>NC_090845.1:128526208-128839208 GCF_028021215.1 Eschrichtius robustus
GAGAATGGTAGGTGAGGGGATGGGAGGGGAGGGGAGCAGAAATGAGGGGGGGAGAAGGAAAGGAGGGAGAAAAGGATGGAGAAGAAATAAGGGAAGGAGAGAGAAGAGGAGAAGGGGAGGGAAGGAGGGGAGGAGAGAGGAGGAAGGAAGGAAGAAAGGGGAGTGAAGAGGAAAGAGAAGGAGGGAAGGAAGGTTCACAAAAGAGGAGGAAAGGAAGGGAGGAGCGTGAAAAGGTAGGAGAGGGGAGAAGGGAGGGGAAGGGAGGAGAGGAATTGAGAAGAGAGGGAGATTGGAGGGAAGGGGAGGGAAGAGGAGAGGGAAGGAAGGGAAAAAAGAAGAAAGGAAGAGATGGAGGGAAGGAGGAGAGGGGAGAGCAGGGAAGAGAGGGGAGAGAAGAGAGGAGAGGATGGAAGGAAGGGAGAGAGAAAGGAGGAGGACTTTTGGAGAGGAGGGGAGGGGGCTGGAGGAGAAGCGGAGAAATAACCATAAGATGAGGCATTTGTCCCATGTTTGCTGAAGTATCAGACTTTGCATGAAGCACTTTGACCAGGACGATCTCATCTGTTGCTCACTGAATACACCTGTACACTGTGCACTATACTCTAATGCACATGTGGATAAGTGGATTCTGTTATTACTTCTAACTTAATTTTCATTGTGAGGACAAAGTGAGCCAACAAATGTGAAAACAGTTCTGTAAATTGGGAACTGACATAAAAAAGTGAGGGATGATTATAGTGTTGTTTCGGGGTCTAACTAACCACTTTACATCCATGTTTTCTCACTAAGAGCCCACCTGCCAGGCTCTGAGCACCAGAGATGAGCCCCTTACAGGCTCCATTTCACCCCCAGGGTCTAGTGACAATTCTTTTCACCAACAGGTCACTAGTACATTGGGGTCTCCCGCTGCTGCCCTGAGTACCTGGGGGGCCAGGGGCCACCACCATCCCCCCCCCCCACCAAGTGCCAATCCCATGGGGGAAGGTCCCTATCATGTCAACCAAGGAGCTGCAAACCCAGGTGCACAGAAAGGGGGCAGTGCTGGGGGCTGGGGACCCCCCCGGAGCAGGGCTGCTGCCTTACTTGCCAGGTTGGCCACGTCCAGACCCTCCTGTTTGTGAAGAGATGGCTTTTCTCCAGGTTCAGGTCTCCAAATGCCTCCCACGGAAAGGATACAATTACCCCCCTGAAAACTCAAGAACATCAAGTGAAACTCCCTGAGAACTCAAAAGATGGTCCAGCAAGGCGAGCCGACAGGAGAAGACTCAGCAAAGAGCGTGGAGAGCAGCCCTTCACAACAGGAAGAAAGGATGTAAAATCCCAGTGAGAAACCAGCTCAGATGTGTCCAGAACAAGAATGAAGACATCCTCAAACTTGCACGAGGGCTTGAAAGGAGGGAACAAACACACGTGGCCCCGCTGCCTGGCGTGGGTCCAGGCAGCCCAGCGCCCACGGCTGTCAACTGGAATTCTGCTCTTGGAGGCAGGACATTCCAAATGATTTATGCGCCAAACGGTATTAAACCCTGCCTGCCACAATAAGGTGGTGAGAAGATTTATGAAACTGGCCACAAAAGCAAAGGAATGAGGGGCACTGCCCGTGGCAAATTGTGCTCTACAATGAAGATAGTACTGGGGAGACATGGGTGTTGACACGGACAACGGATCAGAACGTAACTCAGGAGACACCAGGCATATGGAATCATATGGAATGTTTGTGGCTGAGGCGGGTGAGGGGGGAATGGGCAAGTTAATCCCCATGTCTCACCAAAATTCTAAGAAAAAAATCCAGAAAGTGTTTTGAGACGTCTGAAAAGATTCGGCACAGGATCAGGAGTTGCACTTTACAACATGAAGCATAAAAGCGTTGTGCACAGGGTTCTCCTCAGTGATCAGAACAAGTCATAGAGCAGCCTGCAGACTAGGACACGACGCCCAGCGTGACTCAGGCCTTGCTCATCCGCGCTCCCAGTGGGAGGTCCCCGCTCCCAGCCGGAGACCGCGGAGCTGCCCAGCAGGGAAGCCAGGCCGGAGCAGCAGATCACACTGGGTGTGAGGAATGGGCGGCCGTGGACGACCAGGGTCGGGGAGACCGCCGTATGTCTGCTCCTGCATCTTTGCAGCGTTGCACCCCTTAGGATGAGCAAGTGATACTTACGTAAGTAAAATATCAAGGAAAATACGCAGCAAGATAAATGTGAATGCACATGTGTGTTCCTGCCGAGCCCCTCAGTTTCTCCAGATCTCAAATTCTCCCACCTCTAAAAATCAGATAACACCTGCTCTTTGAATAACAACAACAGAGTACCTTCAAGAAGCTATAAAATAAAGCTTTACAGTGTTGCTGAGGGATTTAGCAAAGCTTTGAATCAATGGATATATCCCCATTTCTGTACAGCAAGATTATGCATTTAAGATGTTGATTTTTATTTCATTTGCATTAGAAATGTTCTACCTCTGTGCTGCCCAAGATGGCAACCACTAGCCACAGGTGGCTGGCTTTGAACCATCTCCAGATGGAACTACATTTCGTTTAGTTTAAAATAAATTCAAACTTGAACAGTCACCTGTGTCAGCTTTGGGGCATTCATTCACAAAATGAAATTAAAGAGTAATGAGAGATACTTCTCATACTGGATACTAAAATGGAATTATAAAACTACCAAGTTAAAACCATATGGTTTTGGATCAAGAATTGACAGAACTGAAAAAAGTACTAAGATTAAATGCTGTGGGAAAATTAGATATTTGTGGAAAAATTAAACTGTTAAATCAGCACTTCCCAATTTACACTCAATACATTTTACACAGGTTAGAACGTTGAATTTTTAATACAAGATACAGCTATTGATCTGGAAGGACTTTCATGGCATATTTTAAGTGAGAACAAATTAGAAAAGTTTAATTGCATAGCATGATCCCTGTTTCTAAAAGGAGACAGTTCTTAAAGATCACCTGTGTGCTGGTATAGAAGGAGCCCTCTAGGCCGGTTGAGGGGAAAGAGCGGGTCAGCCCAGGCCAGGCAGTTGTGGAGGTGGGGGAGGTGGGTGCGGGTGCATGTATGCACATATGTAAGTGATTCTGTCTGCTTATCTGATCCGCTTTCACAATGGATGCCTCCAGCACGGGCTGGGGGGAGCTGAGGCTCCAGAGATCCTCTACCATTTTTTAAATCTCTTCACACTCTTTCTCTAGGCATTTGAGCACCTCCTCTAATCAAAACTAATTCTAAAACTGCAGGGAAACGAATGTCTTTTATTTACTATCCTTAACATCACCAACTTTAATTTTTCACCTATTCACAAAGAAAATAATATGTGCTACAGAGAAGGGCTGTGACAGCAAGGATTTACAGAGTGCTTTCTCCATGTCAGGCACTGTGCCCTGACTTTCTGAGGATTCTGTCCTGGAATCTTCCCCACAGCCCAGGCAGCAGATGCAATCATTACACTGCCTCCCTCCTGTGAGGAGGTGCCTTCGCGCAAATCAAGAGTGAACCTACTTGAAACTTTGCTATGCTTGTCATTACCAAGACATGATTCCAATGCTACTGCTTTGCTATCGAAAACCCACTCACCTTCTGGCCAGTGAGTGGAGGGAACAACTTGTCTCTAATACCTGCGATTTGACCCCGCTGTGGGCAGTACTGATATTCACTGTGACCAAATCTTTCCCGGGGCACTTGGGGTTTCCTTTGGGGAGGGAGCACCCAAATCAGGGATGCTGCCTGACTTATCCTGGATGGCCACGTCTAGCAATGACTTTTCCTATATGGTCATATATTAGAGGATGTGGTGACTGTCTTTTGTCTTTTCAATTATTAAATGCAAAATATTTACTTGATTTTAATAATGCAATGCAGACTCGTAGAGGATATCATCTACTTAGAAATCCCAAGACTGGACTTCCATGGTGGTCCAGTGGTTAAGACTCTGCGCTTCCCGTGCAGGGGGCACGGGTTCAATCCCTGGTAAGGGAACTAAGATTCCGCATGCCGCGCAGTGCAGCCATAAAAAAAAAAAGAAAGAAAGAAATCCCAAGATAATAAATTAAAAACTATGAAACCTACTAACAGCCGAATCAGGTAGGTAGAAACAAACGCTATATATATGTTATTAATATGTAATAATATAATAATACATATAATTTACAGATATGTGAACATTATATATGTAAATTACATATAACTGTATAAGTAAAGTCATCCATAAAAGGAAAAAATCAAATGCACAGGAATAATCATTATCAAGAATTGTTCTAAACATATAAGGAGAAACCGCAAACATTTCCTAAGTCATAAGAAAGGAGACTTGAATGAACAGGTGTAAACTCCTATTACTGTTGGAGGAGCTCATGGAGAGGATGTGACCGCTGGTTGAGCCATGAGCTGGACCAGGGCAATAGGAGGCTCCTCTCCCCTCTCCTGCCCCCCGGAGCTCTCTCAGTGGGAGCTGTTCCAAGGGTGCTTTACATGACTATCTCCTTCAGTCTACACAACACTGTAGAACTGGTACTATTTTATTATCCACTTCTTATAGATATGGCAGTTGAGGCTAAAAGGTACTGGGCCCCATCCTAAGTGAGCAGTTTCTGAGCTCACTTTTTAACTGACTACAAAACGTGCACACTTTACATTTTAGTGCATCATTTGACAATCGCCAGTTTCTCCTCTCCCTGTCCCATCACCAATGATGTCACAGTAACTGAATCTAATCACCTTTTCTTTTCCTGGTCCCCAAGTCCCTTGATATCTCTGCACTATCTGATGTTCTTCCTTTTGTATGTATTTCCTTTAGATACTATGACAAAGAATTCACTGGAAATCTCACTTCTTTGGTAAATTTACTATCTCAAGCCTGATCTGTGTCCATAGCCCTAAATTCTCTGCACTCCTTTCTCCACACTTGTCCTAGACAACATCTCTGCACTCAGCCGCAGCTCAGCCCCAGGCTTTGGGTAGTGTGTGTGCACTGGTCGTCAAATTCAACACATATGCAAAACTATGAAACTGCTCCTTTTGTGATGTTTACCATATATCTTACTGGAATATGCACCTGCCCCATCCCTGAAGCTCAAACTTGCATTCATTTTGGATCCCCCCCCCATATTCAATCAGTTAGCCCAGTCCTACCTACCCAGTACCTCTGTATTCACCCTCACCACTCTTTCCACCCCCACTGCCTCTTTCAACATAAACAAAAACAAGAGCGACCTAATAGTTCTCCCTATCTTCAACTTCTCTCCAGTCTTGTCCACACACTGCTGCCAATTGAGTCTTAATTAAATACATTCATTAATTTACCTTTGGGCCTCATTTTCTCAGAGGGGGAACAAGAATTAGTAATTGAAGAACATACTGACCGATCTCCCCATGTGGTTCATATGTTTTGTTTGAGGAGTAAGACTCTAAGTTGTAGGAGACAAGATAATTATGTAAAATAACAACACGGATGATGGCCAAAATTTACTGAGTACGTATTCTGCACCAGATACTGTATTATCACTTTAATTATCACAATAACCCTTAAATGTGGGCACAATGATTATCCCCATTTTATAGATGAAGAGATGGAGGCTCAGAGGTAAGACAATCTGTGTTTAAATCTAGATCACTTTGGTTGATTCCAGGGCCTTAACTCTTACCCACATGCTACGTTGATTTCCCTCTAAAGTGCTATGGTTAAGAAGCACTGAAGTCACACAGCTTGATGACTGTACATTCAACTGGGAGGTCAAGATACTGTGAGATTAATGGGGAACTGCCCAGGTTTAGAACAGCCAGTATCAGCTGAAAGCAGATGAACTCACAAGTGAGTCACAAGGGATGGAAACAAAACAGTTTTCAAATGACATTGACCTGAGCAAACCCTCTGCTCACTTCCTTTCCAAAGGCACCTTTCTGAAGTGTACTGGGGAGAGAAGAAATGGATTAGGAGATTCTCAAGCCAAAGCCCACCAGGATTCCCTCTAGCAAATAGCCTTCCCTTCAGATCATATCAGCCTGCACTTTCACATCGGCTTTCCATATGCTAGAACTCTGTAGGTTGGAAACACACTCTACACCAGCATCTGCTCTTGTCGAGTATTGTTCTATTTAATTCAAATGGAACTGAGTGTGCGGACCCGGACATATGGGGTAAATGAGAGAGGCTTTCAGGGAACGTGTTAATCATCATGTTTAAGAAAAAACTGCAAAACTGCAATGTGGTTATGGAATTTAAGTATCAACTACACAGAGAGGAATCTCAAGACTTCATGAAAGTGATGAAGAAATCACGAATGTGAAAAGACAGAGTCTGTTCATTTCACTACAGTGTACATTGAGTACCAACTATATGCTAGGTATTTTGGGGCCAGGCTTTTCCACAGCTATTGTCTCACATAATCCCCTCCACAATCCCTAAGGCTATACTTTTTAGATGAGGTGACACAGAGAAGATGGTCAAATGGCTCAGTGTGGCCCACCAAGGGAGCCAGGAAGCTGGGATTCAAACTAATTGGGTCTCGCACCAAAATCTGAAATCCTTCCTTTGCACATCAGCTGTTTGGGTGACATGTTTATCTGCTTTGTGAAAAGAAACTGATTCTGACTTTATGAATATTAGCTCCTCCCTCTCCTTTTATATGTTTTGGATATAGTGGCAGGTTGTTTGTAAGTAGAGAACTGACTTTACCTTCAAGACTTAAGCACTGGGCTTTCAAAAGAGAGTCAAATCCCCACTGGACTGGACTGCAAACGGACTTTCCCAAGTTAAATAAAGTATGAGAGATGGCAACAAACTGTGAACAGAATATAATAATGATGTAAATTAAAAATTTTTAAATGGTATTTGTTTCAAAAATGAAAACCAGTTTTGAAGATTACTCTTTTTAAATTCACATAAAAGCAGATGACAGGGATGATATTCAAAATTACCTCAATGGGCTGAAACGACAGAACAGTAAATTTAGCAAGGTGAAAGTTAATGTAGGTAAATGTGAACTCAGTATGTGACCCCAAATGAAATAAAACAAGCAGAAGCATTGCCTAAGTACCAGATTAAAGAGCTCTGACTAACCAATAACTTTTAAAAGGGGGTTTATCATTTTCCGCAAGCTCAGAATGAGTCTACAGTGTGACGAAGTTGCTGAGTAGTGATTACCATTTATGTTAATCAGAGAAGCATACTATGTAGAACAAGAGAGATAACAGTCTCTGTTCTGAGGACCAGACTTTACCTAATGTTCTCACTTAAGTGTTTAATTCCGCATTTTGAGATAATGTTCACATGCTAGATTACATCTAGAAGTGATTGGTGAGGATGGTAAAGAGTCTGGAAGCTTTGGCAATGGAAGAACTGAGGCTGTTTGGAAACAAAAGTAATTAGCAGGGGTGATATTAATGTTTTCAATTATTTAAAGGACTACCATGCAGAAAAGAACTGTGTGCTTCAAGAGAAACAAGCTAGAACGCTAGTTCACTTGAAAATTACAAGAAAGTAGATTTTTGCCTGATAGTCAAATAAACTCTATACCAGTTAGAATAGGCCAAAAGTACCCTCATGAGATAATGACTTCGAAATCTCTAGATGTCGGATAGCCACTTATCAAAAATGAGATTGTTACTTTAGAGAGA
Source organism: Eschrichtius robustus (assembly GCF_028021215.1). Classification (NCBI taxonomy): domain Eukaryota; kingdom Metazoa; phylum Chordata; class Mammalia; order Artiodactyla; family Eschrichtiidae; genus Eschrichtius; species Eschrichtius robustus. The sequence goes on from NC_090845.1 coordinate 128,533,824, forward strand.
GAATCAGGCTTGAAAAACTTCAAAGGGAATTTCTGGTTCTGAGTGTCAGTATTCCTATCAGACCTGCCCAGTAAGTGCCTGAGTACTGCCTTCCATGATGTATGGGGGACTTTCTCTCATAATGTAAAATCTGCACAACTGCATGAAAAACAAAACACCAAAAAAGAGTAGACGACATAAATATAGGGCTGGAATCATTTTAGCCGTTGTGTCTTTAAAAGAGCATAGCCTCTTGAACTAGGGATGAGTAAGATAACCAGAGAGTAGTGAAGAGTTGCACTTCCTATACTAAGAGCACAGAGCAGTGCATTAGGTTTGGCTTTTGCTAGGGAGAAAAGAGGCACCATGAATGCACAAAGACAATGAGAAATGTGGACAATTTTACGTGCCTGACCTAAGTGGTTATGGCTGCGAAGTTGAGCCAGTGAGTGAAGACTGGAGCCAAGGATTTGGAAGGCTAGCAGAGGAAGGCAAAGAGGATTCCTCAGAAGCCGAAGCTGACTGTGGAAGAAAAGGGAATAGAGAAATGAATACACGAATCTGCAACATCTCTGAAATACTGTGAACTGTAGTTGATGAATGGTCCAGGTGCCGAAGTCCAAATCTGGAGTGGCTTGTTGGCAAGGTTAGCACTGTAATAGATGGTGCTTGCTTGAGAAAGCGTGAGAGGAAGGAGAGACAATGACTGTTTACTTCAGGATACCAGGAGTAGAGAAAAGGAATTAAAAGTATCTGAGAAGAATTGGAGGTAAATAATTATTTCATGGAAGTTTATCATGCTTAGGAAAGCTGCTGAGAACCAAGAAATACAGCATGACCCACGGGTATCCATAGCCACCAGCAACACGAACTGAATTCTGGGAATGGAATCTAGTTTTACTTGGGGGGCTTTAGAAGCCTTTCTAAATATGCCAGAAAAACCTGTGGAAGCAAAGTTTCCTGGCCCAATAATTGAGAGACGTGTTGTGGAACCACGAAAATAGCCCACTGTGCTTTGCTTATGCAGTGTGAAATAAAGAGGGGGAAGAGGTCGAAGGGGGAGGGAAGAAACATACATGTACTGAGCTCCACTGTGTGTCAGGCACTGTGCTATGCATTTTCACAAATATTATCTCTTTTAATCCTCACATTAACAATATGAGAGAAGTATTATCATCTACAGTTTACACAGAGAGAAAAAGGCTCACAGAGGTAAAGAGACTTCCTTAATATTAAGAGAACAAAAGCCAGGTCTCAAATACAGGTGTCTATGAAAAGCTCACAGAACGGCTGAAAGTGGAAACAAAATGTGAACGGAAAAAATTTATTGGTGGAAAATGCAGTGCAGTAAAGAGTACTGGACACAAAAATCCACAGTTGTATAAAGTGACTTAAAAACCACATAAAGGAGATAAGATGAGGAGAAATTGGCAGTGCATCCCAGGCCACTTCCCAGCACCTGAGCCATCATCATGAACTGATCATAAATGGAGAATATTAAAGACAAACTGTTCTGGGAATAACAACAGTCAGCAGCTGTATCACTCAGCAACTCACCTACTTTTTCCTCCCAGTTCTTAATAGCAACAACAAGCCTAGCACAAGGCACTGGCAATCAAAGGGGGAAACAACCCAAAGTGGAAGCTGGGCAAATTCCCAAGGAAGAAAACAAACACACAGTGACAGATTCAACGAGTCAGGTCAGAAAAGCCAAAGTAAGAAGTAAAATGCAGCTTGTAAATACACAAAGGGACAGAGAACAAACAATCATTGAGGCAAAAACATGTTTCCCTGGAATGGCTGCAGAGGGAAGTTGGTACACACATATCTGAGTCTAGACTGCAGAGCTTTGCAAAGGGGTCTGGGTGTCTTAGGAAGACACTTGCCCTAATACTCTGACAAAGACAGTGATTAAGTAATACAGGTCCCCAATTACTTCTGCAAAGAAAGAGCAGTAATGCGTAAAGGAGTACAAGCTGGTATCTGGCTAAGAGAGACTGGACCTGGTGTTACTGACTCAGGAACTTAGAGATTTTCCAACTAACCTTATTTTCAGATAAGAAAACTAAGACTCACACAGGTTCAGTTATGCCATGCCCCCTTTAAAGGATTGTTCTGGATGGCAGAAACCTGTACGTAATAGGAAGAGGGAGAGGTGCTGCTGTCAAGACCATGGGTGAACACTGACATTTAAAATATCCCAATCCAAATTCTCCCAGAGCAAGCCCCTCAGACCATCAGCCTGAATAGAGAAGCATTCTTTCTAAAGATGACATGAAAATGACAAAGAACATAAGATTGATGCTTCCACTCTTTGAATTTATCTAAGTGGAAAAAGTATAAGAAAATTCAAAAATAGCACAAAAAAGAAACAAAAAAGTTTTAAATGCAGCTGATCTAGTCCTCAGTGTAAAAGCAGAGATAAACAAGTCATTTTGAATGTGTGTTAATATTATCTTGGCTGTACTGCAGATCATTATATTTTATGATGTATTTGAAGGCTTCTTTTTTTCTTAACTTGCTATACTGTAATTTTCTGAGACCTGAACAAAAGCAGTGGGAACACTGGTAAATAAAAGCAAAGAAAGGTAACTTAAGACTGCAAAATAAAATGCACATAATTCCAATTTCCTATGTGCTGGGGAAAAAAAAATGTTCTGATCAAAAACCATCATGCCACCTTGGGTCAGGTATGGTCAGGCTAAACTGAACTCTGAATTACTCCCAGCAGAGGGGAAAGTGTTTGCTAAGAAGGAATGAGCTTGTAGTAAACTGCATGCCACCTGCTTCTTCTGACAAAGATTGCATGTTATAAAACAAGCGTAGAGGCTTCCCCGGTGGCACAGTGGTCGCCTGCCAATGCAGGGGACACGGGTTCAAGCCCTGGTCCGGGAAGATCCCACATGCCGCAGGGCAACTAAGCCCATGCGCCACAACTACTGAGCCTGAGCTCTAGATCCCGCGAGCCACAACTACTGAGCCTGCGTGCCACAACTACTGAAGCCCGTGCACCTACAGCCCGTGCTCCGCAACAAGAGAAGCCACCACAATAAGCCTGTGCACCGCAACGAAGAGTAGCCCCCGCTCGCTGCAACTAGAGAAAGCCCTCATGCTGCAACGAAGACCCAATGCAGCCAAAAATAAATAAATAAATAATAAATTTATATTAAAAAAAAAAAGGAATACCTGTTAAAAAAAAAAAAAAAAAGACTCCGTGCTTCCACTGCAGAGGACACAGGTTCCATTCCTGCTCAGGGAACTAAGATTCCGCAAGCCGTGTGCGGCGTGGCCAGAAAACCCCAAAAAAACAAAAAATAAAAAGAAAAGGAAAGCACCACTAAACTAGCTGGGTGACCCTGGAAGAGGTGGTTAGCCTCTATTTCCTTACTTACAAAATGGAGATCTTAATCCCGGCCCTGCTTCCTTCACAAGAATGTGGTAAGGATTCAATGATACAACGTAGGTGAAAGTGTGTTATCAATAGAAAAATGTCATAGCATCAAAAGGAACTATTACCCGATGATGATATTAAAAGAGTTTATATTAATTGCTTGTCAGGTCCAGTTCTGTACCCTCTGGCAGTTCCTTCTCTCTTCCGCCAAGCCTCAAGGCAGTGGTGATTGCATGGAATCACTGCACTCCAATAACGAGCTGCGGGAATGGGTACCCTCCACACCATGCTCTCTCTCTCCTTCATACACTTATTTATATTCTTCCTTCCTTTCGCATTCCAGTCCTCCTGACCTTCCTTTCACATTCCAGTACTCCTGACCTTCTGCTGCTTAGGTTGGACTCCTTGCTTACTTCCCTTTGCCATTCCACATGCTCTCAGTTTCCTCTGACAGCCTACTGCCTCCTCTCCCCACATCCCCACCAGACCTTCTCCCTACTCTTCCAGGCTTAAGCCAGGCTCATTTTTATTCACCCACGCTTATGCCCCTGCTCCTTGGCTCTTTACTCTCGGGAAGAGAGACCATGTTCCCACTCCTGTCAGCTGTGCTCAACAGCAAGAGCCTCAAATAAATGAGGACCCGGTCCCTCCTTGAAATGGGACTGCTCCAAGGGATAAAATCTGTGCTGCCTGGCCTGGAATGTCTTTGAGCATCCTGAGATACAGGAGTAAAGATGACAAGAGTAGGGGCTTCCCTGGTGGCGCAGTGGTTGAGAATCTGCCTGCCAATGCAGGGGACATGGGTTCGAGCCCTGGTCTGGGAAGATCCCACATGCCGCGGAGCAACTAGGCCCGTGAGCCACAATTGCTGAGCCTGCGCGTCTGGAGCCTGTGCTCTGCAACAAGAGAGGCCGCGATGGTGAGAGGCCCGCGCACCGCAGTGAAGAGGGGCCCCCGCTTGCCGCAACTGGAGAAAGCCCTCGGACAGAAATGAAGACCCAACACAGCCATGAATAAATAAATCAATAAAATGTAAAAAAAAAATAAAAAAATAAAAAAGGAGATACTGTTCTTTAAAAAAAAAAAAAAAAGATGACAAGAGTATAAGAAGTACTTGACATATAACGATCTCATTTAATCCTGACAACATCTCTATGAAGCTGTTTATACACATGCTACAAATGAAGACAAGGAAATCATAGGTTAAGAAACTTGATGAAGTTCTTCAAGGAAGATTTATTAGTCCTTACGGCTTCTATAGTACTTCATAGTACAAGTGGGTACTGGCCACTGCGGGGAGTAGGAAGCAGGAAGTAGAGGGTAGGATACCTATTACACATATGCAAGATGGTCTTTCTATCACCTTCCTCTCATAAGTGACAATTAAGATATTTTATGTTTAAAACAAGCCTTTTTCTTGTATGAGTTTAGATTCTTGTTGTCATAAATGAAAGAAAACTAACCCAAACTAGGTTAAATAAAAGCAGAATTCACTGGTTCGCATACCTACAGAGTCCAGGGGTAGGGATGGCTCAGAGCATGGCTGGATTGAGGGCTAAAATTATATCATCAGGAACAAGTTTCCTGCTCCTGTCTTCTGCTTTATTAGTTTCAGTCTCTGGAGCCACATTTAGCAAGATGGTGGCAACAGTTCCAAATTCTTCACTTTCTTAGGTTCAAGACCAGTTAGAAAGAGACTATCTTCCTAAAATGTCCCAGACATTATATCTCACTGGTTTTTATTTCATTATGTGCCCAAATGTGAATAATCACTATGGCCATGGTCACATGGATCAAATGGGATATGGTTGATGGTTTAATCCTGGGTCACATGCTCTGGCAACTGAGTTGTGGGGTGGGTGTCACTTGAGCCAAACAGACCAAGAATGGGGGAAGGATACAGTCTCAAATGGCTATTGCTTGATAAAATAAATGGATATCTCTGGCCAAAAGACAGCAAAGGTCCTCTATGTATCTCTAATAAATAAATGTCCCAGAGAGGGAATTAATGGCTATTAAAGGCTAATAATTCATAACATCTACTGAATTCTTACTATCTACCAGGCACTGTGTTAATTAAGCACTTACATATATTCTCATATGCCTCACAACGACCCTCTGAGGTTAAGTACTAGTATTACCCAAATCTTACGAATGAGAAAACTGAGAGCCCAGAGCAGTGAAATCACTAGCCCAGGGTCTCATAGCTAGTAAGTGGAGGAACAGGGATATCAACTCAGGATATTGCCAAACTCTCCAGGTTAATGTATTTGTCAGTATAAGGGAGAAATTCTGATGGAGAAAGAGAATCATGCTCATGGGGATCAAAGTCCTTATGAGGAGATGGAACAAAACTCCACGTTTAAAAAGACCCTGTATAATAGTTGGGGTAATTTGGCCAGTAAGTAACAGAACATTTGATTTAAAAAGACTGAAACAGTGGAAATTTATTATCTCATCTCTGAGTCCTGAGGCAAGCATTTCCAGGGCTGGTTCGTTCAGCAGCACTACATCAAGGAATGAGGCTCTCCTCTGCACCAGCTGGTATTCACCAGTTGGTTTATCCCCTCATGGCTGCAAAATGGCTGCAACAGCTCAAGGCATCACATCCTCCTATCACTCTGTCCACAGATGAAAAGTGAAATTTCTCCTTCAGTGCCTCCTTTCTATCAGGAAGGAAAACCTTTCCTAGGAGTCCCACAGCTGACGTCTTCTTACATCTCATTGACCAGTACTGGGTTACATGCTTTGCCCTAAACCAACCTCTGCTGAAGGAGAATGCAATTCTTTCCTTCAGAAGGAGAAAGGCCCATCCTCTCAACCCCAGAGCCAGAAATAGGATAAGACATGTGAGGTGTCTAGGGTACAAAATTTAAGGAGGCACTCACTCTCAGGGCCATGCACTTGCAACAACCCTTTGAGTTCCTTCTTAAACTGTGGGTACCTTTTATGATCTTGAAATGAGGGCCTCCTTCGGTTTTTGTGCCCTGGGTGCTTCAACTGCTTTACCTAATTTCAGCCCAGCTCATCATACTGCCTCCTCCCAATACTTGAACAAAGTCAGGAGTCATTTTAGAATAAAAGAAGGGGAAGATAGCTGTTGAGATGATAATCAATGTTTCAGTTATCAGCTACACTTGACTTCTGTCATGCCTTAGCCATCAAGCATGAATACAACTCCCTAGTCTAACTTCTGCCTTTGGGCATTTAATATCTCTGGGGCTTTTTACTGGAAGATCTTCAAGGTTCCTCCTAGCTTTGAAGTCCAGGGAATCTTGTTAGATACTTTTAAATCAAATAACCGTTTACGGCTTCATCTGCTGTTAAAGAAGCTGAACAATAAGGAGACTGACATTATTTGATTCCAGAGGAGGAAAAAGTCATATATCTGGCTCCAATCCTTCCCCACCAACCTCCCTCTCCATTACCACCTCTTCCTACTCGCCCACCACCAACACACACATTCACAATCAATCACATAGCTGTTAGTGGTATATTTGCCAGATGGAAAACTGTAGTGGACACTGTGATGCGCCTCCCACTCCCAGGACTGAAGCACTCATTTCCTCAGTTGTTGGGAGTATTGGTGACTGACTTTTCTCAGCTGAGTCCATTTCCAGAAAGTTCCCATAGCTGGAGAGAGACACTGCTCCCCAAAACCACATCTCCTTTCCTTGGACAGCCTGTGTCCAATGACTGACTGGTCAGGGTGGAAGGGCTACCCTGGGGGTGGGGTGTGGAAGGTGGTGGGAGGGGAGTTGTGGGAGAAGTAATAATAGTCCAGGCCCTTACTCCAATTTGGGACAACCTTGCAGGGATATTTCGGCTCCAGAATTCTCTGAGGTGTTGGGTTAAAGCCTTTGTTTTGATTGCATGAAGTATAACTTCTCCTTCTTAATCTTCCTTCCTTCACACCCCGAGAGGTGTTGATCATGAGAACACTCACCAACTCATTCTTGCATACAACTCCCCACCTCAGAGTTTGCTTTCCAGGAAACCCAAACTGTGAGAGTAACTATAGACCTTTTTGTGGAAGCTGGGAGCATTTCTTTCTTTTTTTCTTCTGCTTCCTTTATTTTATTTTTGGTCACACATACTTACATAGCTATCGTCTTTAAGTAAAATAGCACATAGTAATAAACACACATAGTTGAACATGTTTCTTTGTGCTAAGGAAATAATTATGTTCCCTAAATTATTTTAGTAGGATTAACTTGCTCCAAACAGTAATGCCTGGAATCAAAGCCACATGACACAAATCTGGAGCGATTTTTCTCTTTGGCTATATGATGAATTGCTCATTTGCAACTGAATACCCTAAACTGGAGTCCTAGTTCTGAGAGCTTGTATTCTACTATATGGAAGAATGGTCTCCTTATTGGGCTCTTTATGGATACTGGATAAAAGTCCTTGTCATTGAAAACATTCATTTTTCATAATGCATTTGTCCTGTAAGTTTCTGTTCTCAAAATTAAGTAGTATTTCATAGGTCTCCTTGACCTGAGTGTTTGTTAATATATATTTTCTATTAATTTCGAAATCATATACTTCACTGGGCTTGAAATTGGTCCTTAGGGGGATTCTAACAGCAAGTGAGCAAGCCTTTGCCCCAAGGGTTCTATGTCTGCATTTCTAATCAGAGGAGCTCATGCTAACTGCTGAATACCTTACATCAGAATAAAGCAAGAATGATATTTCCATTGACTGCCTTTATACTGTTTGACTGAAGTGACAAGACTGCAGTAGATTCATTAAATTTTCAGTTGTTATTCTGGTCAGTCATAAACAATCTATTTGGTTTGTTATGATGACAGAAATAACAGACTGTTCAAACAGTGTGATTCATCAACCAGTTTCTTGCTCATTTTAGTTATGAGATGAGATCAAGACCTCACTATTTTACTCTACTGAAAACAACTGATTGAGAAATCTGTTTTATATATATTTTTTCAACATCGTATTATAGGTAGGATCTAGGTAACTTTCACCAAATAAGGGCATTAGCCTCCTAAACAATTCTTCTCACTTTGGTCTCTTCAAACGCTTTTGTACTCACAGCTGCCAAGGTGTTCTTTTTAAAGCCTAACTTCGCCTAATTCAGAAACTGGTACCAGAAGTGGGATGAAACTGTAAAAATAGCAAAAGTATACATCATTGCCTTAGTGGTCAGGCAGCTTGATGGCAAGGAGACACGAACAGCCTGGATGACTAGAGATCTATTTAATTTAACGGCAAAACATTTGGTACTATCAGTACATTAACTTAATTACAGATGGTGAGGTTACATAGTTGGTGTTTATAACAGAAGAGGATGAAAAACAAAATGTTAGTTCCATGTGTTAGGTTCTATTGACTCCGTTTGGCAAGATAATATAAGAAAGATGACCTAAAAGAGGAGTGATTGGTTTCTGAGAAGAAATCAAAGGATAAAGGAAGGTCCAGAAAACTGGGGCCTTGTAAAGTTGGAAAAGCCATTTGCTTGCATAATGCAAATGATAGGAGACAGTATAAAACAGGCTTAAAGCCTCAAATGCCCAGTAAAACTTCTCAAAGTGACTCCAGACAGAGACCAAATTAAGGGGGTAGCATTTCCATGGGCTGTTCTAAATATTTTTAACCATAAGTTGAAAGAGGTCTGGGGGTAAAGAAACAAATAAGGAATATTTGAAAATTATGTCCAGAAAAAAACTTTGATTGTAGTTACTGACACACAGAACTAACTAAATATAAATAGATTACTAAATTTGGAGGTAACTGTACTGTTAAGGAAACCGTAAGCCTAGAACAAAGTACCTTGGATCATCTAGACAATAAACAAACCTGGGTTCTTTAACCTTCCATGATTAGGTGGGTGACTTCAAAGGCTCTGAAGCCCCTAAAGAGAGCTTTCTCCCCAAAACGTATTTTGGATGTGGCCAAGGAGAATAATGAACAAAGAATGGGTCCCCCAGAGGGTGGACCCATGAACCATGGAGATCAGTGAACAAGGGAGTTCTCTCAGAGTACAGGATCAGAGTCTAATCAAGGAATGTTCCCAGCCCAAGGGTAAGGAACCCTCATAGCATCTTCCCAGGGGATTTCAAAATTACCACGGCCTAGTGACTGTTCTGTGTCTCCTATTCTTCCCCTTTCTAAATGGGAACTGTGTTAACTTTTGCTGTGGTTAAAAAAGCCTACATATATTAGTAGTTTATAACAATAAGCATTCATTTCTCATTCACAGATTTGTGGGTCAGCTGTGGCTCAATGGCATTCAGCTCCAAGCTATGGGTTGCATTTTGAGCTGCTCAACATGTCTAACTGCGGATGCAGGGTGAGGGAACAGCAGTTTACCAGGGGCGTGATCTCATCGCAGTTCAGGAACAGAGCACTAAAGTGAAAGTTAAGGCAGAAGACCTAAATAGACATTTCTCCAAAGAAGATATACAGATTGCCAACAAACACATGAAAGAATGCTCAACATCACTAATCATTAGAGAAATGCAAATCAAAACTACAATGAGATATCATCTCACACCGGTCAGAATGGCCATCATCAAAAAATCTAGAAACAATAAATGCTGGAGAGGGTATGGAGAAAAGGGAACACTCTTGCACTGTTGGTGGGAATGTAAATTGATACAGCCGCTATGGAGAAAAGGGAACACTCTTGCACTGTTGGTGGGAATGTAAATTGATACAGCCGCTATGGAGAACAGTATGGAGGTTCCTTCAAAAACTAAAAACAGAACTACCATACAACCCAGCAATCCCACTCCTGGGCATATACCCTGACAAAACCATAGTTCAAAAAGAGTCATGTACCAAAATGTTCATTGCAGCTCGATTTACAATAGCCAGGACATGGAAGCAACCTAAGTGTCCATCATCGGATGAATGGATAAAGAAGATGTGGCACATATATACAATGGAATATTACTCAGCCATAAAAAGAAACGAAATTGAGTTATTTGCAGTGAGGTGGATGGAGTTAGAGTCTGTCATACAGAGTGAAGTAAGTCAGAAAGAGAAAAACAAATACCGTATGCTAACACATACATATGGAATCTAAGGGAAAAAAAAAAAAAAGGTCATGAAGAACCTAGTGGCAAGACGGGAATTAAGACACAGACCTACTAGAGAATGGACTTGAGGATATGGGGAGGGGGAAGGGTAAGCTGTGACAAAGTGAGAGAGTGGCATGGACATATATACACTACCAAACGTAAAATAGATAGCTAGTGGGAAGCAGCCGCATAGCACAGGGAGATCAGCTCGGTGCTTTGTGACCACCTAGAGGGGTGGGATAGGGAGGGTGGGAGGGAGACGCAAGAGGGAGGAGATATGGGGATATATGTATATGTATAGCTGATTCACTTTGTTATAAAGCAGAAACTAACACACCATTGTAAAGCAATTATACTCCAATAAAGATGTTTAAAAAAAAAGAAAGTTAAGCCACACAAGCACATCTAAAGCCTCTAGTCCAGCACGGCACAAGTTGGATCTGCTCACACTCCATTAGCCAAAGCAAGGCACGTGGCTATAAACAAAATCAGTGGGGTAGGGAAATACACCCTGTCCATAGTGAACTATTGTTAAGGATAGAAAAAGGGAAAATTGTGAATACCAATTATAGTCTACTACTACCAAAATGTTTTGTAATTAATTGTATACTGGGTATGGGTGAGTGTGGGCAGATCTATCTTTTAACCCATAAGTTGCTAGACAAAAAGGGACTGTATACGGATGAGATAGAGAATACTGTATATCATCCTGAGAGTTTGGACTTTGATCTAGGGACAGTGAGTAGATACAATTTAGGGCTGTATCCCTTAGGGAGTGGGGGAACGTCTTCTATGAGTAGAAAGGTAAATGAACCAGTTTGAAGACTAAAAGAAAGACAAACACAATGTTAAGTGTCAGAGTGAATATGATTCACCCAACCATTCAGCCATTCTTGTTGAAGGTGCACATGTGAAAACTAGATATAATCAGAAATTGTTTCCTAACTGTAACCCTATGTCTCCCATCTGATCAAAAAAACTCCCATCTCCTGACAAATCCTCAATTCAAAAATTAAATTCTAGGAGTGTTTTAAATGTACTCTAGAAAAAGTCCCAAGGTTTATGTACTGCTTTCCTTGGTACTTCTACTACCCAGTTAACTCATCTGTTTTCGTATGTTCACTGGCCATTTGTACTTTAATCTTTTCCCAATTACTTATTTATAGCTATCAGTTAGGACAGGCTAGGTTATGTTACCCAAACACCCCCCAAATCTCAGTAGCCTACAAGAGGAAAGGTTGGTTTCTCACACTCCATGTTTACCACAGGTCAGACCCCTTATCTTCACTCCAGGACCCAAGTTAATAGTGGGAGCTGCCACTATTTAGTAGCCACAACAATGATGGTTGCCATGGCCAATGGAGTATAGAATTTGATGAAGTATGTACGGACTCATAATTTTTCTCCCTAGAATGGATAAATGTTACTTTTGCTCACATTTCATTGGCCAAAGCAACACATGGTCATGACCAGTTCAAAAAGGCTGGGGAGTTTGATCCTCCAGGAAGAAGGGGAATTTCACATTAGGGAGCAATAATAAAGACCTGATGCAGTCTAACCTTCTGGTTGACAAATACCAGTTCTCTCCCCTCTCACTTTACCCCTTCTCTAAAGAAGATAACCTTAACCACTATGCAATCATGGCTTCAAGCTCAAAATCAAGATTCTCAAAGCACAGCGTAGTTTCTACATCAGAGATCCACACATCTAATATACAATGGTGAAACAGGCATAGAATAACTGCATTAAAGTCTCCCATTGAGAAAGAGGAAGAATGGGAGACATTGGGTAGCCACTGACCCACATCAATAATGAAATCTCACCATACAGATGTTTAGAGGGGCCCCTGCCCTAGGCTTAGAAAATTATCCTGGGAATAGGCCCTGGTTGCTCTTCCTTCAAGTAGTTTTGCTCTCCACTGCTTGCCTGTGGTTCTTGACTTCACCATCCAGGAGGTTCTTCTTTTTCAACTATGCTTCTAGGCTATATATGAAGTTGGCATCAGGAAACTGCCTTCCTTGGAAATCCAGCAGCTTTTGTGAACTGCTTCTCATCCCAAAGAGGCTGAAGTCCAAGTATCATTTTAAGCCTCAGAAACAAACTATGTAGTCCAGGCTCATCGTCTCTCTGGCACCACAATTTTTTTTTTCTTCAAAAACTTAAGTTGGCTTCTTATCAACTGCATTCTAGTCAGCTCTTTGTGCCAGTAACCACATTTCCACCTCTTTTTTAGATATCTAGATTTCTCCCTTCTCCCTAAGTTTGAGTACCTTGAGTTCATCACTCCTCCATGTGACTCCTCCAAGTCACACCCTCAGTCTCTTTTCCTGAGCCATTTTACCCAAATGAAGGGTGTCACGCATTTAGCTGAACTTTCAAACTCTAGGAATTTTAATCTACTGAGAGTTTTTAATAATGGGTGTGAGGATTATACCCTTAATTGAGGCTGCACTGAGAAAATAGGTTAAAAGGATTTAAAGATTTTAACAATAGGCATGGAGGAGGCCATGTATTTTGATTTTTTCCTTGGTGTAATTCTTGAAATTAAATCTGCTTTTATTGCTCAAAAACTTTATTTCACACTGTTTTAAGTTTAAACTCAATTTCAAGCCCTTAAAGGCCCACCAATTTCTAGACTCTCAATTCTCTTTCATTTATGTTTACAAACCAGTTAATTATCTAAGCTCATCTATTTTGTAATAATTTGAGAAATGTAGACAAAAGTTACCAACACATGAAACATTCTGTTTTTCATCCTCTTCCCCTAAAACCACAAGCTCATTATGTAGATGATCTGCCTTTCAGGCTACAGTAGATAACAGTTTTACTAAAACTTTTTCTACTGCCTGACATGTCTCACTTACCTCCTAGCTTCTGACAGTTTCCTCACAGCCCAGAGCACAACCTTTAAATCTATGCCATATGTTTTATAGATTTTGTTGTAATAGCACCTGTATTCTGATACTGATTTCTGTATGGGTCAGGACAGGCAAGCTTAAGCCATGGTGTCAAACCACCCCCAAATCTCAGTGGTTTTAAACAAAGATTTATTTCTTGCTCACACAATATTTCAATCTTGGATTGGTTGGGAGCAGCCACTATCCAGGATATCTCTGGCTGCCTTGGCAGAAGGTAAACAGAACATGTCAAATCAAATACCAAGTCTTAAAACTTCTGCCTGCAGCACATATCATTGACTCAAATAAATCATATGGCCATGCCTGAGCTTGCTGAAACTGTAAAGCATAATTCTCTTACAGGGAAGGGAAACAGATCATTGTGAACAGTCTACTACAATATCATTTGCCTACTTTCTTCTGGTGTGTATCATTTTCGTATTAATTTATTGGGGCAATGTGCAGATGAGTCATATTAACCTTGTGCCTCATTTTCTCCAGCCTTGTCAGTTGTCTTTTACCTTTGCTTATGATAAATAAGGATAAATTTTGCCATGCAGAAATTTTAATTTTTTTTGGCCACGCCCTGTGGCATGTAGGATCTTAATTCCCTGACCAGGGATCAAACCCGCGTCCCCTGCATTGGGCCGCCAGGGAAGTCCCCAGAAATTTTAATTTTGATGTAAGAAATACATTAGATTACTTCTTTCTTTCTTCCTTCCTCCCTTCCCTCTTGCCTTTATGGCTTCTCGGTTTCAGGTATTTCTTAGGAACGGCTTATCAACCTCAAATATTATAAAGGTGGTCTGTTATAGATTCTTGTCTAATATTTTATACTTTTTAAACGTTTGGATCTTCAATACAACTGGATTTTTGTTGTTGCTTCTGTATATGGTATGAGGTAAAACCATAACTTTCTTTTTTCCCCCCAATAAGATAATCGATAAACAACTTTATCAGTACTATTTATTGGGGAAAACATCTCTCATGCCAGCCTGATGGGTAGTTTAGATAGATGAATAGATATATGGCAAAAGGACAGGTGTCCAACTGGCCCAGCTGTTTCTGAAGGAGCCTGTACTGCTTGTAGCACCACCCCAACATTCACTCATCTTTGTATCTATCATTTTGAGCTAGAATTGAGAAAGAATAGCTGCACCTTTGTGGAAGCCCTTTCCTATGGCTGCTTTGAGCTTTCCCCTGCTCTACTTCTTTAGCCAATATGATGTCTTCTATTTTTTTTTTCCATCTTGCATAAGTTACTCAAAATACCTGATCTCTTCAAAGCAGTCTTTCTTATTTTTCAACGCTACTATGGATTTATTCTTTAAATATATTTCATGTCTGATATTTCAACAGGATTTTGGAGAGAGGAGAGTTTAAAATGTATATATGCAGTATGCTATCTCGAACCCCTGATCAATTTCTTTCAAGACACTTCACCAGTGTCTTTGAACCCTAGATGTGAATACTCCTTGGATTCTTTCCCACACCGATTTCTCTTAGGCCTATCCCTTCAGTTCACTAAACATGCCTAGATATGATTAAATGCCAGAAATGGACAATCCAAGGCTATGACTCTTATGACCCCACTACTCTATCAAAATTACAATTTCAATCTAGCTCCACAATTAAACTAGGCATTGTACCTGGAGCTTGAGTATAATAATGGAAAAGAAATCGCTTAGCTTGGGTTTCCTCCAAAAGCATTGGTAGAGAGAAGAATTGGCATGCAAGTAGTAATCCCAAAGAATTGGAGAGGGGGACTGGAAAGAATGAACCAGGGAAAGGTGAAGAAACAAACCAAGGCTTGTTAATAAGCTACTCATAGCTGTGTCAACCATAGCTCAGTCCTGTGGGGGATCCTCTGAGAAGCCACTTAGAATGGTTCTCAGAATTGTCCCCCTGAGGAACAACAGAGGGGAATGTATCCACTGTAGCCCTTCCTCCATTGGTCAAAGGTTGCACCTAGCAAGTAATAACTCATTCACACTTATAGCTTTGCAGTTAAGGTTGCCAGATTTAGAAAATAAAAATTTTAAATGCCCAGTTAAATTTGAATTTCAGATAAACCATAAAATTATTTAGTATAAGTTTTTTCCATACAATATTTGAGACACACATACTAAAAAAAAACAGAAAAAGAAAAAGAAAAAGTTTCTTATCTGAAATACATACTTAATCGTGTGTCCTATATTTTATCTGGTAACCTTATCTGTGATACAAACGGGTAAGCAAGTTCCTGAAGGTTTACTACCCAGCAGTAGCAGCAAGTCCCTTGGCAAAACGCAGAAGTATATGGTGCAGCTGAGGTGAGTTGTTCTGAGGTCTGCAGCTGGTTGCCACAGCAACAACTAGAGTTGAAAAGGTGGACCAAGAGGAAGTGAGGCAGGGCACAATTGGTATCTGTGCCATTTAAAGGTGAAAATCCTAAAGGTTAAGCAATTGGAAATATTAAATTTAACATAATAGGAAAAATCCAAGGTCATGCTAAGTCAAGCACTGTGCTGAGTTGTAAAAGGTGGAAGATGGAGACAAGAGACTTCATTGATGATGGTCTAGTTGGGAAGACAGTGTGGAGAATGGATTGGAAGAGGATAACTATTCTAATCACTATACTGTGAGCCACCTGAGGGGAGGGACTAGGCCTGATTCATCTTTATATCCCCCACTATCTAGAATATATCTGGCACAGAGAAGGCCAGTAAATGTTTGTTGAATGAATATATAAGTAAATGAATGAATAAATGAAAAGATAAGGGAAAGAGAAAAATACTTCAAAAGAAAGAAAGGAAAATAAATAGGAATGAATGAACGCTGAAGGCCTTCAAGAAAGTTAGATTCTTAATTCAAAGGGGTCCTTTTATGAAAAGGAAAGAATTTTGAAAGCAAGTACATAGGTTACAATTTATTCCTCTGAGTATTTAAAAAACAGCATTGGGTAAGGCCATTTAAGAAGAGTCTTATATATATATATATACAGCCCACACCAAAGGGTCTTGCAGGATAATCATTTATAACCATAATCAGAAAATGTTAACTCTTATCTCCAGAAATTTCCTGGATAATTATATGCAACTGTGAACATCCTTTTTCAGATAATGTTAATTCCTCTTCAAATTTATTCTGGACTAATAAACTCAATATCTGCAAAGTGCTAACAAGTCAAGGAGTGTGACCACTCTGAGGGTTATTCTAACAGATGGTCATAAAGGAAAGTTCTAAGGTGTGACAGGCAAAATGTGTCCCTCCCTGAAAAAGATGTCCACGTCCTAATCACTAAATCTTGGAAATATGTTATTTCAACCTGGTAACACAATCCGGTGTTACAGGTTGAATTGTGTACCCCCAAAAGGTATGTTGAGGTCCTAATCCCAGTATCTCAGAATGTGACCTTATTTGGAAATAGGGTGTTTTTGAGGTAATCAAGTTAAAATGAGGTGGGCCCTAATCCAATATGACTAGTATCCTCATAAAAAGGAGAAATTTGGACACAGACACAGAGAAAAGATAATGTGAAGACACGCAGAGAGAAAATGCTCAGTTGATTGGAATAATGCAACCCCTACAAGCACAGACATCACCTGGCTGACAGCCAGCTAGGAAATGGGGCTTCAGTCCTACAAACACAAGGAGCTGATTTTGGCCAACAAACTCAATGAGCTTGGAAGCAGATTCATCCGTGGAGTCCCCAGAAAGGAACACAACTCTGCTGGCACTTTGATTTTGGCCTTAATGAGATTCTAATCAGAGGACCTCACTTAGCCATGCTGTACCCTAACTTTAAACTGACAGAATTGTGAGATCATAGATAAGTGGGTTTTTTGTGTGTATACATAACATTTCGCATTTTAACCATCTTAAGTGTACAGTTCAGTGGCATTAAGTACATTCACACTGTTGTTCAA
Organism: Eschrichtius robustus; assembly: GCF_028021215.1. Taxonomy (NCBI): domain Eukaryota; kingdom Metazoa; phylum Chordata; class Mammalia; order Artiodactyla; family Eschrichtiidae; genus Eschrichtius; species Eschrichtius robustus. The sequence continues at coordinate 128,551,045 of NC_090845.1, forward strand.
CTATCACCACTATCCATTTCCGGAACATTTTCATTAAACAACTCCCCATTTCTCTGCACTCCCCAGCCCCTATTAACCTCAGTTCTACTTTCTCTCTCTGTGTATTTGACTACTCTAGATACCTCACATAAGTAGAACCAAACAGTATTTGTCCTTTTGCATCTGGCGTATTTCACTTAGCATAATGTCTTCAAGGTTAAATGGGTGTTTTTTTAAGCCACTCAAACACCCAAATCATTACTGGCAATTTGTTAACAGCAGTAATAGAAAAATAATGCAAGTACCTATTTCACAAACAAATAAAAAATCTATTTTCACTTGAAGCAGCAAACAAAGCTCCAAGAGTTTTATTATTCTTAGGTTTTTTGTTTTTTTTTTTGCAAAATGAAAATGTCTATTATCTTTGCATTGTTACATTAGAACCTCATGTGCCTCACATCCTGTAGGCTTACATTTTACTCTAGCCCTTACTGTGGCAAGCAGTCTTTTCAGCCACCTTTTTATATCTCTGGCTCCCAGCCCTGGGGCTTTTAGATGCTGTCACAGTAGGGGCATCTTTGGAACGCTGCTTGGCACTCGTACAGGCTCAAACAGAATTTCTATGAAGTTAGCACCACGTAAGGCAACTAATGACCAAAGAAGCAGTGGGCGCTGGTGGATAAATGCTCCTTCCATCCATGCTTATCTAGAAGATAACTGTGCAATGCATTCTGCATGTCTCCTCAGAAGGTCCACAGGTACTGAGTCTCTGTTGACCACAGTGATAATTCCTTACTTGTTTTACTTTCCCTGTCTTCTACTCTTTCTTCTTTTCCTTCCACTTCCTTCCCTGAGACCACCTCCCAAAAGAACACTTCATGTGAGCACTTTTCTCAGGCTCTGGATTCTGAGGGAGACCCAGATTCAGAAAATCATGAAAACTATACGTGCTCATTGTGAATAATTTAGGAAAGACAGACAAGTGAAAGGAAAAAAATCCATAATCCCACCACCCAGAAACAATCACTGTCAACACTTGAGTCCACATGCTTCTAGACTGTTTGATGAGTGCATAATGGATCTGTACAGCAACCTACTTATTTGGACTCTGAGACTAAGGTGACTGTCTTGGTGACTAACATGAAATGCCATTCTTGATTTCAAGACGGCCAAAGAACAAAGTGTAATTAGCAACCCTGAGCCAAAAGGATATAGAAGGCATCACTTCATGTTTAGGATTCAGGCAATATTATCATTTTTTCCCTAAAAACTAGTTTTATTTGGTCTTTAGAAGTTTCCACTTGCTATTATATTTCTTCCGTACTGTAGCTTGAAGAATTTAGTAAGATGGTAAAAGACCTTTTCTGGAGCACTGAACATGTTGTTCCGACAGCGATTTTCAGTATTTTTCCCTGCCTTTTTTAAACAACTGAAACCCTAAAGGGACATGTGCCAAACATTGTAATTCAAAAATGCAGATGTAATTCCTATGACTGCACTGACATGAGGATAATTTGGAAGAGTACATCCCTCAGGATAATGTGAAATTAAACTCGCAACCATGATGATGGCATAATCCTTTCATTAAAGAGCAAACAAGATGGAGTCATTAAGAAAAAAAGATGGGGCTTCCCTGGTGGCGCAGTGGTTGAGAATCTGCCTGCCAGTGCAGGGGACACGGGTTCGAGCCCTGGTCTGGGAGGATCCCACCTGCCGCGGAGCAACTAGGCCCGTGAGCCACGGTTACTGAGCCTGCGCGTCTGGAGCCTGTGCTCCGCAACAAGAGAGGCCGCGATAGTGAGAGGCCCGCGCACCCCGATGAAGAGTGGCCCCTGCTTGCCGCAGCTGGAGACGGCCCTCGCGCGGAAACGAAGACCCAACACAGCCATAAATAAATAAATTTTTTAAAAAAATGCATTGAGTTTGGGGGACATATATCTAATATTAAAAAAAAAAAAGAAAAAAGAAAAAAAGGTGGAAAACATGGGGGAAAGCAAAACATTTTTGAGGGACTAAAACAACAAAACTTTACACATTTTGCTTTTCTGGAAATCTTCCATATTACACAGAAAGAGATTTTCCCCGGAGGTGCTAACATAGCAATGCGAGTGAATACAAAAGCAGGAAGGCTCTGGCTCAGAGGCCAAAGCCTAGCACTGACTGGTAAATGAGAACCTGCTGCAAAGTCAGTATTTCAAATCCCCAGATGCCCAGCCTCATTTCGTTGAGTGCAGGAATTTTCTCAACATCTGTTGAAAAGGAAGTGGGAGAAATTCACAGTCCCCTTTGTGAGAAATCGTGGCAGGAAAATGGAGTACCCTCCCGGGGCAAGATGGGGGAAATGGAGCTGCTGCCAGGAGAGGTCAGAGCTGCTTTCTCTTTCACACCAAAGCCACTGTCCCTTCGGTGAAAAATGTGTCCATGATGCTGACATATGGCTAATAAAGTGTATCATTAATAATTCAAGAAAATAAATAAAACTCATTCTGGAGTGAAAAACTGTCCACTTCATAGGATTTGTGCAAATTAAATAGTAACGCTGTGAAAGACATGGACAAATGGATAATAATTTATTCATAAGGCCCCTCTGCGTGTTTTTTTTTTTTGCCCTGTTAGTAAAAGTATTTTTTGTTGTGTATGTACTTTACAATAAAGTTACTATCAGAATACAGGATACTTATGTTTATTAGCTGTTATGCCTTCTAGAAGTTTTTTAAAGGTTTTCCTTACATGTTTTGTGTCCCCAAAGTAGTTCTGTTGCCTGTTTTATTAACATGCACCATTTCATAGTAAGAACAATTTCTGCTTCAGTTTTTTTACTTGTTATGTGGTCCATAACAGCTGATTTGCACAGGAAGCAATAACCCAGAACTCTTCTCCACATATTTGTCTCTGGGGGAAATTCAGTGGAGTTCCCTGGCCCACTACACTTTCAGGGTTTGTTCCATTATATTATCCTCAAAGATACGTCCAGAACAACCAAAGCACTGAGACTCTTCTGCCTCCTTTGAGCCACCTTCTCAGATCCTCCAGGGTAGCAAAATGTTATTTTCTGGAAGCACTGTGTACAAGACCTGGAGTCCATGTAATGCTGGAAAGCCAATCTACTACATCCTCCTTCACTCAGTGAATTGACTCAGCCCAACAGGGTATATGGCTCATCACTGAAAAAAATGACAGCTATGCAAATATGGTAGTTGTGCAAACTATCAAAGCTCAGGGATTGATCCCAACATCTATTACTATGTCTACTTAAAGCCTTCAAATGAAAATTAGAAACTGTGAAGGAAGTGAACCCTGAGGGAAGAGAAGGAATTTGCAGAGGAGAGATTACACATTTGGGGAAGGGGTAGAGATGGTGGAAAGAAGGTGGTAGGTAGGGGAGTTGAGAAAGAGGAAGAGGAGGGAGGGGAGAGGAGAGGAAGGGGGAGATGTGAAGGAGAGGGGGAGGGAGGGAGAGAAGCAGAGACTGGGTTTAGCTGGAAACATTAAAAGCTATTGTAGTTGTGCATCAAAGGACGCTGTCAACAGAGTGAAAACGCAACCCACCGAATGGGGAAAATATCTGCAAGCCATATACCTGATAAGGGGTTAATACTCAGAGTACATAAAGAATTCCTACAACTCAATGTCAAAAAAAGAGCCCAATTCAAAAATGGGCAAAGGAATAAACATTTCTCCAAAGAGGATATATACAAATATCCAATAAGCACAAGAAAAGATGCTCAACATCACTTATTAAGGAAAGGCAAATCAAAACCATTATGAAATACCACTTAACACTCATTAGGGTGGCTATCATCAAAAAAAGACAGCGAACAACCTAAGTGTCCATCAACAGATGAATGGATAAAGAGAATGTAGTGTGTGTATATACATATAATATATATATATATACATACACACACACAATGGAATACTACTCAGTCATAAAAAAAACAAAATTTTGCCAACATGGATGGACTTGGAGAGCATTATACTAAGTGAAATAAGTCAAATTAGAGAAAGAGAAAGACAAATACTGTTTGGTATCACTTATATGTGGAATCTAAAAAGTACAAACTAGTGAATATAACAAAAAAAGAAGTGGACTCACAGATATAAAGAACAAACTAGTGGTTACCAGTTGGGAGAGGGAAGGGGGGAGGGCCAATATAGGGGTAGAGGAGTAAGAGGTATAAACTATATATTATGTGTAAAATAAGCTACAAGGATATATTGTACAACACGGGGAATATAACCAATATTTTATAATAACTATAAATGTAATATAACCTTTAAAAATTGTGAATCACTATGTTGTACACCTGTAACTTATATAATATTGTACATCAACTATATTTCAGTTTTTTTAAAAATTACAAAAAATTAAATTAAAAAAAAGATAGGAGATAACAGGTGTTGGTGAGGATACGTAGAAACTGGAACCCTTGTGCACTGCTGGTGGGAATGTAAAACGGTACAGCCACTACAGAAAACAAAGTGGTTGTTCCTCAAAAAATTAAATACAGAATTACCATATGATCCAGCAATTGTACTTCTGAGTATATGCCCAGAACAACTGAAAGCAGGAACTTGAACAGATATTTGCACACCCATGTTCATAGCAGCATCATTCACAATAGCCAGAACGCAGAAGCACCCTAAATGTCCACTGACTGGTGAATGGATAAAAACCATGTGGTATATACACATACAATGGAATATTCCTTTAAAAGGATGGAAATTCTGATACAAGGTACAACATGAAGGAATCTTAAGGACTTTATGCTTAGTGAAATAAGCTAGTCACAAAAGGATAAATACTGCATGAGTCTACTTACGTAAGGTACCTAGTGTAGTCAGATTCACTGCGACAGAAAATAGAATGGTGGTTGCCAGCAGCTGGGGGGAAGGAGGAATGGGGAGTTAGTGTTTAACGGGTACAGAGTTTTTGCAAGATGAAGAAAGTTCTGGATGTGGATGATATTGATGACTGAACAACAACATGAATGTACTTAATGCCACTGAACTGTACACTTAAAAATGCTTAAAATGGTAAAGGTATATTTTACCACAATTTTTAAAATTTAAAAATATACAAAAAACAGTACAGAAATGAGTCTCACTGAGGTATACCAATGGAAATGGAAGAGGAGATTTTATAGAAATTTCAGCAAGCTCAGGAGACACATTTTTATTTTTTTACTTTTATCCAAAATGAACCAAGTCATGTTTAAAAAATTCATCTTTGATCCTTCCTCTGTAACCAATCCCAACAACTTGCCTGATAAAATTATAGCTACATTATATTTCAATGAACACTTTTTTAAAGGCTATTGCAGTAGTACACAACATGAAAGGAAGAAAAGAAGACCCAAGATATCTTGAAGGAAGAACCCACAGATCCCTGATGAATCCAGTAGTAATCCCATGGGCCCATGCTGGAAGAATATATAAATCTGTGACTATTTTGTGGGTATGTATGTGTGGTGTCTCAATGTCAGATCATTTTTGGGAAATAATATAGAAATAGCAACCATCATCTCATCAGAAACTCCTGTTTCTGGTTCTGGCTCAGAAGAACTAGATTAAAAATTCAAAGAGTATCCTGCTCTGTTTAGTAGGTGTGCTATTTGAGAGTATCTATCACACTATCCCAGATGGTGATTTTACCCTCAGCACATATCTTGAAAGTATTGCAGACACAGAATTATATTAACAAATCTAATCAACCAAACACCAAATTCAACATTCTCTCACTGGCTGATAAGAGAAGGTGATGAATCCTAATTTTCCCCTCCTGGTAGGGCCAAGTACTGCCTTTCTGAATATGGTAATCATGCTTAGGATACTAAAAAAGAGTGAAAGGCTTCCATCCCAGTCCCTCAATTCTGCTCCTAGCCAACCAGAAATCCCCCTAGCCATAGATTATGCTGGTTGAGCTTAACAGTATTTCTTCTCTGCAAACAAAGGAACAGATTACATGCAAAACCCTGTCCTACTTTGTGATGTAGAGCATCCTCCTTCCCTCCCTCCCTCACTCCCTCCCTTCTCTCTCTCTCTCTCCCCTCTCCATTTATCTCTCTATCGCCTTTTGTTACTGGCCATAAAGTAACTTCAAATGACTACTGGGGCCACGTTTAACTAAAGAGCTCCCCGCAAAAGATCTATCTGCCCAGTCTTCCAACTCCTCTCTCCTACTCCAGAGTAGCTTCCTATAGCAAATCCATTCCATTAGAAAGCTGAAGCCATGACTTGCTGTCCATACAGGTAAGCCCATTTACCAATAGGAGGGGTAGAAATAGGGAATCTCTGACACAATGTTCCCAACACCCGAGCTTCCTATACACACCCATGGCAATGAAGGAGTCATTATGGGAATAGATGAGAGCTTCAGAATTTAGAGGGATGCCCGCAGTATATCATTTTGGTGGGAGATTTATATTGTTTAGCGCCTCAAGAGTAAGGGAAGGAGCCCACTGAATGCATGCTAACTCTTTCCCACTCTCAGAAAGCATATTTTCAGGAAAACACAACAGGACGTGGGGCCTGGATCTGCTAAACTATAGAAAAAATAGATAAGAATTGAGATAACAATGAAAGCAATCATCTCTTGCAGCTATAAAAAGAAGCTCCTGTGTTTTGAAAATACTGATGCTTTTATTTATCTTATCAGTTTTATGTTTGCTGCTAGACTGTTTTTCCTACTGCTATTTATAGGTCAATTTATAAATCATAAAATGTACTACCTCCTACATATGATGTTTAATGTCAGTAGTAACTCCCATAATTCCTTCATAACTTTTACAAAAGATGAAGACATTCTTTCCACAGCACCCCTATGCAGGATGCCCTGGGGCTTTCAGTTACTGGACATAAAATCCTAAGAGATCAAATTCCTGTTTCAGACTGGCACTATTTAATGTGAAATGGTAGGATGAGAGAAACATTCTATAAAATTCTATAAATGGTGGCTCTATGCAAGTGTAATTATTGAATAACTTTGGAATCCATTCATCCTTTGGAAATGTATTACATTTCTGAGTAAGAGCAGCATGGTTGAATTCCAAGTCTATTTGTTCCTTAAAGCATCCTTCTCAGGATTTAAAAGAGCAACTACCTTTTAGTACCATATATAAGGTCAAGACTTCCAGCCCCTTATGAGGCTGAAGACGTATGGGCAGTGTGTTCCATGTGTGTGACACAGAACTTTCAGCTATCTGGGTTGTGGGCTATGGACTCTGAGTACTCAGACGCTTGACTGAAGGGGAGCAGCCACGGGAGAAGCATGTGCTGCTCCTACATGCAACCAGCCTGCAGCCTTGCATCTCGCTCAGACTGTTCTTGGAATGGGTACATTTTATATAAAGTAAAAGGTGAAACCTGAGTAAAAGAGGTCAATTATTAAACTTCATCAGTGCTTCTCTACCTGGCTGCACATAAATCACCTTGGGGGTCTTTGAAAAAATGCCATTGCCAGGGGTCTCACACCAGACCAATTAAATTAGAATTTCTGGGGGTGGGTCCTAGGTAATATTGCTTTTTAAACACTCCCCTTGTGATTCTAATGTGCAGCCAAAATTGAGAACCATTGTTTTAAATGTTATCCAAAAGCCTTATTAGGGAATAGAGCATACACCTATGACTTAATTCTTAAAAGGTTGTCAGCGGAAACCAACATTTAAAGGTGCTTAGTAGAGGACATACAAAATAGCAGTAAGTTATTTTAAGGGTTAATTTTTTTTTAAGTAAGCCACGTTTCCAACTAAAGGTAGCTGCTTTTAAAATCTTAGGGGTGACTTTCCTTTGACCTCTGTAAATTGGCCTACTTCTTTCTTATATAACTGTCTACAGAATTTTGTAACCATACACCCTACAAAAACGATGGATTTCTCTTCCATGCTATTCACACTGGCAGTTATTTTATTAACACAGGGTTGGGTAGCTACCTCAATTTCTCATGATTTTTCAGCTTTCCTCAAATAGTGGTCTAGGTTTCCAGTTCCAAGTAAGTAGATAAATAAATGTCTTAATTAATTAATATAAAACAAGACATGACAAAAACCAAAGTAAATGTGAACAAGAGGAATTTTCCCCCCAATTTACTATCCCGTCCCTTCTCCTGAATTAGCCTAGCCTGGCCCTTGGACCATAAGCTGATTCCCTAGCTCCTGAACTAAGCCCTGGCAAAAAGGCACTCCATCTTTGGCAGTGATAACTTTGTTACATGGACAAAGCAGCATGTGCCCTATAAAGCCATCTACCACTGTGGTTTCCCCTGGCAAATTAACACTAACCCACTTCACTGTGTTTTTAAAAAGGCTCAGTGTAGGGGAGAAGATGTGCAGTGAAGCCTCATCCATTAACTGAAGAAGTGCACACTAATAAGAAACAGCTTTTATGGAGAGGGTGTGCAGAAAAGGGAACCCTCTTGTTGGTGGGAATGTAAATTGGTGCAGCCACTGTGGAGAACAGTATGGAGGTTCTTTTTAAAAAACTAAAAACAGAACTACCATATGACCCAGCAATCCCACTACTGGGCATATACCCTGAGAAAACCATAATTCAAAAAGAGTCATGTACCAAAATGTTCATTGCAGCTCTATTTACAATAGGCAGGACATGGAAGCAACCTAAGTGTCCATCGACAGATGAATGGATAAAGAAGATGTGGCACATACATACAATGGAATATTACTCAGCCATAAAAAGAAATGAAGTTGAGTTATTTGTAGTGAGGTGGATGGACCTAGAGTCTGTCATACAGAGTGAAGTAAGTCAGAAAGAGAAAAACAAATGCTGTATGCTAACACATATATATGGAATCTAAAAAAAAAAAAAAATGGTCATGAAGAACCTAGGGGCAAGATGGGAATAAAGACGCAGACCTACTAGAGAATGGACTTGAGGATATGGGGAGGGGGAAGGGTAAGCTGGGACAAAGTGAGAGAGTGGCATGGACATATATACACTACCAAATATAAAATAGATAGCCAGTGGGAAGCAGCCACATAGCACAGGGAGATCAGCTCGGTGCTTTGTGACCACCTAGAGGGGTGGGATAAGGAGGGTGGGAGGGAGGGAGACGCAAGAGGGAAGAGATATGGGGATATATGTATATGAATAGCTGATTCACTTTGTTATAAAGCAGAAACTAACACACCACTGTAAAGCAATTATACTCCAATAAAGATGTTAAAAAAAAAGAGTAAAGAAATAAAGAAAGAAATAAAGAAACAGCTTTTAGTTGTAGAGACCTTTGAGTCTTAAAAGGTAAGTGCTCAGCAGGTGGGGCAGAGTTTAGGCAGGCATGGGGGAGAGTGTTGATTCTAGATCACTGGAATCAAGGCAGAGAGGAGAAATAAGATGGCACGTTCCAACAACAAGCATGGCTGGAAAACAACATGCAAGGGAGGTACGGGAGGTTGGGTAAGGGAAAAGGTTGGCGAGACAGGCAGGGAGCAGATAGAGATGAATATAAAAAAGACAAGAGGAGAAGCATGAAGACCACTCAGGAAGTTACTACGAAGATCCAGGCAGAAGTTGACGAGGGCTGAATCTAGGGCGATGACATTAAGAATGGAGAGGGACTAATGTTTAGTGATAACAAGTTCATTGTATGGATGTGACTTAGTGATGGAGAGGATGCTGAGAGGGAAGAGTCTAATATCTAGTATGTCTTCCCGGTTTCTGGCTTGGGTGCCTGGCTGGAGGGGAGGAGCCTTGTACTGTGTTACCCACTCTCAGCAACAGGAACCTGGCGAAGTGAACGGTTTAGGGTAGGGTTGCCGAATAAAATACAAGACCCTCAGTTAATCCGAGTTTCTGAATGATAACAAATAAAACTTTAGTCGGCAACACGTGGACATAAAGAAAGGTCAGAGTAGAGGTGGCTTGTAGTTAATGAGATAGCAGAGGAGATGAATAGGCAGGACAAGCCTTGAGCTGAGAGATTATTTTTTCACAGAAACCAGAAACAGCAAACAGTCAACAAAAGATCTTGCTCTTGAGCACTTACAGTGATAGCTTGGCTTACTGTACCATATATATGTTAGAATTTTTCCATTTCAATCTGATGCTGGGTAATTTACTTCATGTTGCCATAGTGAAATATTCAACTTGGGCTTAAGAAACAGTACTGTGGAAGTGAGGAAAAAATAGAATCTTACTGACAGCACATTTATGCACCAATTTGTTTTTCAAGATATTCTGGTCATATTTAGACCTAGGAAATCATGACTTCCTAAAAATGTACTCAATTGGATTGATGTTCTTTACTATCCATCTAATTCTGAAAATGTTAATGTGCATGGTTCATTCGATTTCCTTCTCATTTTAGTGGCATTTTTCTTCTTAGCAATTCTGACTTAAGTATGGACTGGGGAAATGAATTTTTAGAGAGGCAGGAGGAAGTTGCTAGGCTGACAAGAAAGACTTTTTTTTCTCACAATATGTTCTGCTTTTCTAGAAAAATACTACCTAGTTATTGTCACTAAAATATCTCCAAGTGAAAATAGACACTTAGCTTTCATTTGTTTAGAGCAATGATAGCAAAGGAGATAGGATGACAGATATTTCTATCAAGTTAAAACATAGATGTAAAGGAGAACAGAACAGGAGACTCTAAAAACAATATCGATTGGCATCTATAAGGCTACTAGAAGCCATATGTTGCAAGAATGGTCCTCAGAATTGATCAATTTCTATAGGCTGGGTTGCTAAGAGTCATACAGAAGTGGGATTTGGAGTTGGATCTTAGAGAACGGGTATGATTTACATAAGAGAGCAAGAAGGACGTTCCAAGAGGGAAGGCAACTTGGGCAGATGCATAGAAGCAGGACCTCACCACAGTCTCTGTAGGGTACGTTCAGATTACTGACCTACCTGAACAAGGAGACTGTGTTGGAGAATCAGAAGGAATCAGTTTCAATAAAAGCGCAATAACAGAGGGTCTTAAAAGTGATACAGAGGAGTTCTGGCAAAAATGAACCAACAAAACCAATATTTTCCTAAGATGATTCTGGCAGTGTAAAATGGATGAAGGATTAGAGGCAGGAGATAGGGGAAAGAAAGAGGGACTAGCTAGATAAACAGCTGTGTGGCTCAGTTATGCTAGATAAAAGGGACTCTGTGGATCCATGCCTTCTTGGAACAGTTACTGAATTATCACTGCATTCTGCTCTTTCTATAGGGCAGGCAGGGGTCAGCAAACTGCATCTGTAAAGGGCCAGATAGTTTATATATAGTTTATATAAATTCATATACAGTTTATATAAGCCTAAACAGTATATAGTTTAGGCTTTGGGAGCCATAAGGCAATCTCCGTTCCAACTACTCAACCTTGCCACTGTAGCAAGAAAACAGCCATAATTAATAACAAAAACAAATGGTGTTGGTCTTCCAGTAGAATTTTATTTACAAAACTGGGCAATGGGGTAGATTTGGCCTATGTGCCATAGTTTGCCTACCCCTGCTCTATGGCATTAGGTAAATCCAGGTTTATAAAGCTTTTGGACAACTTGGATGAAAAGCACTACTATGTAATTCTAGTTGCCTATTTTCCTTGTTATTCAGACAGTTAAACTCCTTAGCCTATAAACAACATATGTGGGCAGAGAAAATTCTTTCTTGGATTGTGCTTTCTCTGGAGTGGAATTAGTGTCATTATTATTGCTAATATGTTGTTCCCTAGTCATCTGTCTCATTATTTTTATGACTCATGTCCCTGTGATGAAGGCAATAAATGGAATGAGTGGTCTTCATAGAATGTGAGCGTTAAGAGAGGGGGGACAACTTGGCATGTGTGATGGAAGTGATCCAAGTCTATCTTGAAATCTTAGGGCGATATAAAAATAGGACCACGTGTATTGTTGTGATATCATGCAAATTTCTAAAGGTGTATCTGTCAAATGCATGAATATTTTGATTAAGGTTCAGTTGTTCAGTTTCAGCAACTCTCAGCCCAGGAAAAAAGCAAGCGGGGAATGCAGGGTTGGGCTAGAGGAGATAAGGATTAGGTGTAGGAGGACAGAAAAGGAAGAGACAGAATAAGGAAGAAGGAAGATAAAGGGGATAAAAGGTAGAGAGACTAGTGAGAGAGAGAGAAAGGAGAGCTCCAGTTTCTGGCTTTGCTCAAGGCTGTAAGTAGATCCATGTGTATACAAGGAAAGCTTGCTCATAAAAGAAAGCTTCCAAAGGGACTGATCTGAATACATATAATTCTAGGACTTTCTTCTGTTGACTGAAGAAAAATGCACAATCTAAAAGTTGCAAGTTATGTTTTATTCAGGGACCTTACTAGAGCCTGGGAGACAGCCTCTCAGATAGCTCTGAGGAGCCAGGATATAGGAGTTTTCCCTGGGGGGGAAATTGTACTTCTTAGTCTCTAACCTAGAGAAATTCTAGCACACTTGCATGACAGAAATATACAGCATCTGTGTATTAGCTAAAAATTGTCAATAACTTAAATGTTCACCAATAGAGGAATGGATAAATATGCATATATCCTCCAGACGCATTGAATGAAAAAACAGGTTCCATAACATATGTAGACTACAGTACCATTTATGTGAAAATAACACATACAAAACTGCTACATTTTCAGAGTATTTCAGTACATAAGAAATGTTCTAGAAAGATTAATATTAAATATTTATTTATAATACTTATTTACTTATTTATTAACAAGGAGAATGTATTACTTATGGAATTAAAAGGTAACTGGAAAAAAGTGGAAAGAGCTACAGGAAGGATATAGATCAATGTGAGCGGAGTTCCTCAAAAGAAGACTGAGATCAGAAAGGCCAGTGCTGCCATGGAAAGCCCACAGAGCATTAACTCAGACCCAGCTTTAAAGACTCTGACACCTCTAAAATAAGACCAATGCAATTTTAACTTTTCTTAGTCTCAGTTTTCTCATTTGTGGAAAGTGAATACTAATATTTATCCTTTGCATCCTATTTCACATCACCCATTTTATTTACAGCATTATCTTTATCTGAAATAAACTGGTTCACTCATTCGTGCTCCTGTTATTTGCCTATTGCCCAATCTTCACATCACACCTTTTGAGAGTAGACCTGCCTTCTTTATCACAATGTCCTGAGGTCCTAAAAACAGTATTTAGCACACAGGAGTTACTTGACCACTTCAGACTTGTTTAGCCTCAGGACCTTTGCACACAGTCATCCCTTTGTCTGAAAAACACTTCCTCCCACCTCCTCAGAGCTGGTTCTTTTCTGTCACACAGGTCTCAGCTACAATGTCATCTCCACAAAGATATCTTGCCTGACAACCCTATCTAACATTGCCTTCCCACACCGTCACTTTCTAACACATGCCAAAGCTTCATTTTCTTCATAGCACTAATACTTGGAAAATATTTATTGATTTATTTACTTAATAACTTATTACTATTTTCTTTTACTTTGTGTCTCTCCAAACTAAAGTGGAAGCTAGCATTAGAGCAAAGGCTTATATGTCCCATTTGACAAATATAGCCCCAATACTTAAAATGCTTGGAACAGAGTAGGTGCTCAATAAATACTGAATGAACAAATGAATGAGTGTATGCATGCATGAATGCCTACAAGCAAGCCAATATAGTTATATGGGAGACAACAAGGGAAAGCACGCTAGAGAATGAGATACAAAAGATTTAGCACACAGGGTGCTGGCTCTTTGTAGATCACGTTAACTAGTATTTTTCTATAATTTAGCTGGACAATTTGTGTTCCTCAATGTGTAGATATATTTTTAGAATTATCAGAATGGAGCAGATACCGACCACTACTCCCCTTGTTCACGTCACCATTATTGGTTTGCTAGACTAATGCAGTAGGCTTTAAAATCATCATGATTTGCTATTTTTTCTTTTTATTAATAAATATCTGGCATGTGTCATACCTTAAATTATGTGCTAAGGATACAAAGAAAAACCAGATTATCATCTTTGCCCTCAAGAGGCTCATAGCAGTGTTGAATGATACCTATGGCAAACAAAATCATCAGCTGTAAGGTCCAATAACAAAAATACCATATGAGAAGTATAAACAAAGTTTTATAGAAATGCAAAGTTTTTTTGAGTGAGGAGTCCAGGGAAGACATTATGAATAAGGGAACACTTTAGCTGGACCTTGAAGGATTTATAGGCTTTTGACAGTGATGATAAGGGTGACTAATGCAGGCTGAGGAAAGAACAAGAGGGAAAGCATGGCGATGGGAAAGTCTATGGATTATTTCAGCATTGGCGAACAGCACAGTTTGATTGAAGCAGAAGTATAATAAAAGAATAGTGAGATATGACATTGTAAAAAAGTAGGTTAGGAGGCTTGAAAACAGTGGAGAAGTAGAAGAGAAAGTGTGGTGGAACAAGAGAGGGAGCCAATAAATAAACGACACAAAAGAGGGCTCAGCTGATGTTAGACAATGGAGTCAACAGTGAAGCCAGTGTAGGGGTCTGAGTGTCAGGCTAGGACCTGTCTGGGGTTGACCACAGTGGAAAAGGGTACGGTTACAATTACAGGTCAAAGAGGCAAGGGATCCTGGAATAGCAGCAGGGACACTACTGAAAGAGCCTATGCAGGGGTCCAGGCTGCTCTAGGTGACAAACGAATCTGAACTAAGTAATGGTTTGGAGAGAATAGGAAAGGGGCTGGACATCACTGGGAGCCCAAGGCCTTGTGGATACTCAGTGCAAGTGAGACAGCAGGAGATTTGAGAAAAAAGAATGTCTGGACTTCAGTTTGAGAACCTGAAAATGGAGCATTTCGAAGTGATAATGATATTTAAGGCGTGAGATTGCTTATGCATAACTGAAGTGTAGTAGAGATAAAGCTTCTTGAAGTTGAAGGTGTTGTAATTTGAGTACACTAGGTAAGTTTTTAAAAGACAAGAGCATTGAAGATGGCAGAATAGAACCCTGGACTCACCTCCTCCCACAGGCAAACCAAAATTACAACTATTTATGAAGCAACTATGGATGAGCACAACCTAAAGGCTAGCAGAAAAGATTTTCCACAACTAAAGATATAAAGAAGGAACCATAACAAGATGGGCAGGAGGGATGTAGACGTGATATAGTCAAAACCCATACACCCAGGTAGACAACCCACCACTGGGAGGATAATCACAATTGCAGAAGTTCTCCCCAAAGAGCAAGGGGTCCAAGCCCCACATCAGGCTCCTCAGCCTGGAGGTCCTGCACCAGGCAGACGACCCCTGAATGTCTGGCTTTGAAGGCCAGCGGAACTTGCATATGGGAAAGCTGGAGGGCTGTAGGAAACAGAGACTCTGCTCTTAAAGGGTGCATACAAAATCTCGCATGCTCCAAGATCCAGCACAGAGGCAGTAATTTGAAAGGAGCCTGGGTCAGACCCACTTGCTGATCTTGGAGAGCCTCCCCGAGAGGCAGGAGGCAACTGCAACTGCCCCTGGAGACACAAACACTAGCAGAAGCCATTTTTCAGGAGCTCATTCTACCACAATGACACTAGTACTGGCAAGCACCATTCTGGGGTCCTCCCTCTAGCCTATTAGTGATGGGGACCCACCAGCTGGTCTGCACCAGTCCCAGGACCTCCACAGGCTGAGCAGCCAGCTGCATGGGGACCCAGTGCTGCCCACCGGAAGGCCTACACCAGCCCCAGGCTCAGCCAGGTCCCCCAGCAAGATGCCCCAGGACATGGCACTGCCCACCAGTGGGCAGGGGGCAGCCCCAGGATCCCAAAGACCCCGCACCCAGCTGCCCTGGGAACCGGCCCCACTCATCAGCATGTGGCACCAGCCCCAGGGCTCCCAGGCCCTGCAACCAGCCAACCTTGGACCCAGCCCCGGACCCACAACCAGTAGTCCTGGTCACTGGCCCCACTCACCAGCGGGCCGGTGCCAGCCCTGGAACCCTCAGATCCTACAGCCAGCTAACCTGGGACGTGGCCCTGCCCCCCTGTGGACAGCTGAATAGACATTTTTCCAAAGAAGACATACAGATAGCCAACAGACATATGTAAAAGGTGATCAACATCACTAATCATCAGGGAAATGCAAACCAAAACCACAATGAGATATCACTTCACACCTGTCAGAATGGCTATTTATCAAAAAGAGAACAAATAACAAGTGTTGGCAAGGATGTGGAGAAAAGGGAACCCTCATGCACTGTTGGTGGGAATGTAAATTGGTACAGTCACTATGTAAAACAGTATGGAGGTTCCTCAAAAAATTAAAAATAGAACTATCATACAATCTAGCAATTCCACTTCTGGGTATTTTTCCAAAACAAAAACACTAATTTGAAAAGATGTTTGTTATACAGCAGTAACTAACACAACATTGTAAAGCAATTACACGCCAATAAAGATGTTAAAAAAAGAAGGAAAAATATATGCACCCCTATGTTCATTGCAGCATTATTTACAATAGCCAAGATATAGGAGTAACCTAAGTGCCCACTGATAGAAGAATGGATAAAGAAGATATGGTAAATATACACAATGCACTACTACCCATCATAAAAAAGAATGAAATCTTGCCATTTGCGACAACATGGATGGACCTATAGGGTATTATGCCAAGTGAAATAAGTCAGACAGAAAAAGACAAATACTGTATGGTACCACTTATATGTGGAATCTAAAAACAAACAAACAAACAAACAAATGAGCAAATATAACAAAACAGAAAGAGACTCACAGATACAGAGAAAACAGGTGGTTGCCAGAGGGAGGGGAGTGAGAGGATGAGTGAAATAGGTAAGGGAGATTAAGAGGTACAAACTTCCAGTTACAAAATAAATGAGTCACTGGGGTGAAACGTACAGCATGGGGAATATAGTCAATAATACTGTAGTATCTTTGTATGGTGACAGGTGGTAAGTAGACTTACTTATCATGGTGATCATTTTGTAATGTATAGAAATATCGAGTCACTACATTGTGCATCAGGAACTAACATAGTGTTATAGGTCAATTATGCTTCAAAAAACAAAGAAACTCCTAGAAAAAGAGATCAGATTTGTGGTTACCAGAGGCGGGGGGATGGTGGGAGGGGGAATTGCATGAAGGTGGTCAAAAGGTACAAACTTCCAGTTATAAGACAAATTAGCACTAGGGATGTAATGTACAACATGATTAATATAATTAACCTTGCTATATGTTACGCATGAAAGTTAAGAGAGGGACTTCCCTAGTGGTGCAGTGGTTAAGAATCCACCTGCCAATGCAGGGGACACAGGTTCGATCCCTGGTCTGCGAAGATCCCACACGCCGTGGAGCAGCTAAGCCCGTGCGCCACAACTACTGAGCCTGTGCTCTAGAGCCCGCGAGCCACAACTACTGAGCCTGCATGCCTCAACTACTGAAGCCCGCGTGCCTAGAGCCCGTGCTCCACACCAAGAGAAGCCACTGCAATGAGAAGCCCGCGCACCACAATGAAGAGTAGCCCCCGCTCGCCACACCTAGAGAGAGCCTGCATGCAGCAAAGAAGACCCAACGCAGCCAAAAGTAAAATAAATAAAATAAATAAATTTTAAGAAAAAGTTAAGGGCTTCCCTAGTGGTGCAGTGGTTGAGAATCCGCCTACCAATGCAGGGGACACGGGTTCGGGCCCTGGTCGGGGAATCTCCCACATGCCGCGGAGCAACTAAGCCCATGCATCACAGCTACTGAGCCCGCATGCTGCAACTACTTAAGCCCACGCACCTAGAGCCTGTGCTCTGCAGCAAGAGAAGCCACCGCAATGAGAAGCCCGCGCACCTCAACAAAGAGTAGCCCCCGCTCGCCGCAACTAGAGAAAACCCGTGCACAGCAAAGAAGACCCAACACAGCCAAAAATATATAAATAGAAATAAAATAAATTAAAAGAAAAAAGTTAAGAGAGTACATCCTAAGAGTTCTCACCACAAGGAAAAATAACTTTTTTCTTTTTCTTTTATTTTGTATCTATACGAGGTGATGGATATTCACTAAAATTATTGTGTTAATCGTTTCATTATGCATGTAAGTCAAATCATTATGCTGTACACCTCAAACTTATACAGTGCTGTATGGCAATTATATCCCAATAAAACTAGAAGAAAAAATAATGAAACAAAAGACAAGAGTTGCATAAATCATCAGTTAGGCGGGAAAGAGTGAATGTAACCGCTTAAAGAGCAAATTCTTAGTAAGTAATTTGTGCAGGAGCAAATCTTGACTTAATTTCTTTATTCTTGTTTTAAGGATCTATGATATATAGAACTTTCAAAGACATATAATTGTCAGCTATGTTTTACTTTTGCAAAAGGTAGCTCAGAATACTCCTTTAAAGTACAATAGAATGTAAATTACAAATTGCACATTAACTGTACTGCTCTCTTGGAATTTCTAATCTAATTGATTTAGTGAGGGTTCAGTCTGCTCCCAATGAACTATGAGAGTTTAAGCAGATCATTTAGTAAACATCATCACTGAACCACTAAAGTCACAATCAGGGAATTATTATTTATTTGGTCTGGCATTTGATGCTAGTAACATGTTATCTGCTATATATAAGAATAGTAAACATTTTAATTGGTGATATTTTATTCCACCTATGTAAAGTATAGGCATTTTTTTATCTTTAATATTCCCAGTATGACTAAAATAGTTGAAGGAACTTTTCTCAAATGATTAACAATTCAGGTGAGTTGTTTATCATTTGACATTACCAGGAGTTTAAAAAAAACTCTCAGTCTAACTTTTATAATTACATTAATTGAACATGACTCAACAGCATGAATTACTCATACTGTCATTACCTTAAAGTTTCTGGCAGTATTAAAAAGACTGAGGCAAATGTGGACAAATAGCTCGAGTTTCAAAAGATTCCATTAAGTCATCAAATATCTATTATGGGCTTCTCAAGGCTTCTCAGATATAGTGGTGTGACAAATATCTATTATGGGCTTCTCAAGGCTTCTCAGATATAGTGGTGTGTCTTACCGTAAATTGAAACAATTAAGGTCTCTTTGACCTTGGCTGCATTTTAGTGGTGGTCTTTGCAAAAAAATACAAATTGTGTTTTAACAATTTTCCTTCTCTCATAGCATAAAAGAAGCCTTATTTTCAACGTGTATCCATTTTTAGGGACTTCTAAAGCATCTGAAGACAACTAAGGCCACCTAGGTCTCCATCTCCCAATGTTTCCTCCAAAACAGTAAAAGAAACACAGGAAGGAAAAAATAAGCCTACACAAAAACCAAGAAAAGACAATAGAGAGGAAATAGCAAAAGGATCCAATGTGGGTCTAAAAACTGTGAGAAAGCGTAAACCCATCCTCAGTGTGAAAATACTAAAAAACAAGTGTCTGAACATAGATAACAGGGGACTTTAAAACTACATGAAATTTGAAGGTGCAGTCTTCCAAACTCATAGTTTCTTGGAGAGAAAAGTGGTAAGAGGAAGGGAAAAGCATCCATTGGCAGTTGGATGGTGAAGTTGAAAAGGAGCAAAAGAGAAAATTTTAGGGGTCATGCAAGACAAGAGATCCATAAAATCAGAGAACACACAATCACTCCCCATCAACCAAAACAAACAAATCCACTGAAGTATCTGGACTTTGTTATTCTGACAGAAGGGTGTGTCATTAAACCAGGAATCCTGTAAAACACACAACACCACAAAAATGAATAAGAAGAAAATTAATGGTTCACATAGGGTTCTAGGAAAAACTAGAAAATTAGATTCAGTACATAATAACTGAGGTAGCCTAACCCCAGAAAAGCAATCATGAAGCAAAAAAAAAAAAAAAAAAAGTTAATGTAGGATAATACTCCAAATGAAATGAAATAGACACAAATAAAACTTTGGTGACATTTTTTTTTTAAATTACCTTGAATCAGAAATTCAAAAGCTAAAAACAGAAATAGGCAAAACACAGGAAGAAATTAAAAGAATTGACTGAACTCAGGAAAAAAATGGAAAAAAAATAAGACATTTTATAAATGAAGAATAGGGACTTCCCTCGTGGCTCAGTGGTTGAGAATCTGCCTGCCAATGCAGGGGACACGGGTTCGAGCCCTGGTCTGGGAAGATCCCACATGCCATGAAGCAACTGGGCCCGTGAGCCACAATTACTGAGCCTGCGCATCTGGAGCCTGTGCTCCACAACAAGAGGTCGCGATAGTGAGAGGCCCGCGCACCGCCATGAAGAGTGGCCCCCACTTGCCGCAACTAGAGAAAGCCCTCGCACAGAAACGAAGACCCAACACAGCCATAAATAAATAAATAAATGAAAATTATAAATGAAGAATAAATTACAAGGTTCTCAAGTGAGAATGGACCTTAGTAAAATTTAATAAAATGCACTGAAGAATATTTAGGATCAAGAAAACAACCAATAGAATGAAAATGAGATCAGGAAAGTAAAAAGGGTAGCACAGAAAGTAAAGGAAACAGAAGACAAGCAAAGAAGGAATAACATATTATTGCCGTCCTGGTAAAAAGATAAGCAATAGAACAAAACTGTTACTTAAAATTATAATCCAAGAAAACTTTCCAGAAATAAAAAAGACCTATGTCTACCTACACATTGAAAATACACAAGTCAACTCCGAGATATAGCCTACTTCAACTACAAGATTTCAAAGATGAGGATAAAATCTTCAAGGCCTACAGGCAAAAAGATCAAGTACCATACAAAGGCAAAAGCATTCGACTGGCATCAGACATTCAAAAGCAATATTATAAAGCAAAGCAAAAATGGACCAGCATTTTACAAATACTCAATGAAATTAATTATGAACTAGAGCTTTTATATCCAACAAAATTGCCCAATAAGTATCAAGGCTTTTAAACACACACACACACACAGTTTTTCAACATACAAAACCTTGGGGAATTCTGCACCCATGAGCTCCTTTTGAGAAATCTACTAGAACAAATATTGGCAAACTACATCCATAGATTACTTCTAGCCTGTCCTATTTTTGTATGGGGACTGAGATAAGAATGTTTTTTACATTTTTTAACTGGTGAAAGAAAATTTTAAAAATAACAATATTTTGTGACCTGTGAAAATGATATGCAAGTTAAATTTCAGTGTCTGTAGATAAAGGTTTATGGGAATACAGCTACATTCATTTGTTTATTGTCTATAGTAGTTTTTGTGCTACAAAAGCAGAGCTCAGCAGTTGTGACAGAGACCGTATGGCCTGCAAAGCCTAATGTATCTACTATCTGGCCTGTTAGAGAAAAAGCTTGCCAACTTCTGCACTAGAAGATAAGCTTCTCTCAACCAAAAGATATTTGGAAGAATTCAGCAAAAGGACTGATGGTAAAGCATTTTGGTAGGTAGCTAGGTAAGTGGATCGAGGGATGGATGGATGATACAGATTTAAAGACCAAAACAAATTTGGGAGAAATGAGAGTGAAAGACTCACATATAAATGTTATATGTTTTGACAAAGTAAAAGCAATTCAACCAATAAATGGGATAAAAGAAAGCAGAGATGAAAATAGAATAGCCAATAGACAGAAGGTATGATACAAATAAAAAATGGTAAACCAGACATCAATAGGTTAAATAAGAAAACAAGAAACTATGTATATTTAAAAAGGTACAAACACAAAGATAACCACCAGAAAAAATGGAAACTTTTCTAAACCCCTAAAATATGTGTGTGTTAAATTAAAGAACAAAGGATACACATTTTATAGAGAAACATAGCAAATACAATAAAATACACACAATTATAAAAGATTGTGACAAAATTGAGAATAAACAGATACTTCATAAAATTAAATGGGCTTTACCTAATCAGTAAAAGAGGACAATTTTCAATTTCACTCACAGAGCAAAATGCAACTCTCAAGAAACACACCTCAAGCTGATTCAAAAAGGCTATAAAGAGAGGGGCAAAGGTATACCAGACAAATGGAAACAGAAGTATGGAAACAGAAAAAGAGCAGTAAATTCAAGTCCCAAAGCAAAAAGACATAACAAAAGAGGGACAATTTTTTATATGAAAGGCCACAATGCAGAATGATGATACATTTAAGAATATTACCAAATAGTAAGCAACAAACTTAATGAAATAAAAACCATGGAAATTGCAAGGAGTCAGAAACAGCAATACAGTAAGAATAGGAGACTTTAGTACTCCACTCTCAGGACAAAACAGATTGAGTGGACAAAAAATCAGTAAGGAGAGAGAAGACCTAAACAACATAACCAACAAGGTAGAATTTATGAACATATGTACAACTTTTCACTCTGATCATAGAGAACACACCTTTTCAATAGCCCATGGCATATTCACAAAAACTGATCAGACATTAAGTTACAAGAAAACATCAATAAATTTCACAAAGGAGCAATATTACAAACAACCCTCACCAATCATAAAGCAGTTAAACTAGAAATTACTAATAAAAACAAAATTCATTCATTTTTGTCAAGCAAAGAAAATTGGTATTTGCAATCCTTCCACCATTAGCCAATATAACTAAAAAAAAAAAATCACAGGCACCTACCATGTGCCATGTACAGAGATAATCAGCTGCGATCCTTGCCCTCAATAGCAGCAAGTCTGGCCGAATGAAAAGAAAGAAACAATCAGCATACAATACAGTGAGGTTTGCAACAACAGGTGTTAACTGCTGTGGCTTCCAGCTCTTCTAGATGCCCTGGTACTAAATAGATACAATCTCCATAGGATATCCTTAGTTTTGTTTTTTTTTTTGGCCACGCTGGGGCATGTGGGACCTTAGTCCCTACCAGGGATCGAACCCGCGCCCCCTGCAGTGGACGTGCCGAGTCATAACCCCTGGACTGCCAGGGAAATCCCCAGGAATATCCTTAATTTTAGGAAATACACACTTTTATATTTAGCAGAAGGGGCCATGAGGCACACAACTGACTCTCAAGTGGTTCAGAAAGATTGAGAGTAAATGATGAAGCACATGGAGTAAACTATAAAATACAAAAGTGAACTCTGAGTAAAGGGTATCTGGTTTGCTCATACTGTTCATATCTCAGAACATTTTTAAAGTTTGAAATTGTTTCCAAGGAAAAGTTCGAGTAAAAAACGAAACCACCTCTATAGCAAGGCATTTCCTCCTGTAAAATTAGTATCTGTGATATGAAAGAGAAAAAAATATCTCAAGATTTTCAGCTTTTCAATTTACCTTTATATGAATCTTCCCTGGCTACGTTTTCTTTTTCTTATACCATGTTGCACGCCTTGTTCAAATGCCTGTTTTTAGGCTCTGTCTAAATATTTATAAATAATTCCTTTCCATTACTTTCAAATTCGCTCTTTTCTATGAGATTGAACTTTGGTTATTTAAGCCAATATTCCACAATACGAACACAAAGTTGAAAATGACTAATCGTAGGGAAACCTTTGAAATTTAGGAATTACATGGTTCACACTTCTAACAGCAAAGCCCGTGTCCTTGAAGAGCTTCACTTTTGAGATGCAAAGAGACCGGACTAAAGAGGATAGGGAAAAGATGTGGCACATATATACAATGGAACATTACTCAGCCGTAAAAAGAAATGAAATGGAGGTATTTGTAGTGAGGTGGATGGACCTAGAGTCTGTCACACAGAGTGAAGTAAGTCAGAAAGAGAAAAACAAATACCGTATGCTAACACATATATATGGAATCTAAGAAAAAAAAAAAAAAAAGGTCATGAAGAACCTAGTGGCAAGATAGGAATAAAAGACACAGACCTACTAGAGAACGGACTTGAGGATATGGGGAGGGGGAAGGGTAAGCTGGGACGAAGTGAGAGAGTGGCATGGACATATATGCACTACCAAATGTAAAACCGATAGCTAGTGGGAAGCAGCCGCATAGCACAGGGAGATCAGCTCTGTGCTTTGTGACCACCTAAAGGGGTGGGATAGGGAGGGTGGGAGGGAGATGCAAGAGGGAGGGGATATGGGAACATATGTATATGTATAGCTGATTCACTTTGTTATAAAGCACAAACTAACACACCATTGTAAAGCAGTTATACTCCAATAAAGATGTTAAAAAAAAAAAAAAAAGAGGATAGGGAAAAAGAGAATCGTCAGGGTTGCTAGGGAAATCAGGTAGTGAGTTCTAGAAGGTGGCAGAGCCCTATTTTGAAGGACAAGTAGAATAAGGGAACAAAAAACCCCCAAAAACAAACAAACAAACGAAAAAACGGTAAAGACAAAGGAACAGCATTTACTTGTAAAATATATAGGCGTATGAAGAAAAAGCTTCCTTCCTCCTCATTTCTTTGACTTACCCAAGACAAACTTCTTCCCCGTCATGTCCTGCACCGCTAGAGCTCCCAGGACAAACGGTCTTGTGAAGAGAAAAAACGGTCTCGTCAGAAGGATTAACCGCCGCCCCTAGATCGTTCCTCCTGGGCTCACAGGAAGCACTAACTATCCCCGCCCCATTCTGGGCTCAGATTGGGTCACGTGGCTGAGTCCTGGCCAATGAAATGTGGAGGAATAGGAACCACTTCTGTGTGCATCTCGCTTCCCCCAACCCCGCATGTTTGTGAGCTGGGAGAGCTTACTTTGTTTCAAAATTAGGCGACGCGTTCTACTCGTTCCCTTGTGTTGCTGTGCTGAAAGAGAAAGACTTGGTTCTTAAAAAACACCAGGTGCTCTTTGACATTGTCTCTTCCCTCATTTGCAACGCAGTTGCAAAGAATCCAGATTCTGAGGCCCAAGGAGCTGGCAGAGCCATGGGATGGAAAAGACGTGTCTGGCTGACTGCACTGAACTGTGAGATGTGCAATAAATCAATCATTATTTGTTAACCCTCCCCCAACACCCCACTAAATACTCTGCACTTTAGAGAGGTTTTGAAGATTAAGTAAGGACCATGCCTGGCACAAATTGTTACAGAAGTGGTTACTATTATTATACTTTGTTTTGCAGAGATATTCTTGGCTTCAAAGATGTTTACCAGCTGTATAACCCAAAAACAGTTCTATGAGTTCTTCAAGCTCCTCTCCTCATCTGAAAATGGAGAAAACCCATTTAACAATTGTCCCCTAATATATATCAAATACATATATATTTGGATACAAATATCCCCTAATATATACCAAAGAGTCATCTAAGTTCAGAAGACATAAAATTGAACAAGATCTATAAGGTCCTTGATTTCACGGTGCTTACATTCTAGTAGGGACTGAGGTTATAAACATAAAAACAAATATTATAGGGAATAAAATAACACAAATTATTATGAAGACTATAAACAAGGCGACTTGATAGTGATGGACTGGGAATTAGATCTAATTTAGACTGGGGAACTTAAAAAGTTATTACTGAGCAGGTGGCATTTGAGCTAAGACCTGAATGGCATGAAGGAGCTGGTTGTGGGTGCAAAGTTCAAGGAGATGAATGCCCCAAATAGAGGGAACAGCCAGGGCACAGGCTCTGAGGCGGAAATAAGCTTAACATGTTAATAAACAGGCCAATGTAGCTAGAGTGGTTGGTGAACGTGGGAGAGAGTAGGATAAGATGAGGTTGGAGACTGAGGCAGGAGCCAGATCGTGTTGAGATTTTCTAGTCACATCAAGTATTTTGGACTAAGATATAAGACAGTTTAAGATTTTAAGCAGGGGAATGGCATGATACGATTAAACTTCAGAAAGATAATTTTGGCTGCTGCATGGAAATTGGGCTCTAGGGCAAGCAGCAAGAGTGATAGTCAAAGGACAAATTAGGTGACTATTGTAATTATTTAGACAAGAGATGATGGTGGTTTGAGCTAGACTGGTAGCAGTGGAGATGGAAAGAAATGATTTGGTATATGTATTTTAGTGGTAGAGCCAACAAGACTTGGAAGTACATTGGATATGGAGGTGAGGATGCAGTAATTCCCAAGTCCTGGGCTTGTGCAATTAGGTAACTAGGTGATGTTATTTACTAAGATAACGAAGATTAGAAGAAAAAGAGGTTTTGTGTCACTTTTCTCTCTCCCTCTCGCTCTCTCTCCCCCCTCTCTGTCTTTGAGAGGAGGAATCTCCTGTGGATTATGTAAATAACAGTTATACTATTAATAAAAATTAATGACAGTAGCATCCATTTTGTTGAAGAGTATTGTTGTGTGTGAGTGTGTGTGTGTGCACACACATGCAGTATACAGTCATTAGATATGGCTTTGGCCCAGGTGAGTATGTAAGTGCTGCTTCTAGAAAGTTAGGAGATTCCTGTACCAGAGCACTGATCATCGAGATCTGTAGCTCAAACACTGGAGGATGCCCAAGTCTTTGGTCCAGCGGAGCTAATAAATCCAGGCAGCAGCTAACTTAGGACCTCAGCGGAAAACACGACCATCTTGCATTGCCTGGTGGTCTGGATGTTTTGGAATTCCAGAGCAAATGGGTTTCCCTTCTTCAAAGCTTTATGTGTTCAGAGATTTTATCTTATGAAAGTCACTGATAAACATGTTGGCCAGCATAATGCACTGTGGCACTGTTCCAGATTTTCACTAGAGAATTTATAAAAACAAAGCTCTAGTAAGATGTGTACATTTATTACATTTCTTTTATTTTAGTTTTATTGCAAACATAAGAAGGGCTGGGATTATGCTGTTCAATATTTATTTTCTCCATCATTGTTTTAATTCTTCACAACAACACTTTTGCACATATGAAACTGGGGTTCAGAGAGATTATAAGACTTGCCAAAGGTCACACAGAGAATAAATGGTAAAGTAGGACACTTCAATCCAGGTTTGTCTGACGCAAAGATCAGTGTACTTTTGCCTGTACCAGGTGGTCTCCTGGGTTCCCTATGGAGCAGCTAGACATAATCTGCCTTGTATTTGACAAAGAACAGCTCATTAATGGATTTTCTATAAAAATCAGAGAATGGTGGAGATTGGGGTTAGCCTCACCCAAATCTCATGGACTGTGGGGGGGAAGTGTAGTCCCCAAAGTAAAATCAAGGGGTCTCTAATATACTGAATTCCAAAATGGTCCCCAAGTTCCTGCCCCTGTTATGCACACGCTGTATAATCCTTTCTCTTTGAGTGTGGGTAGGGCCTGTGAATATGATGTGATATCACTCCTGTAATTATGTTACATTATATGGCAAAGGTGAAAGAACTTTTCAGATGTAAGCAGAATCCCTAATCTGTTGATTTTGAGACAGTCAGAAGAAAGAGTATACTGGGTGGGCCTGACCTAATCAGGTGAGCCATTTTATAACCAGGGCCTAGGCCTTCCCTAAAGTCAGAGTCTCAAAGCAGCAGAGATGCTATCTTGCTGGCCTTGAAGAAACCAACCAGTAGGTTGCGAACCACCTATGGAAAGGGGAAACCGCTAGGAGCCAAGGTCCTCTGTCCTACTGCAGCAAGAAACTGAACTCTGCCAACAACCAAAATGGGTTTGGAAGAGGACCCCAAACTCCAAATTAGCACATGGCCTAGCAGACACATGTGACTGCAGCCTTATGAGACCCTGAGCAGAAGATCCAGTTCAGACTGCTGAACTGTCCAAAACTGTGAGGTGATAAAGATGTGGGGTTTTAGGGACTTCCCTGGAGGTCCAGTGGCTAAGACTCCACACTCCCAATGCAGGGGGCCCAGGTTCGATCCCTGGTCAGGGAACTAGATCCCACATGCACGCCGCAACTAAGAGTCCGCATGCCGCAACTAAAGATGCTGCACATGGCAACAAAAATCCTGTGTGCCACAACTAAGACCCGGCACAGCCAAATAAATAAATAAATAGATAAATATTAAAAAAAAAAAAGATGTGGGGTTTTAAGCTGCTCATTGTGCAGTAATTTGTTATGCAAAAATAGAAAATGAATGCAAGGTTCTTCTCTTATTTCTGGCAGGCTAAAATATTGAACACCCCCTCTGGGCCCCTCGGCAGTTGCAGGTGTTCTGGGTAGCTGCCTAAAGGAGGTGATGGCTAAGCTGAGACAGAAGGTCAGAAGCAGTTATCTAGGCAAGGAGGAATATAAATGTGTTAGGAAGTGAGAAGCCTCGTCCTCACTTGAGACATTACAAAATGCTTTTCGAAAACACTGAGACTTACCATATTCGCAAAAAAGGAGAAGAAAATCCCTCCTTCTCCCGTTGCAGCTTCTTTGGCAGAACACCCAATACAGAGTGTCCCAGAGTACATTTCATTGACCCCATCAGATTTTAGGCTTTTTGCGGATGGCAGTGAAATAATTCATCACCAGCAGAAGTTTGAAAACAGTCCATTCAGTGGGGAGAGAAAAAAATTTCCGTCAACTGGCTTGGAGACCAAACTAGATGACTGAATCCCTTTCCTTAGGAAGGGACCAGCTGACACTTTAATTAAGCAGCATTTGCTTCTATCCCTAGAGAAGAAAAGAGTTTCATTTTTACAGTTGATATATTCCCTCTGAATGAAGAGACATTTCATCACCTAGTTTCGTGTTGTGATTTAATTGTATTTCTCTTAAACTGATTAGATACTGCCTCCTTTCTGCCTCCTCCCTCGGTGTGTAGTGAGGGGAGATCCTAGCTTGGCCTCTGATGCCTGAGGTCAGAGGACCAGAATCAAGAAGTTGCTCTGTTGTTTCTTTTTACATATATTTAATTATGGAGGTAGAGTTCATGTATCATTAAATTTACCTTTTTAATATGTATAGTTCAGTAGTTTGCAGTATATTCACTACATTGTGTAACCATCACCACTATCTAATTCTAGAGCTTTCCACTGCCACCCCCCCCCCCCAAACCACATATCTATTAGCAGTCAATCCCAATTGTAATTCCCCCCTTTCTCTGTCACCTGACAACCATTAACCAGCTTTCTGTCTATATTGATGTACCTATTCTGGGTATTTCATATAAATGAAATTATATAAAATGTGGTCTTTTGTGTCTGACTTCTTTCACTTAGCATAATGTTTTCAAGGTTCATCCATGTTGCAGCACACATCAGTAGTTTACTCTTTTTTTATAGCTGAATAATATTCCATTTTGTAGCTATAGCACTTTTTGTTCATCCATTCATCCATTGATGGACATTTGTGGTGCTCTCACTTTTGTTGCCTATCATGGATAATGCTGCTATGAACATATTTTTGCATGAAAATATGTTTTCAATTATTTTGGGTACATATCCAGGAGTTCCCTTGCTGGTTCATATGGTAGTTCTATGTTTAGCATTTTGAGGAACTGCCAAACTATTTTCCACAGGGGCTGCTCCATTTTACTTTATCAGCAGCAATGTATGAGGGTTTTAAGTTCTCCTCATCTTTGTCAACACTTGTTATTTTCCAGTTTCCTTTTTATTATAATTGTCCTAGTGGGCGTAAAGTGTTATTTCATTGTGGTTTTGATTTGCAACTCCCTAATAACTAATGATGTGAAGCATCTTGTCATTGGCTTATTGGCCATTTACATATCTTCTCTGGAGCAATAGCTATTCAAGTCCTTTGCCCAAGTTCTAATTAGGTTGATTGTCTTTTTGTTTTTGAGTTACGGAGTTCTTCACATATTCTGGGTGTTAAACCCTTATCAGATACATGATTTTCAAATATTCCTCTCATTTACGGGTTGTCCTTTCACTCTCTTGAGAGTATCCTTTAATGCACAAAAGTTTTAATTTTATTAAATCTAATGTATCTATCTTGTCTTTTGTTTCTTGTGATTTTAGTGTCAAATATAAGAAATCATTGCCAAATCCAAAAACATGCAGGTTTGCCCCTATGTTTCCTTCCAAGAGTTTTATAGTTTTAGCTCTTACATTTAGGTTTTGATCCCTTTTGAATTAATTTTTGATTATGGTGTGAGGTCAGGGTCCAAACTCATTCTCTTGCATATGGATATCCAATTATTCCAGTGCTGTTTCTTGAAAAGACTATTCCTTCCACATTGGATGATCTTATCACTCATGCCAAAAATTAATCACACATAGATATATGGATTTATTTCTGTACTCTCAATTCTATTCCATTGGTCTATGTCTATCCTGATGCCAGTACTAAACTTTCTTGATTACTGTAGTTTTGTAGAAAGTTTTGAAATTGGGAAGTTTGAGTCGTCCAACCTTGTTTGCACGCTCGCGCGCGTGTGTGTGTGTGTGTGTGTGTGTGTGTGTGTGTGGTTCTTCTGGATCCTTTGCATTTCCATATGAATTTTAGGATCAGCTTAACTGTAGCTTCTTGAAGTGGTGAGCATCCAGCCACAACCCCACTCCATCATCAGCAGTTCTTTTCAGTTTTAAGGAGGTGGAAGTGAGAGATGGGGCAGACCACAGGGCTACAGGTCCCAGGCCCTCAGGACTGTAGTGAGGCTGGGCAGCAGTGTTCACAAAGGGAGCAATAAAGCTCTGTAGCAACACTTCTTAAGCTTTAATGACTCATGCAGCCATCTGGTTGTAAAGCAGGTTCTGATTCAGTAGGTCTGGGGTGGCGACTGAAACTTGTTTCTAACAAGCTCCTAAGTGATGCCGATGCTGCTGATCCCTGAATTACACTTTGGGAAACGAGGCATGAGTGCCATTAGCATCGATCCAGCAGTGCAAAGTATGAAGTTGAGATGTCACTTAGGTTTATTCAGACTGTTCCTTATACAGTCTGTATGTTTATATTAATTCTAATATAAACATTAGAATTAAAAGGGATATTTGAGTGTGATAGGTGTTCACACAAGTTGCTATCTGTATTTTCTTAGGACTATCTCTGGGCACAGAATGAAGGGATAGAGTATATCTTTGTATGCAAAGTGGTTAAATTCCATCTTTCCAAAGCCTAAAAATTTATACATGCTATGTATGGTAGACAGAATTCTAACATGGTCCCCAAGATTCCCCACACCCTGGTGGTGTATGCTTCCTGTATAACCCAGTGAATATGATAGATTTCATTCCTATGATTCCATTATATTATTTGGAACAGTTGATTTTAAGAAAGGTAGATTCTTTGGGGGGTCCTGACCTAGCCACATGAGCCCTTTAAAGTAAGGTTATAGACAGAGAAGTCAGAGATTTGAAGCACAAGACAGATTCAATATATTATTGCTTACTTAAAGATGGAGGAGGCCATGTAGGAAGGAAATTGAGACCTCAGTCCAACACCACAAGGAACTAAATTCTGCCAACAGGAGAATGAAATTGGAAGCAGACTTTTCCAGACTCCAGATGAAAACTCAGTCCTGGCTGAATCCTTGATTTCAGCCTTGTGATACACTGAGCAAAGAACCTAGCTGGACTTCTGACCTATAGAGCTGTGTTGTTTTAAGCTACTGAGTTTGTGGTAAACTAATATACAACGATACAAATACTATGCCTTCTTGATGACTGACCTAATTGTGTCTCTATTTTTCCTTCACTGTCAAGGAACTCAGTGTCAAATTTGAGGCAGAAATGTTAAAAGTTTTAGGTCATTACAATCTGTACATCTATTTTCAATGTTTTTCTCTTAGTCACGGCTTCCTGCATTTTTGTGTATTTTGCCTGATTTTTTCCATTCTTAATTATGTTTTAACATTCAATTTTATGTAGTCTTTTTTTAGTCGCATTATAAAAGCAATATATGCTCATTGTAGAAAATGTGGAAAATACAGTTAGGCACAAGAAGAGGAAAAAATTAAGCATTAGAATTCTATCACTTCATCTGGAGAAAACAACTGTTAAAGTTTTGGTGTATTCTTTCCAGTCTTTTTCCCCATGCCCATATGTATATTTTTATATAATGAGATCATGCTGTATTATTATTCATATTCTTATTGTAAGCTACTGCTAAACATTTGAGGAAAAAACAAGATATAAATTAACATGTATGCAGTGGCGTGAAGGTATTTTTTCTGAGATGCTGGTTGTTTGTCAGCAGATGTCACCTTTTTATTTGTCTGTTTCCTTCCGTTACTCCCATGACTCTTGGTGTTCACCTATGTTGAGGGTTCCCAAGACCACCCCAAGGGTCAATGATTTGGTAGGATTACTCACAGAACTCAGCATATGGTCTCACTCACAGCTATGACTTATTACAGCAAAAAGATACAAGGCAAAGCCAGCAAAGAGAAAAGTAGCATGGGGATCAAGTCTGGAGGAAACCTGACAAATTTTTGCAAGAGTTCTCTCCCAGTGGAGTCACAAAGGATGAACTTAATTCCTCCAGCATTAAACTGTGACAACACATGCGAAGTGTTGTCTACCAAGGAAGCTCATTAGAGACTCAGTGTTCAAGATTTTCAATAGGCTAGTATTGTAGGCACTCTTTGCCTAGCATGTACCAGAATTCCAGACTCCCAAAAGGAAAGCAGGCATTCAGCATAAATTATTGATATACTGTTTGTACGAACAGTTTAAGCAGAGCAAGCCACTGTTTTCAGTTAGGGAATGGTGGGACCCCTCCCCAAATCCAAGTTCCCAGACTCCAACCAATGGCCAACTCTGCAAGCAAGCCTGTCTAAGGATAGCAATCTCAAGCCTGCTATGTTAAATCTTTCCTGCATATCACCTAAGTGCCACATTCCCATGGTCCTACTGCAGTTATGTGTAATACTCAACACCCCAGTTATACATTCTCTCTCACATAAAGTATATTAGCATATGGATGCCTCAATTCCAGCTGCTATAACAAATTAGAGTAGAGTGGGTGTCTTAAACAACAAACTTTTATTTTTCATGTTTCTGGAGGCTCGGAAGTCCAAGATCACGGTGCTGGTGGATCCAGTGTCTAGCAAAGTCCTGCATCCCGGTTTGCAGATGGCCATTTTCTTGTTATAGCCTCACATGGTGGAGAACAGAGAGAGGAAGCAAGCTCTCTTCTTATAAGGGCACTGATCCTATCATGAGGGCTTCACTCTCATGACCTAATTATCTCCCAAAGGCCTCACCTCCTAATATCATCACATCAGACATTAGGATTTAAACATATAAAATTTGGGGAGACCCAAATATGCAGTACGTAACAATGGATGAGAATCACCTTTATTTATATAGTTTTATAGTCAATCACAAGCAAATATCTATTAAAGCTATTACTAGGAGAGATAAGATCTGATCATGAAAGACCAACACCATGCTGAAAACTGATACTTTGCTGTCCCCTCTAGAAAATCTGGATCTGGAGTGCTGCCTCTATTTCCCCAAGGTTTCTTTCTGCCTTTCTCTGCCCCACAAAAACCAAGATTCCTAAGCAAAGGCCAGGCCCAGAGTTCCATGATGTGCTACAAGGGTAGGATCAAGAGCTGTCTCACTGAGCCTTGCACAAATTGGGGCAGGCCATAATCTCAGAGGATCTGTCCCCTCTGATCCAGGCCCATGTTGAGTAGCTCCTTACGGGGTAATCAGAAGCAAAGGACTGCCTTTGTCTCTGCAATTAGGTTTCTGTGATTTTGCTGGCTCCAAAAATCAGTCACTTGTATTATAAATTTTATTTTGGGGACACCGGACACGTATGGACTATACAGACAGGTGTTTGCGTTTGTTTGTTTCTCCTTGAGCAGGAGTTGCTTTTATTCTGGGATTAAGATGTGCCTTTAAAAAAAAATGTGCTTTCGAAAGAAGAGGGGAGCCATTAATCAACAGGGTGCCTTTTCAAGGGTACCTTGAATCAGTAAAAGCTACCCCTCCCGGGCTTATACAGCTCCAGCAACACAGGGCTTGGTGACTGTACAATGCCCTTGAGCAAACTGGCAGAAAAATTCTCCCTCCAGGAGGAAGTAGGTCCTGGCCATTGTGCCAGGCTTGGTGGACAGAGCTATGGCTGGATTTCCTTTTCCACTCACCCACTCTGCTGGGTACCTTTTGTGCTAACACAGTTGAGTACAAATAGGTGTGATGGGAAGGTTGGCACATCTGTGGCATTCTCTTCCTTTATCCTCTTCTTTGAGAATCAAAAAGCCCTGTGCTATAACTTGCCTTCCAATTCAGCTGAACGAGCTGTTGCATCCGAATGGAATATTTTGGAGTCAGCCCTCACAACTAGACTAACACAGAAAGGGTTGCTTGATGCAGGGGAGTAGCATGGTTCCTCACCAGATGATTTCATCGAGGAATATACATAACTTGTTATTGAATCATTGTTCTCAAGCGTTCTTATAGATGCCTTTGAAATATGGTGATAAATTAGTTTGAATGATGAGATATGGAAAATAACATTTTTTAGTATGGAAAGCTGTTTTTCTGTTATGATTGTTGATATAGTTTAAGAGTCTTAATGAACCTCCATTTCCTCATGTGTAAAATGGGGAATGAAAAATAATACCTAGATGCAGGATTGTTCTGCAGGGTAAATGAGAAGTCATACAAGTCAACAAATGTCAGTTTCCTCTTCAACCCTTCTTTTTTCCCCCTAATTCCTCACATTGACATGGTGTTGAGATTTCAAAGCACTTGCATTTCCAAAGCCTCATCTGATCCTCAAAATTGCCCTACAAGGTAAGCAGAATGAAGATGGATAAAGGCCTCAGTTTCCAGTGGGCCTGGATATACTTCACATTCCTGAATATGGGTTTTGGACTCAACCTCAAAGATTCTTCTCTCTCCACTGTCTGTAATGTGAATAGCATACACTGAGAGCCTTTTGGAAAAACTGAGCACAAATGAAAATCCCTCTAGTGTTTAAGGGAGCTTTCATCAAGTGCCAGCTAGTCTTATTTTTTTATGGGCAAACAGCATGGGAAAAGGGATCCTTTAACTGGTTTAATCTGTCATGTTCATTGAGTTTTATACACAGAGGAGTCATTAACATATGGCTGCTTTTACCTGCCTCAATCTATCTTACCTATAATTGCTAAAATCAGCAGTCCTATAATAGAGGATCTAAAACTAGGGACTACAGTGCAGATAGAGAAATGTTAAATCCTATTACCCAAAGTACTTAAGTTCTTATTCTTTAATATTATAATAGTCTGTGAAATAATTTTATTGTCTGCCAAATTTTGCAATGTCAGAAGGCACTGCTGTGAATGAAACAAAAGCTTCACTCAGGAACATGCTGGTACACTGAAAAGTTACCCTCCTGAAAAATAATTGCCCAGATTGTTCTTTTGTGTTTTAAATAAGATTCTTTTGGTTGCAACTAACTGAAACTTCCACTTTAAAATACCGCAAGCCAAAAATCAGGAATTTTATTGGTAAGATACTGAGGCATCTCTTGGAGTCCAAGGGCAGAGGGCAGCTGAGCATCACAAAGCAGGTGCTGGAAAGCCCTCAGGAGACTCAGGTTTCAATTAGCTAATGTCTTATCAGGTCTGCTTCTCTTTAGGCATTTTTGACTCACTACATTGGCATCCATAGTCCTGAAGATGGATCACGTGACTGATCCTGGTGCAATCAGCTATGGATGGGAGGATTGGGGTTGGAAATAGACCATTCGTATTATGGCTGCTTGAACTAAGACCATGTAAACTTGAGTGAAAACTTGTCAACGCCCACTTAAGCAGGCAGTCCTTCTTTTCTCTTGCTTGCTCACCCCATTTCTTATCTTTGTTTCTATTTGCACACCACCTCATTCATTCTCATTTTCCATTTGTCTCTGCCGTTCCCTATAGGCCAGTTTGGAGGGCTTGAGTGTGCACATAGGTTGACATGGCTAATTCATGCCTCTTGCACTTATGTGTCTTCAGTCCAGGCCACTGGCAGAGACTGACTAGTGTCTCTCAATCCCAATCCCAACTTCTAGGGAAGGAGAAGGAATGGGTTGTTGTGAAGATCAAATAGGTTAATGTAGCCTAATGTCTGGCATGTAATAAGCACACTATATGTATGGGATATTCTTCTTCTTCAGAACCTTACTTGGGTGTTCTCTGCCCAGTCTACGTGCCATTACCCTTGCTCCCTTGGTCTCAGCTAGAATAAACCACTCCTTCCCCATCCTTGCTGCTGAACCGTGTATACACTTCTGTCTTAATGGTGTGCGTTCCACGTTCTATTTATTGGCTATTTATTGGCATGCCTGTCTCTCATTCTAGACCACAAGCTTCTTACGGGCATGGGCCAGGTCCTTCTCCTTTTGAACCCACTGGTGGAGCTGGGGTGTTGTGCAGTGCCTAAGGCCTGGTAAGTGCTCCGGAAAGGCTTGCTGAACTGAATGGAAGGCATGTTACAGGAATGGCAATTCAACATTATTTTTAGGGTCAAATTTCTCTTACTAGTAGAAACTTGAGTACAGTAAGTCCTCTACATACGAACGAGTTCCGTTCCAAGAGCACGTTCGTAAGTCCAATTTGTTCGTAAGTCCAACAAATTTAACCTAAGTACCCAACTGACACAATCGGCTATATACCACTGCTTTTATGCTTGTTTCCAGACATCCTGGGCTTGAAATAAAGATACTGTACTACTGTACTCTATACAGTACTGTACAGTAAAATACACAAAAGCACAACCACTTGTAGAGGATGCACACATGTGACAACGTACACCAGACATGTGAACTTATGTGACTGGACATGCGAACACACGTTTGCATCTTTGAAAGTTCGCAACTTGAATGTTCGTATGTAGGGGACTTACTTTATTAGCTGCTTTTCTTTGACCCCTCTGCTCTGCCTTGTTTACTTCCAACTGGCAGATTAAAAGGTAGATTTCCAAATAAAAGTTTATCTTTGAGCAATTAATGTGGGTCCAATATTTCCTGGGTCATTTCTGTGGCTCACCAGTGGAGGAGGATTTTAATCCAAGATGAACATCATAGGAAGCCAGTGTCACTCAGAGTTAAGCCTACCCTAGCACCTAAACATGACTTTGAAATGAGAATGTTGGGTGCAAATACGTATGTCTTATACATAATGGTATAATCATCTCCACAATGATGTGAGTCCCAGTGCTGATTAACAAAGGGATGACATCCTCAACCTCAATGCTTGTTCCTGGCTTCTTTTCCTTAGCCCCTCTCTTCCCTTTGCATGCTTCTGCCCCCCAGCCCTCACGATCCCTTCTTCCCCTGCCACCTAGCCACCATTCCCCATATCCTCTCAGATGCCTACCTGGCATTGGGGTTTGTTTGTTGCGGGTGTACACGTATCTATTTCCAGTGTTTTTAGCTTGATGATATACAGGCCTTCAGAGCACACTGGCACCTTTATTTCTAAGATTGATGCTGACACAGTCCACTTAATGTTCTCATCTCAACTAATTTACCTGCGGGGAGTAAACTCATATGCAAAAGTGAACAAAGAAGAGGGTAGAAGGAACCGGAAGAAAGGGGAACTATGGGAATATCTTTTACCATTTAACCTCCAAACAACCCAGGAAGATAAGGAGGGCAGTTTTTATTATCAACTCCAGTGAAGACATGAAAAAGGATGCAGCTCAGAGAAGTCATTTGCTAATAAAGAGCACAGGTCGGGTTTGAAACCTAGATTTTCTCATCCCCACTTTAATGCTCTTTCCATACCATGAGGATGTTTTTCAAATATGTTGCCTTCTTAAAAAATAAGATCCTCTCTTCTGTACCACGCACCAACCAGATGTTAGCAATTTAGACCAGGGGTCTGCAAACCATGGGCTGTGGGCCAAAATCAGCCTGCCATCTTTTTTGGCATCAACAGCAAGCTAAGAATTTTTTTTACACTTTTTAATCGTTAAAAAATCAAAAGAATAATATTTCATAGCACAGGAAAATTATATGAAATTCAAATTTTCATGTCTATAAATAGGTTTAATGACACACAGCCATGCCCGCTCATTTTTACATTGTCCATGGCTGTTTTCATGCTACACAGCAGGGCTGAGTAGCTACAACAGAGACTACAGTATATGGTCCATAAGGCCAAAAGTACGTACTATCTGACCCTTTGCAGAAACACTTTTCTGACCACTGATATAGGTCCTTGCTACCTAAAGTTCTACCCAAGTGCTGGTCCCCGGACCATGTTAGAAATACAGAATCTCAGGCACCTTCCAGACCTATGGACTCAGCAGCTGCATTTTAATAAGAGCTCTCGGTGATTCACATGCCCATTAAACCTAGGGAGGCTTGGGCTCAGAAGGCAATCCATGAGGGCTTTCTCTTACCAGACAAGCAGTGTGGGTTACTAGAAAGGGAGCAGCCTTAGGGTCAGACAGGTATGAATTTAAAATTCTGCATCCACTGCTGAGTGCCTTCAGCTTCCTCATCTAGAAAGTGAGGATAAGCATGTGTTCCTCATACATTTGTTTTGAACTGGCTGGCCTATTAGGTTCCTAGTGCTGCCCTAACAAATTACCAGCAGTTTGATGGCTTCAAACAACAGAAATGTATTCTCTCACAGATCTGGAGTACAGAAGTCCAAAATCAATGTGTCCACCAGGCCATGCCCCCTCTGAGGGCTCGAGGGGAGGTCTTCCTCGCCTCTTCCAGCTTCTGGTGGTCCCAGGTGTTCCTTGGCTGTGGTTGCATCACCCAACCTCTGCCTCTGTCTTCACATGGCCTTCCTCTCTGTGTGTCCTCTTCTCTTCTTACAAGGACAATAGTCACTGAATCAAGGGATCACCCTAATTCCAGTATCAAATCAGCTCAAGATCCTTAACTGATGACATCTGCAAAGACCTTATTTCCAACTCAGGTCACATTCTGAGGTTCTGGGTGGACATGAATCGGGGTTGGGGGGCAGACACTATTCAGTCCACCACAGGTGACACCAATCTAGGTCAAATGTCTGACACATTGTGAGCACCTAACACACTTTTCCTCTACCCCCTTTTCCCCTTTAACTGAAGCGACTCAGGGCCCAGGATAGAGTGGGAGACTGTTCCAGGAATCTCTAAGTGGATCTTGCCCATTTTGAACGAGGGGCATCTCCTGGACTAGGACACACAGAAGATGATGCTTTCATGACATGTGTCCTGGAGTTAAACCAGTTCTTTTTTCCTCTGTACATTTTGGAGCAAAAGTTCCTTTCAAGTGAAGGAACAGATGAATGAAAAGAAATAAGCCATAGGCGAGGAAAGCCTCATAGTACAGTGCTGTACTCAAAGCTTATTCTCTCCTCTCTGCTGCTGGTGTGCCTGCCTCGGGAACGGATTAATATTCTCTGTGATATTCCTGTGGGCCATGGCTTTCTGTTGTACCCCTGAAGGAGAGCTTTTTCCTTTACTATGAAACCTATGTATATCTCAAGAGAAAGTGAGACAGGTATCAAATTTCAACTTGCTCATGAGCAAATCTGGACAGATATTAGCTTTGGAGTGAATCAAATTTGGGGTCTCCTAGCCGATATCATTGCTGGCAATTTTCAGACCAACCAAGTTGCATGTGACAAGCTTTTCAGCCAATTCCACAAACCCATTTCCCACTGCCTTTGTTTGTGTAATCAGCAACATCTCCTTTCTGAAGTTCTGAATCACACTGTCCTCCTGTATTGCACTTGTATTATACAGAGCTGGTCTATTATGTGTTAATTACCTCATTAGCCACCAGTGGTGTGCATTCCAAGTTTGTGAATTTCCTGTAAACAGTCTCCCTGATAGGAGATCTGTGGAAATCTCCTCAGTACTTAGCAACCAAGTGCTGTAATTTTCAGCACATCACCTGTCTTGAAACTGAAACAAATTAATAGCTAAACGTGACTGCAGCTAGATTACTAACTCAATCTTCTATTCTCCAAGAAGGAAAGAGGTGCAACTTTTAATACTGAGGAGCCTGCGGAACAATTATTGGTAAGAAGAAATCTGCCAGAAAGGGGAGATCCTACTCTTGGAGAGGGTTTTTATTTTTGCATCTTTCAAATTTATTTTCAAAAAGGATTGTTTGGTACTTATTTCCTGATCCTGTTTTAGAAAGTGTTAAAGGGTATTGAATCATATCCATCAAAATTCTTTGCTCTGCATGTAACAGTTTAAAGAGAATACACTTTCTTTTCTTACAGAGGAATTTGGAGGAGCAAGGTATGTTGCCCCCAAAATAGGAAATAAGGTGGCCTTTGAAGAATTAAACTTTAAGCTCAGTGTATATTAGATTAAAGCAATGTCACCTTGAAACGGTGATTCTCAGCGTTGGATGCATATTAGAGTCACCTGGGGAGCTTTTAAAAACTATTGATGCCACAAGAGATTCTTATTTAATTGGACCAGGGTGGGGCCCAGGTGTCTTATTAAAACTCCCCAAGTGATTCTAATCTGCTGTCATGGTTTCAAATCATTGCCTTAAAGAGACAGAGTAGGTTTTAAGGCTTCAGGATTTCACTCACATCAGTGAACGCTGCTAAAGAAAGAATGTGTCAGGGCGGTCCAGTGGTGAAGACTCCGCGCTTCTAATGCAGGGGGCGCGGGTTCGATCCCTGGTCGGGTAAGTAGGATCCTGCATGCTGCGCAATGTGGCCAAAAAAAAAAATGTGCTATTCATAAGGGGAGAGGGTCTGGTTAGCTAAGGAAACTGCGGGGAAAAGCTTGTATTTGAGCCCTTTCTGATTACTGGTTTAAAATTTCACTCCTCACCCTCAATCTCTATCTCCCTTCCTTGCTTTAATTGTCTCCCTTTATGTTTTTGTCCACCTAAAATATTAACCTACATATGTGAATATGTAGTTTGTTTGTTTGCTTTTGCCTGTTTTGTTCATGCCTGTATCCCTAATGCCTATTAGGGAGAGCCTAGCACGTGGTAGACACTTATTTATGTCCACTGAATGAAAGAGTAAATGAATGAATGGATGGATGACTGGGGAAATGAATGAATAAGTGAAAGGAATGACAGAAGCAAGTTTTCTTATTTCTTTGGCAAGCAATTCCTACCATAAAAACAATACAAAAGGTTATCTTTAGTTGAGTCCATAAAACATCACAAAGTAATCATTTAAGGTTTGGATTCAAATATCTGTTTGCAAAGGAGAGAAAGAATATGCTGTCCTTAAAATGATCTAGGTCCTGTGACAGTGGTAAGTCTCCCGGCATGTTAACAAATCAACATTCAGATTATATTATATTATATTATATTATATTATATTATATTATATTATATTATATTATATTATATTCAACACTTTGAATTATAGGTAGAGATAGGGAGAAAAGGAAGAAAATGAACTAGTTGTGCCAACTATTTGATCCCTGTGACACACTTTCCTTTGTACATTAATAAGTTAGCATTTGGGTTTTATATGTTATTCCTGTAATCTTGATTCACACGAGTGCACTCTGGAGCAGTGAGTGGATCCACCTCTCCTCTCCATGTGTGACTCATTCAGGTTTCTGAGTCTTCAATGCCAAGTGTTAGACCTTGGACCAGACTAAATGCACAAGGTCATGAAGACAACCCCATGAAGCCATTTCCACCTCTACCTAAAAGAGACTTATAACATTTTATAATCCATACCATGTTTTAATAAACAGAAAGATATAACAATCTTCTTGATTGTGATTTAAAATTTCTAAATACGTAGGTGAAGATCACTTCATAATTTGCTTTCCTAGACCACACAAATTGCTCCCCTATCCATCCTCACTCCCACCTGCAATGATTCTGGTTTGTTCACTTGGTTGAAAAGCATTGCTCCAAAGGAGCCCTCCACTAGCACACCTGTAGGGTCAACAGTTCCTCTGGCCTTCCACTATGGCAGGCAGGCCATCTTTATGGGTACCAACGTCTGCTTCCTCATAATGAAACTGAATCCCCTAAAACCGAGTTCCTCCGCCCAGTTTATGATTAACCTCTCCAAAACTCTATTCTCTTTCTTGTACCACCCCTGTTCCCCTCAAGATTGAGGAGTAACAAAGAAAAGGGGGGATTGAAACCAGACAGGACTCTGCGGGGTCCTCCCGGGTATAAAAGCCCCTCTGTGTCCCCTGTTTCTTGTTTGTAGAAAAAAAGGCTTTAGTCTCCTAGGCCTTCTCTGAGTTCCAAAGAG
Organism: Eschrichtius robustus; assembly: GCF_028021215.1. NCBI lineage: Eukaryota > Metazoa > Chordata > Mammalia > Artiodactyla > Eschrichtiidae > Eschrichtius > Eschrichtius robustus. The sequence goes on from NC_090845.1 coordinate 128,592,732, forward strand.
TAGACCCAGCAGTTAGTAGGATGATAGAATCACAGGATTCCTAGTTCCTCCTGAAGGGATATAGATAACAGTCTGATTCCTATCTTTGAATTATTCTACAGAAACTAAGACCCCCCCCCACCCAGATGGAGGACGGTAACTACATGCTGACCACAAGCACCAGATCCCAGACTGGTTGGAAACAGAAGGTCCGCATTCAGCTCACATGTATGCAGACAGTCCTCAGCACAGGGATGTCTCAAGTGGCATCTCTCCTAGAGAGAGGCTCAGGGCTTCCCAGGCTTCCATTTTGTGTAGCCGTCCTCAGATCATGACATCACCAGAAGCTTTATATTAATGGTGATGGTAACAACAGCAACAATACAAAATTGAAAGGACTGTGCCTGTCTGGACATCATTGGCCTGAATGCTGCCCTTAAATACAGTACGAGTTTCTGGGGTCTGCACACGGGAGGTGCTGAGGGAAGGGTGGTCTCACAGCTAGCAGAGTCTCTGTTGTGGGGGACTTCTCTGCATTTTATTCCCCCTAGTGATGGCATTTTCCTCTCATTACTAAATCATCTGTTCCCCATCTATTGACCCTCTTCCTCATCCCCCCCAGACCTGGCTTCTCAATCATTAATGTTCATAAGAATCACCTGGGGATCTTGTTAAACTGTAGTTTCTGATTTGGTAGGGGCCCACATTCTGCATTTCTAACCAGTTCCCCAGTAATGACAATGCTGCTGGTACACGGATCACACTTTGAGTAGCGAGGCTCTCACTGAGCCTTGCTATCCGATGAAACTTTCTGCCAAGATGGAAATGATGCACTGTCCACCATGGTAGCCATTAGCCACATGTGGCTACTGAGCACTTGAAATGTGGCTAGTGTGACTAAGAAACTGAATTTTTAATGTCATTTCATTTTCTTTTTTGGCTGCACCACGCGGCAGACATGCAGGATCTTAGTTCCCCAACCAGGGATTGAACGCCCTGCATTGGAAGCTCAGAGTCCTAACCACTGGACCACCAGGGAATTCCCCATTTTCATTAATTTAAATTTAAATAGTCACGTGTGGCTAGTGGCTACTGTATTAGACAATGCAGCTCTAAAGTAGGGACCAGCCAGCAAACTTATTCTGTACAGAGCCAAATAGTAAATGTTTTGGGCTTTGTGGGCCATATGGACTTTGTCACAAGCACTCAACTCTGCCATTGTAAAGTGGAAAAAAAAAACAAAACACATAGACAATACATAAAAGAATGGGCATGGCTGTATTCTCCTAAAACCTTATTGGTCAAAGTAAGTGGTAGGACGGATTTGGCCTGTAGGCTGTGGTTTGCAGACCTCTGCTTTAGAGTATAATTTGCTGATGTTAAAAGAAAAATTTAAAAAAGAACCTGAAGCATATTCCTGAGACTACAGTAATGCCTTTCTTTATATTTAAATCTGAACGGAATAAAACCTTAGCTTTACTTTTAATCCATAAAAATTCCATAAGCAAATTGTCTTTTAAAAATTGAAACCTAATGTTCTATGTTATTGTAGAAAATTATTGCCCATGAATGCTTATTACTGTTAGTTGTCTATTGGATAGCTGTTCTATATTTATTTATTTTATTTATTTATTTTAATTTTATTTATTTATTTTTTGGCCACACTGCACAGCATGCAGGATCTTAGTTCCCTGAACAGGGATTGAACCTGGGCCCCCTGCAGGGGAAGCGCAGAGTCGTAACCACTGGACCATCAGGGAATTCCCTGGATAGCTGTTCTACACGCACACACGCGCGTGCGCACGCGCGCACACACACACACACTGTTTGTATGTTTTTTGGTCTTGAAATATTTACTGCACTGCCATTTGGACAATGTAAGCAGGTCCCATGTGCTAGTATGCCGTTAAATACTTTTGAAATACTAACCTCTCAACTCAATAGTTGTGGCAATGGGGTTACTTTTTCTTAGTATGTATACTCTATCAACACACAAAAAAATCTGTGTAGTCAGTCCCTGTTAATCTAACTGCGTTTCTTTTTTGTTGGTTTTCACAATAGCTGCCTGGACTAATATTTTATATGCGTTTTACTAAGTTGGCAACATTTTTCCAGTTATGCTGTCCATCTTTAAATGATGAATGACATTCTGGGGCATTGTTAGCTTGCATCATTAGCCATTAGAAACAGTAAGGAGTTAGAGGGTAATCTCTCACTGTGCTAAGCACAAAATGTTTTCCTCTAAATCAGCAATCTAAAGATAATCACATATTATAGATGCAAACAATTTCACATTTCTTATGAACACAGTCTGTGTTCAAAAATCATTATTGTGCCAGTTTAATAAGCCACCACACTGAAATGGCTGTAAATGTGCTTGGTGAAGATGACAAATATTAATGGGACACCAGTCAGACGTCAGACCTCTAGTCTAGTAAGGAACAGTTGAGAGCTCTGGCATCACCAAAATATCTTTGACCCAGGAGTATTCTGGGACTTCAAGTGGTGAGGTCCTCCAAAGGAATTGACATTATCTACCCGTCACCTCCAAAGGCAGTTCAAATCACTGTTTCCAAAGAGAATGCAGTGAATTTGTGTTCAGTTGGGGCTGATATTGATATCTGAGGTACACACATTCTGGTGGAAGTGACAAGGTAGCTGGCACCTGGGCAAAGGAGATACTGGTAGTCTGGCAGGTTACTGTGTCATGGTTAACCTGGCAGGGGAAGAGTAGAAAGTTGTGGAGCAGCAACTAAGCTGGGGATTGGTTAGTGAGGACCCAGGGAAGGGGAAAGGCGCCTTCTTCTAAGAGCCGAAGCCTTGTAAGCTATGGCTCCAAATTTTTCTTGTGATGAAGTTAAGCAGATATCATTAGAGACTAGGCGTGTAATGTGGGGCATAGGGTAAAGACTATATTGGTATTTGTGTCTCTATCCTAGGCATCCTAGATCCTAACTTTAGGCCACATAACTACTCTTGTTCCCAGTTACTTGTGTCAATGAGTCAATATCTAACCAGGGTAGAGGTAAGGCAATAAAGCAAAACAATGTAGCTTTCAAAAACAAGGACAAGACCTTTTGGGGACCTTTTATGTTGCAAGTTCTTGCACCCCCTTTAAAGTTTAGAACAAATATCTTCTCATTGGTAGCATTCTCTAACCCTCCTTCTCTTTGCCTTCCTCCTGTCTCTGCTCCCCCATAGACTTTGTATGCACCTCTACTATCACATCACAGTACCAATGCCGCCTCGCCATTGAGTTTATGTATTTTTCTCCCCCATTTGACTGTGAACCTCTTGAGGCTAAGGACTGTCAGGTCCATCTCTGTATCCTCAGTGCCTAGTATTCAGTATCTGACTGAATTAGGTACCAATAAAGAGAAAAAGAAGTTTAAATTAACTATCCAAAGCCAAATGATACTTTTCAAAAATAATTTTATTATAGAAGTCACCAATTTAATTGAAGAACATTTTCAAAATGCACTAAGTTAAAAGGAATACAATATTTTTTACAAATCTGCAATTATATTCAAGACAGAGTATTTATGCTTGCTTTTCTACTTACATATCATGAGCATGTCATTCTTTTATATCTCTACAAAATGTTTTTTTTGAACTGCTCCCATAGAGTTATTGGTGCTTACCAAGCATTCCATTTGGTCCTCTGCATTTCTCATCCCCTCTGTAGTTAGATAGGACTATGTGACTAATTCTGGCCAATGGGCATAAGCATAAAGGACAAAAATGAGGAATAAACTTCTGGGCCAAAGTGTGGAAGAGCTGGTATGTGCCATCCACCAGTTTATTTCTTTTTCTGCTAAGTGATGGGTGACATTGTATGGTGGATTTTTTATCAGCCTTTGTCTCACAATGGCTGTGTGGAGACTCCTGCCACTTCATGTTGGACAGGCAGCACAAGTGAGAAATTGGTCTTTATTTTGGTAAGCCACTGGGATTTCTAGGTTAATTTGTTATGGTAGAATAACCTATCCTATCCTCACTACATAGGTACATAGAATATTGTTATACGGGTATACCATGATTTGACAGTACCCTATTGTATGTATTTCAACTGTTCTGTTATTCTGCTAATATAAACAATGATGTGATGCATGTCATTATATGTAAGTCTTTGTGGAAATTCATGGTAATTTTCTTAAGATAAATTGCTAGAAAGGAAATAACTGGGTAAAAGAATTTGGCGATTTTTAAGGCTTGAATATATCTTACAAAATTTCCCCCCAGAAAGATAATGCCAATGAATAGTCTCATTAGCAGTATATACATAAGTGCTTGTTTCATCATGCCTCACCAAATTGGGTATTAGTCTTCTTTTGAATACTTGCAAATGTGATAGGTGAAAAATTATTGGAGTCAAATCTGGTTTATTTTAATAACAAGGTGACCTTAATATTGACGGAGTTTTCACTGGAGCTGTCTCTTAGTGGGTCTTGGTTTCATGAGCCTAAGTAACTTGAGGATGGGGGTGGAACCCATTTAGTAGGTTCCAAAAGGACTCTTGGAAATGTATCAAGATGAATCTGGCAGTATAACCAGTGTCTCAGTGACTTTTGTCAGGGCAACAATAGCAGAATTGAATCATTACTTTTTTTTCTGGAATTTTTTCTTTTGGTCTGTCCAGAGGTTTTATTCCTGAACTATGAGAAAAAAATAATATGGGATGACTGATTTCCTGAAACACTTTACAGATTCTAAGACAGCTCATTGCTATAGCCTCTGCTCATAAAAAAACTAAAAGACTTCTGAGTCCTCCAGTGAATTCCACCCCTCTGACTTAAGAAACAGTATGCCTGGAAATAGTGGAGAATAAAAAAATGGATATACTCCCATTAAAAGAGTGAGGTCACAATTGAACTGTATCTTTTTTTTTATACAGAGCTCTTTTTTTAAATTTATTTATTTTATTTATTTTTTATTTTTGGCTGCGTTGGGTCTTCGTTGCTGCGCACGGGCTTTCTCTAGTTGTGGTGAGCGGGGGCTACTCTTCGTTGTGGTGTGCAGGCTTTTCATTGCAGAGGCTTCCCCTTTTGCGGAGCACGGGCTCTAGGCTTGCAGGCTTCAGTAGCCGTGGCATGCGGGCTCAGTACTTGCAGCTCACGGGCTCTAGAGTGCAGGATCAGTAGTTGTGGCACACAGGCTTAGTTGCTCCACGGCATGTGAGATCTTCCTGGACCAGGGCTCGAACCCATGTCCCCTGCATTGGCAGGCGGATTCCTAACCACTGAGCCATCAGGGAAGTCCCAAGATGAAATCTTTGTAAAAGAAAAAAGTAATCAACAATCTTATAAATAGCTATGATAACTTTTTATTTTCAACGTTATCGGGTTTTATTTATATATAGGTTTTACTTATAAATAGGCGTCATAGGAGGTGCCTTAAAACCTTGGGCCATTCATACAAGAGAATAGAAAGTTCATTTGTGAGGCAGGACAGTGTCTTGTGTCTCTGTGTAGATGTTTGTTTTGCTAGTTGGAGAGGCTGAATCGGCAGCTAAAATCTTAAGAGTGTTCGAGATACTTTTGTGTACCTAAGTTGACATATCAGCATTTTACCCACCTGATGGACTGAGTAAAATGTAAAGCGTGTTTCTCTCAAGTTGTATTAAAAGTCTAGCACAGACTGATTAACAGCACTTCTTTCCTTTAAATTAGAGCCATCATGCTCTAAATTACATTAAGGCAGATTGCCTAAGTCTCCTTATTGTAACAGGAATTTGTGCTAAGTATTTTTAAGGAAACTATTGCAATTAAATGTGAAAAGGAGACCTTATTATATCTTCTCTCTAGCAATTATTAGTCTCCTAATATATTTAAAATTGTGACTTGCTGATGAGGTATTTATTCAACCAAAAAGTCCTTTAACATTTATGTAATGATCACATATTATGGGCCAGGCACCATGCTGGGGCTATGACTGTGAATATGACAGACACAGTATCTTTCCTCATGGAGCTCATAATCAATAAAATACGTCCAATAAAACTGTTGCTTTGTGACTCTGTTGTGTGTGTGTGTGTGTGTGTGTGTGTGTTTAAAATTTAGGGAGTTTAACTTAAAAAATATGTAATTGGACAAACTTATTATGAAATGATAATTAGATAAAGTTTTTTCTTCTACAGAGACTATTTATAAGTCCTGGCCCCAGTGTGGTGCTCTGATAAAATAGCTAGTGCTTTATTTACTGCTGACATGCTTGTTTTTAACATCACACCTCCAGTGTAGATTCTGTTAGTTAGGAATTCAAACAGCATTGGCATTATGGGCTAAATCATGTCTTATCTTACAAGCAAGGCTCTTCCATCTTTACCTATGTGGACAGTGGTTTAATTCTAAAACACTGGGAGAAAAAAAAATATATGCTTGATTTTTACCAATCCCATTGGATGATGATACAATATTATTGTTACAATTCCCAGAAGATATTACTATTGGTGGAAGCTGGGTAAAGGGTACAAATGACCTCTCTGTACGAATTCATATAAATGCACGTGAATGTGTGATTATATCAAAGTAAAATGTTTAATTAAAAAAACAGGCTAGGGACTTCCCTGGTGGTCCAGTGGTTAGGACTCTGCTCTTCCACTGCAGGAGGCACAGGTTCGATCCCTGGTCCAGGAACTAAGATCCTGCCTGCTGTGTGCAGCTCGGCCAAAAAAAAGAAAAGAAAAATAAATAAATAAAATAAAATGAAAACAGGCTAATAACTGGACGAGAATGATCTCATCCTTTGTTCCCTCAAAGCTCTATCCTATTTTTATAGATGATAACATCTAAGAACAATAGCGATGATGACTTTTTCATTGACTAGGGTATGAATGCTCTGATCATGAGGGCGTATAATGTAAGAACTGTACCTGTAAGAAAGAATAGCTTGATTCCAAGTGGAAGCACATTTCTTAAGAGCATCTTCTTTGAAACCATGAATACCATGTAACTCGTTTGCTTAGACTCTAGAGCATGGGTCATGAATTTATTCCTTACTTAGGTTCTTTATATTTACACTAATTCCTTTCCCCAGAACCCCAAAGAATCCTCCTTCTTTGGTGATGATCTGGTCAATGTGTGTCTTTTATTATGAGAGAGAAAGGGTAGGGGAATGAATAGAACTTCAAACCTTGCAGAATCAGGAGTCTTGCCTTTATTTGTGCTCTTTTAATATTAAAGAGTTCCTTGAACAGGGTTTCTACCAGCAACACAGTTATCAGAGAATAGGACTTCTGCTTCTAAACAGGTATCTATAATGATCATCTTTTCTGACTCTCCCAAGTTAAACAGTCATAAAATGCAAAGGAATCAGGTGAACCAGCACAGAAGAGACACTCAGTAAATGTTTGCTGAGTGAATTATTGTTGCATAAAAGATTAGATAGAGAAGAATCAGCCCTTCTAGTAATTGTCTGATGGAGCTTACATTTGAGTGAATTGAGATAACCAACATGCAAGTTCACGAATAAATCGGATAATATCAGATAATGAAAACGAGTGACAGAACTGCCAGTAGCTACTTCAGACTAGATTTTCAGGGAAATACATCAGTGAGAAAGTGGCATTTAGCAGCGACCTGAATGGTGAAAAGGAAAAAGCCATGTGGAAATAGTGGGGAAAGAAAACTACAGGCTTACTGAAAAGAAACTTCAAGGTCTTGAGGCCAGAATGAGCTTGGACTAGAATGAAAAATAGCAAGACAGGGTGGCTGTGACATACCAAGAAAGGGGTAGAATAACACTAGATGATCCAGGACTTTGTAGTCCCTGGTGAAGAGTCTGGCTTTTATTCTGAAGGCAATGAGAAGCCTTTGGTAGGTAATCAACACAAGGATGACATCATCTGAAATAGTTTCTCTGTTGGAGCGCCTATATGTATTATCCTCACTGGTGGGACTGCCAACTTTTCTTGGCTACCAGACCCCAGGACCATGAGAAATGGACATTCCTTACTCTTTCAATTTTCTTTTTTTTTTCACCATGCAGCGTGGCTTGTGGGATCTTAGTTCCTCGACCAGGGATGGGACCCAGGCCCCCAGTGGTGAAAGTGTGGAGTCCTAACCACTGGACCACCAGGGAATTCCTGACATTCCCTACTCTTGTGGGTGGTAGGCAGACACCTTGAGCAATACGGTTCCTATGAGAGTACAGTATATTGGACAGACTTGAATTTGAGTACTGACTCTGCTGTTTCCTAGCTGTGAGGCCTTGGGTAAGCTACTTAGCCTCTCTGATTCTTATTTTCCTCATCTCGAAAAATGGAAAATTATAATAGTACTTTCTTGTAGCTGTTGTAAGGGTTAAATGACTTAATGGATGAAAAGTGCTTGATACATTTTAGGTACTCAATAAAGGTAAACTATATGATTTCTTTTACAGAGGAGGGTATACCAAAAAAGTACAAAATATAAATGTAACTAATATTCCCTAGAGGCAGTATGTGGATGCATATGCTTGTGTGTGCATGCATCCCACATACCGTATGCATACAAATCATATTTGGGTTCAAAGCTGTGCTTCACCAATTAGTAGCTCTAGGGCCTTAGATGAGTTAATAAACCCCTATCAACTTCAATTTCCCCATCTGTAAAATAGGGTGATAGTAGTGTCCTTCCGCATTAGGAGGAATGATTAGGCTTGACTTCATAAAAAAGAAAACCAAAATAACAGTAGTTTAAAAAGAATGAAGTTTATCTCTTGTGTGAAAGAAGTCTAGAAGCAGGAAGTCCAGGACTAACACAACATTTCCAAGATCAATAGGGACCCAGTTCCTTTATGTCTTTCTGCACCAGCACATTAGCACTTGGGCTTCCATCTTCAAGTGACCTCATAGTCTAACATGGCTGCTGAAGCTCCAGCCGTTTGGACTATATTCCATGCAGCAGGAAGAAAGAATGGTTGGAAGGCAAAAAGGGTCCATTTCTGTGTTGAGACAGCTCCCTTTAAAAAGTCTGTCTTGACAGAGAAATACAAATATCATATGATATCACTTATATGTAGAATCTAAAAAAGGGGTACAAATGAACTTATCTACAAAACAGATATAGAGTTACAGATGTAGAAAACAAACTTATGGTTACCAGGGGGTAGGAGGGGGATAAATTGGAAGATTGGGATTGACATATACACACTACTATATAAAAAATAGATAACTAGGGCTTCCCTGGTGGCACAGTGGTTGAGAATCTGCCTGCCAATGCAGGGGACACGGGTTCGAGCCCTGGTCTGGGAGGATCCCACATGCCGCAGAGCAACTGGGCCCGGGAGCCACAACTACTGAGCCTGCGCGTCTGGAGCCTGTGCTCCGCAACAAGAGAGGCCACGATAGTGAGAGGCCCGCGCACCGCGATGAAGAGTGGCCCCCGCTTGCCGCAACTGGAGAAAGCCCTCGCACAGAAACGAAGACCCAACACAGCCAAAAATAAATAAATAAATAAATAAATAAATAAAGGAGTTCCTTAAAAAAAAAAGAAAAGAAGCCATAGAAATATGACTTTCTTTAAAAAAAATAAAGATAACTATTAAGGACCTACTGGATAGCACAGGGAACTCTACTCAATACTCTGTAATGGCATATATGGGAAAAGAATCTAAAAGAGCGGACATATGTATATGTATAGCTGATACACTTTGCTGTATATCTGAAACTAACACAACATGGTAAATCAACATCCTCCAATAAAAATTTTTTAAAAACAAATAAAAAATAAAAAGTCTGTCTTGAAGTCTGACATAATCATAATACTTCCAGTTTTATGTAATTGACCAGAACTTAGCATGACCACACATAGCTGCTGGGGAGCCCAGGAAATGTGCTTAGTTATTGGCATTGCTTTGCCAAATAAAATCATAATTCTCTTTATGAAGCAAGAAAGAATGGATATTTGATAAGCAGCTGGCAGGCTCAGCCACACCTTCACACAGGATTGTTTTAAAGGTTACATGAGGTAATATAAGTATAGCCCTTAGCTCAGTTCCTGACAGATAGTGAGTGCTTAATAAAGAAGATGGAATGCATGTTCTGCCCAAGATACCCTTCCTGTAAGAACACTGAGCAGAATAAAAGAACCATGAATGTTGTGCTGCTTGCAACAAGACACTACTCATCTCAAATGGTGCCACTTTTCCACTGGAATTGGGTGGCCTTCAATGGCTTGAGTTGAAAATCTATGGCACTTCATCCTTAAGAAAATATCCCTAGCTTAATTTTGACAATCTTTCTTCCCAAAGAGCCAGATCTCCTTTTACGTCTACTAAACTACACTATGGCGCTAGAGGGAAGGAGCAAGCAGCAAATCCTCACCCCCTGAGTTTGACCTATACTTTAGATCTCTTCCTCTGCCCAGCTCTACCTGGAGTCAGTAACAAACAAGGGAATGGACTACTTTTCAATGGATGACCTTCGAGAAGAATAGGGAAGTGAAAACAAGAGAATAGAATCCTGGATTCCACAGGCTGTTGGGGCTAATAAGAATATGCCACTTCTATTCCTCTTGACAGGATTATCTTAATTGTTTCTAGAGCTCTGTCAATAGCATTGTTCATTTTAAGCAGGCACATCAATTAAAGGTGCCTTTAATATTGTAATTAAAAAGTAAGTTTTTGGAACTATAGCCTGATTCAATGACTTACCATAAAGCCATTCGTTTTTTAATTTTATTAATGCCGAAAGAGAAATGATTTCCCGAGACACAAATACAATGAGTTTTATATGACCTCATAGGCACATACAAGTACCCAAATTTCTTATGTCTCAATTTGAATACATTAGTGGCAGACACCTTAATGTGAATAAAGAGGAAAAAAGAAAAGAAAGTTTCATTTGTAGATTGAATTATGTCCTGTCAACTAATCCGAACCACGTTAATGGGTGGGTTGGTCTAATTCAAATTCCCTTTTAAATATGTTGGATGACTCATCTGTCTTCTGAGTCATGAGTTTGCCTCTTGAGACTTCCCTTGCCACAAATGTAGTCGTCAGGCTCAGGCGTGGGATATTATAAATAAGAACCTTTTTTTGTCAGATTTACTGGGGCAGAAATGCACCATAAACACATTTTGCATGATTTTTAAGCTATGAGAGAAACATGATACAGCACAGAATTGATCACATTTTAAGTATCTTAAGCACTTAATTTAGATTTAATGAGACAGTTGTTGTAAAACATTACATATCCTTTGGGTATTACATGAAAGTATATGGAAATTTGAAAGAGATGTTGAAAAGGGTCTAAGTATGCTTTACCCTCCAGTAAATGCAAGGACCATCCCAAAAGTCTTCACTTCTTGATTTTGTATTTCATTTGGTTTATTTTGGTGATCTCCTCAAGCTAAATCAATGCTCAAATCCACGATTCTTTTTAACTCCCTCTGCTATCTCTATTTTCCTACTCCTCCCCCATCTTGGTCTCCATCACATGTGAATTAATAAAGGTTCTCTTGAGGAAAATAGTTAAAATATTTGTTACATACATTTCAATATAAAAAACCTCAATGGTGAAGCTTTCCTTGCTTCAGAGAGAGTTGTTTCCAGTACCCTCAAGGGCAGTAGAAATAAGAATTTGTAAATATTAGTTGCTGTGTTAAAAATTTAAAACTCGATGTGAATGGACTCTGAAAAGTAATACTGTGAAGCGGAAGTCCTGGGATTGCCAGGTCGGTGAGTGAGCTGAGCCCAGAGAGGGCAACTTCCTGCAAAGCCATGCCTGGTGGTTGACACCCTCTGGCCCTCATGAGCCTGCGTTTGTTCTTTCTCTTTTGCCCTGCCCTAATTCTGCCTCTTGCAGAAAGGAAAGAAATGTAAACGACCAATTTTTTTTATTGAAGTATAGTTGATTTACAATGTTGTGTTAATTTCAGCTATACAGCAAAGTGATTCAGTTATACAAATATATATATATATATATATACATTCTTTTTTATAATATACTTTTCCATTTTGGTTTATCATAGGATATTGAATATAGTTCCCTGTGCTATATACAGTAGGGCCTTGTTGTTTATCCAATCTATGTATAGTAGCTTGCGTTTCCTAACCAACCTCCCACTCCACCCCTCCCCCAACCCCCTCCCCCTTTGCAACCACAAGTCTCTTCTCTATGTCCGTGAGTCTGTTTCTGTTTCGTAGATAAGTTCATTTGTGTCATATTTTAGATTCCACATATAAGTAATATCATATGATATTTGTCTTTCTCTTTCTGACTTACTTCGCTTAGTATGATAATCTCTAGGTCCATCTATATTGTTGCAAATGGCAGTATTTCATTCTTTTTTATGGCTGAGTAGTATTCCATTGTGTGTGTGTGTGTGTGTGTGTGTGTGTGTGTGTGTGTGTGTGTGTGTGTCCATCTTTTTTGGCTGTGCGATGTGGCTTGTGGGATCTTAGTTCCCTGACCAGGAATCGAACTTGGGCCCTGGCAATGAAAGCAAGTAGTCCTAACCACTGGACTGCCAGGGAATTCCCATACCACATCTTCTTTATCCATTCCTCTATCAATGGACAAATAGATGTTGTTTCCATGTCTTGGCTATTGTAATTAGTGCTGCTATGAACATAGGGGTGCATGCATCTTTTTGAATTATAGTTTTCTCCAGATATATGCCCAGGAGTGGGATTGCTGGATCATATGGTAGTTCTATTTTTAGCTTTTTAAGGAACCTCCATAGTGATTGTACCAATTACATTCCCACCAATAGTGTAGGAGGGTTCCCTTTTCCCCACATCCTCTCCAGCATTTATTGTTTGTAGACTTTTTGATGCCATTCTGACTGGTGTGAGATCCTACCTCATTGTAGCTTTGATTTGCATTTCTCTAATTTGCGATGTTGAGCATCTTTTCATGTGCTTTTTGGTCGCCTGTATATCTTCTTTAGAGAAATGTCTATTTAGGTCTTCTGCCCATTTTTTGGATTGGGTTGTTTGTTTTTTTGTTTCAACAAACAATTTTTGAGCACATACTATGTGCCAGGACTTTTGTATCCCTTTCATTGCCTTTATTCCCCAGCATTAACTCTGGGAAGCAGGACTAATCTCTACTTTTTGAATGTAGAAACTAAGGGAAGTGACTTGCCCAAAGTCTCAGAATAAATAGAAAAATAGGACTTTGAATTCAGTGCTGTCTGGTTCTGGAATGTGCATTTTTAAGCACTCCCCCGGGAGCCTGGTCCCCGCTCCTCCTGACCCTGACCCTGACCACTATGTGCTTCACTTTGGTTTGTCTGTATGCCCCCCTCTTGAGGTGTTCCTGTCTTCATTTTCTCTCTGGTTGTCTCTGCTTCTCCTCGGATTTGGATCTCTGTGTTTGTTGCTCTATTCTGGTAACGTGCCAGTGTTCCCTATGGGTCTGTTTTGCTGCAGGACCATGGGTGACCCGATCCAGAATTGAACAAGCTTCTGCCACTGATGGTCAGTGGCAGTACTCTAATGGAAAGGTTTTCAGTTTCAGTTTCCCGGGTACCACAGCTGGACGTAGGTGTGAATCAGCCAGCCCATGGGGTGGCACTGTGCTGTGGGAGGGGCCACGGGGAGGCCATCTTACCCACTAGTTAAAGAGAAAAGGCCTCCCTAGGAGGCCAGAGGGGAAAACATGCAAAAGAGAAGACAAGATAATAACTGGGAGAGACTTGTAAACGAGTGACTATTGAGAGCTTGGTAGATGAGCAAGAAGAAAGGGCTCTATCTGTGGTCCCGTACCCAGGGTAATAGTATTTGAGAGTGCAGCAGAAGGGAGGAGAATTTTCTAGCTCTGTACACCAGCTAATGAATTAGTACTGACAAATATTGTTTTATGTTCATTAAATGTCTTCAAACATCTCAATGCCAGGAAGGCTTACAAGATGCACGACATGGGAACGAATGCTTACTGGGTTAGTGTAAGAGATGCTTCCCGAGTATAACACATATTAAAGAAAGCAGGATACTCCTAACGTCCACAGTCTGGAACTTTCGTGGCAGCAGATATATTGCATTTATGTACTTGAAAGGAATGTTTCAATCTGAAAAACTCAGTAATCTGATTTTTTCTTTAGCTAGGCTGAATCAGAGACTCCAAGAACTAATGTGATTGCTGCTTCCTTAGCCACTTGTATCCTGTACTTTAAATAAACACCACCACACTCTTTTTGTTTCTTCTGTCTTCAAACAAAATATCTCAACAAGACTGTGATACAAAGAAACCCCAGGTGTTGCTGAGAAAGGTGCCAAGTTTGTCGAAACAGGAGCAAGGAAAACAGATCTCTATCAGTACTTGAAACCCAGGTGTTCACAAAGGGACTCTGTGGCCCTGCCCTTCACTTCGTGCTGTGCTAATTCCTTTACCAAGGATCTGCTGGAGGCAGTGGGACCATGTGTGACTAAGAGCCTGAGCATTAGAATCACAGCTGGGTTTATATCCCAGCTTTGACATCTACTAGTTTGGCAGGTTACATACCCTCTTTAAGCTTTTGGTTTTTCTCATCTGTAAAATGGGCATAATAATAGTGCTCACATATTTGTCTTAGCAGTCAGGCAGTCTTGGTATTGAATCCTAGGTCAGCCAGGTGCTAGTTATTTAAACTTGGGGAAGCTACTATTTAACCTTACTCTGCTTCTTCATGTGTAACATGGAGAAGATAATAGAATGGTTATAATAGGATTGTTGTGAGGATCCAAAGAAATCATACACCTAAAGCCTGAGCAACATGCTTGGCAAGGAGTAAACACCCAATATATGGAAACTTATTTTTATTAATATTTAATGCCAACCCACTATATTACCACTGATTAGGTATTTGTATGTGTATTATCTCATTTAGTACTTCCCTCCCCCATAAAAGTTCCATGATGATGGTAGTGGGATTGTAATCCCCATTCTACAGCTAAGAAATCTGAGGCTCAGAGGTTGAGTTGCACTATGTCCCACTAAGGACTAGTAAGTGGCATAGCTCGAAATTCACCTTAAGACTTTTTTTTTTTAATTGAATAACAGTTTTCTTTTTTTGTTGTTTATTTATTTCTGGCTGCCTTGGATCTTCGTTGCTGTGCGCAGGCTTCGCATTGCGGTAGCTTCTCTTGTTGCGGAGAGCGGGCTCTAGGGTGTGCGGACTTCAGTAGTTGTGGCACATGGGCTCAGTAGTTGTGGCACGTGGGCTCAGTAGTTGTGGCTTGTGGGCTCTAGAGCACAGGCTCAGTGGTTGTGGTGCACGGGCTTAGTTGCTCCGCGGCATGTGGGATCTTCCCGGACCAGGGCTCGAACCCGTGTCCCCTGCACTGGCAGGCGGATTCTTAACCACTGCGCCACCAGGGAAGTCCCCACCCTAAGTCTTTTGACTCCAAGTTTTTCACCATCACTTCCTCTCTGTTAAATGGAAAATGGTGCCTGCGGGCATGGAGAAAGAGAGGGAAGGTAGCTGTCACAGGACATCTTCCTTTAGCTGAGTCTCAAATGTCTTTTATTTTTTTCAAAGAAAGTTAGGGCTGTATTTAGAATTTCTCCCCAAGATGTTGAGAGTAAGTTATTCAATGCATGGCTACCTCCTGTAGGTCCCAATCACAGTTGAAGTGGATATTGTGCATAACACTTTTTTGTGGCCTCAGCGGTATCTACATCTCATAGTCTTTTAAACAATTTTTTTTCTATTGACATATAGTTGATTTACAATGTTGTGTTAGTCTCTGGTGTACAGCAAAGTGATTCAGTTATACATATATATGTCTATATTGTTTTTCATATTCTTTTCCATTATGGTTTATTACAGGATATTGAATATAGTTCCCTGTGCTGTACAGTAGGCCCTTGTTGTTTATCTATGTTATATATAGTAGTTTGTATCTGCTAATCCCAAACTCCTAATTTATCTCTCCCCCTACATCTCATAGTCTTTAAACATATCAAATTGAATTTCCAGAACCTCCAAGTGGTTTGTGCTCTTAGCCTCCTGGTTTATCTTTCCACCGCCTTTATTTATTGATAGTTCTAGACCTCCCCAAGAGGAGTCTGTAATAGCAGTAAATTTGTCTAAAAGCAGGACTAACACTGGGGGTGTTTCTGAATAACACCCTAGGCAATTGGCTTGCAGGAAGGTCCTAGACTCCTCTGAGTTACTTTGGTCTGGTCTACGTCTCTCCAAGACAAATGACGAAAATGTGATTCAAACGACCATCACCAGTTGTGGTATCACTATTTGTGAAAGAGTAGTCATTGGAGTCAAGACCCAGGCTCCATACCCTGCTGGCTTGGTGACCTTGAAAAGTCCCTCACATTTTCAGAGCCTTGTGTTTTTCCCCATATGGAAAATATGGTGATAACACTTATCCCCAAGGTTGTTGTGAGGCTTAAAAGACAACTTGTGTGTAGCTAAGGCTTTCATGTTGAGGTATTTCTGGAGGCCTGGACAGGTCTAGAAGAAGTGTATGTGCAGGTAGGCACTGAGGATGAGGGTACCTACCATGAAGAAGGGAGAGAGGAAGAAAGAACAAAACATTAACGATTTGGGTGAGAGTCATGAGCCTGTGTGAAGAAGAGAAGGGATGGGACAGGTGGGCTGTGAGGGCTGCCGCTCGCACTATCCCTGGACCAACCCTACAAACTCAGGTCTCAGCCCTTGGCAGAGGGGCTACCATCAATGAGCACATAAAAACTAAAAGAATAATCTCAGGCTTGGAAACTTTATATAGATTTTAGTATCAGTTAAAATACTTGGCTATAAATTAAAAAAAAAACAAAACCCACCTCAAAATGGCTTAGTTCTCAATGATCCTCAGACCTGAGCAGACATCAGCATTACCTGAAGGCTTGTTAAAACCCAGAGGGCTGGCCTCCAGCCCCAAGACTTTTGGAGTCAGTGGTTTGGGTTGGGGCCCAAGAATTTGCATGCCTAACAAGGTGATGCTGATACTTTGAGAAACACTGGCCTAAAGGATAAAAACAATGGTTATTTTACATAATAAGAAGTCTCAAGGAAAGGAAGCCCCCTGCTTATTTGAGAGTTCAATGATGTCCTCGAGGGCACAGATGCTTTCCATCCTTCAGTCTGCCATTCTAAGTGGAGTGGCTTTGCCTTGGGTAAGCTCACCTCACAGTTATAAGATGGCTGCCTCTATAGGCCATATCCAGGTCGAGTCCAGCAGAGGAGTAGGGACTCTCTCTTCCTCAGTATTTCTCTTACTAGAAGAACCTTTCACAGAAATTCCTCAGCAGGCTTCTCACTGGCAGAATTGTTTCACATTCTCAGTCCAAATCCAATACCTAGCAAGTAGAATGGGCCATGGTGATGGTTTAAAACAATCAGGATTTTCTTCTGGGGATGAAGAGAGGGTCTTCTATTTTCTGAACTACATAGGGGAGGAATGGCCACTTGAACAAAATGAGAACTCTTCCAGGAAGGAAAAGAGTGGCGATGGTTGCTGGGCAGCAGTTTGGGGGATGAGAGGAAGTCACCAGGGTCCATGACATCAAGTACTGGCAGCTTTTTTTTTGCTTTTTTTTTTGCTTTTTTTACAGAAATTGGCAGCATCTCCATTCGTCTTGGTATCTTTGTTTTACAGTGGTAGCTATAGCACTTCCCCTGGAGCACTGGCAGCTTAGCTCTTACTTTGGATATGGATGGTCAGAGGAGACGTCACTACATTGACCCAGACCCACTGAACGACAGTGTTGGTGCTGGTCCCATGTCCCAGCTGCCTGTATTTGATTCTGATAATCTGCCAGGTTTAAGAGCCACTAATTTAGAGGCTATCAAATCATGCTGCTCAGAACCCTGGAGCTTCCTCATCCTCAGAGGGGTAGTGTGTGTGTGTGTGTGTGTGTGTGTGACAGAGAGAGAGAGAGAGAGAGAGTTAAGCTAGACACCAGGGGTCTGTCCCACCAAGCAGCTTCAAACAGAGCAGCCACTTTTGTGGGTTAATTTCATTGGCCTCGCCCATAGACTTTCCTCTGAATAAAAGGTTCCATGGCTTAAAAGAAAAAATTTGAAAACCACTGATTTGGGGTGTCCCATCTAACCCCTGATCATTTGCTGTGTCCCATTTGAAGAAGATAAGGAGGACAGAGAGAGAGAGAGAGAGGTCTTTACCCACTTAGTATAGGGGGAAAGGAGCTAACGCCACCTGGACTGGGAAAGGTAAATAGCATTTATTGAATAACTACAACAACAGCCTGTCGTGGTACTAATAGTCATTAGTAGGTTTCAGTAATGGTACTAACAGTAACATTTTATGCATACTAACTGCCAGGCCCTGCTCTAAAACCTTTATAAGTAGTTTGTCATGTCATTTTTGCACCAAGCCTATGAGGCAGGTTCTACTGTTACTCCAGGAGCTTTGAGTGAGTGTGGGAGCTGGGGATACAATCGAGGAGTTTGCCTCTATAATTCATGCTCGTAGCTACTCTATTATGTGGCTTCTTGTGAGGGAGGTATTCCTATTCCCAGTTTATAGGCATGGAAATGTATAGGTATGGAAATGAAGGCTCAGAGGTTTAGTCATTGTGCTAAGGTCACAGAATGTGTAAGGAGCAGAATAAGACTGGAATTTAGGTTTGCCTGAATTCAGAACACCTCCCTCCCTTTATCCATTCATTTATTCATTCATTCATTCATCCATCTATCCAAGGAATATATACTCAGTACTTAGAATGTATTAAGCCCTATGCTAGGCACACTATATCCTTTTTCTTGTTAGACAAAAGTCTTAGGCTACTTCTCTAGAATTGTCATTGGTGGATGGGAGTGTAAAGCCAAGGGTATGGTGTGAGGAATGGAGACCCACTGAAATAATAGAGTGCAGAAGCAAAAGAAGGTTATTATTTTCATATGTGGGCAGTTTTGTCCAAATCTATGATGTGTTTAATTTGGGAGTTATCAAATACACCCAAGAGCAGAACTTGGTGTGGTGAACTTGACCCAGTAGTGCCCCCCAATGCCCCCTGACTCCTACTGTTCATGCTCCTTGAGTGTGGGCAAGACCTGTGACTTACTTCTAGCCAATAGAGGATGGTAAGGTGAAGGGATTTTGCAGATATAATTAAGGTCCCTAATCAGCTGATTCCAAGTCAATCAAAATGGAGATTATCCTGAATTAATCAGGTAAAAGCCCTTAAAAGAGGGACTAGGCCCTCCCTAAGGTCAGAGAAACTCTCTCCCCTGCTAGCTTTGAAGAAACCAGCTGCCATGTTGTGAAAGGACCTATGGAGAAGGCCATGGGGCAAGAAACTGCAGGATCTGAGGATTCCCCCAGCCAATAGGCAGCAAAAAAGTGAGGACCTTAATCCTGCAATAACAAGGAGATAAACTCTGCTGCCAAGCTGAGGGAGCTGGGAGGGATACCTTTGCCCAGTTGAGCCTCTTATGAGACCACAGCTCTGGCTGTCACCTGCATCGTAGCCTGGTGAGACCTGAAGTACAGGGTGAGACCAGCTAAGCTGTGCCTGTCAGACTTCTGATCTATAGAAATTGTGAGATAATAAAAGTGTTTTTACAACCACTCAGTGGTGGTGATTTGTTAGACAGCAATATAAAACAAATACACTTGGCTTCAAGAGAGTCGATCCAGATGTTTATCTGGGTATTTCCTCTAGGATCATGGTTTGCTATCATAGGAAGAAACAATCAGGGTTGGATCATTCTATGTCAGAGGGTCAGGAATTTTATAGTTTCTGTATTGGATATGAACTGCAAATAGACTCATCCCTGTTCTGTTTTCTTCCTGGCTCAGGGGACCACTCGTTCTTTTGCCCTACACAGTGGCCACTTTGCTGTTGGGATTCACTTGGCGTTCATTGAACTAGTTAACTGATGAAACTCAACGTTTTTTTTTTAATAAATTTATTTATTTATTTATTTATTTATTTATTTATTTATTTATTTATTTATTTATTTATTTATTTATTTATTTATTTATTTATTTATTTATTTATGGCTGTGTTGGGTCTTTGTTTCTGTGCGAGGGCTTTCTCTAGTTGCGGCAAGCGGGGGCCACTCTTCATCGCGGTGCACGGGCCTCTCACTATCGCGGCCTCTCTTGTTGCGGAGCACAGGCTCCAGACGCGCAGGCTCAGTAGTTGTGGCTCACGGGCCCAGTTGCTCCGCGGCATGTGGGATCTTCCCAGACCAGGGCTCGAACCCGTGTCCCCTGCATTAGCAGGCAGATTCTCAACCACTGCACCACCAGGGAAGCCCCTCAACGTTTTTTCTATGTTGTCTCTCTAGCTAACCCAGATACCTCAGAACTTCTCAATCATCTCTAGATTTAAAGAAACTATTCTTTCCCCTTCGCTTTCTCCCATCACTTCCACCAACCTCATCAAGGCTCTCATGCCTTCCCCAGGACTTTCTGACCTCTTTTCCCACTTCTCCCACTTCTCTGAGTTCTACCTTCTCCTCCCATCTTCCTTGTACCCACGCTTCCTTCTCATCATTCCATGTATGGGTGGTCCCTTCTGCCAGAAATGCTCCCACCACCCATCCCTCTGCACCACACACCTGGGCTAATTCAAATGGTCTCTCTTCTCTTAGGCTTTGGATCTGCTGATCCTTCTTCCTCCTTTCTCCTTTTCAACTCCCACAGGCAGGGATAGTCACTACCTCGTCTCATCTCCCGCCGCAGTTTTTATTCCATTATAAACAGTTAGTATGCTAGTATTCGAAATTTTTCTATTTCTATGTCAAAATCACTGTCTCCCACAGACTGTGAAACCACCAAGAGTGTGAATCTTGTTCATCTCTGGATTCCATGTACCTGAGCCCAGTGATGAACCCAAAAGCAGGATTTTCAATATGTCTGTGTGGCTGGCTGAATGAAAGAGTAACATGTAGAATGATTAGCTCCAAGGAGCAGGGGATTTGGCCAAATCCTAATAATATGCACTATAAACCGGCTCCCTTGAAATTCTCTGCACAGCTCAGGAATCACTAGAAATAAGAACGATGGACTTTACCAGGAGCTTCCAGAAAGCATCATCATGTTACGCCCTGTCTTCCACCCCTGTTTTAGCATAAAAAGGTATAAAGTGAGAAATTATTGCCATGAGGAAGGGTCAGTGTTTTTGATCATGACCGGTTGATCCCAGCTCTGTCTTAAATCTCAAACTGGTTCCATCTTGAGACCTAAGATCCCCTGTTAACCTGGCTGCTTCTCTTTATTTTATGGTTTCCCCTATGAAGTGCTGGGTAATTTTTGTATACAGAAATAGCCACAACAAATTCAGTTCTGCTATGGAGAAAATCCGTTTTTCTCGTTCTATATTATCCAGCGTAAAATACCATCGGAAACTGTGAGAAGCATAAGGGAGCTTACAGCTTATTATCTAGTACCAGTTACACTCTGAGCACCGTGCTAGGCCTGGGGGATGCAGAAATGAATATAATATGGTCCAGGACTTAAGGAAATCTACAGGGTAACAGACAGAATGAAAAAGAAATGACATTGACAACATGGAGTGCTAAGTGCTATGGTGGAGTGAAGCCTCCCAATCAACCGTAGCCCGATGAAGGGCCCTTCACCACCCCAGGGTTGGGAATGGAAGGTCACGATGTCAGGCAATTGAGGCCCAGAGAGGGAAAGTGATTTTTTCAAGGTCCCCGGTAGCAGTAGCACCAACTCTCTTGGCTCCCATTCTAGGCTTCTTATTGATACTCTGCATTATTGCAGGAAGCTGACTCCTGTGATTTTGTAGCTCCTATGGGGAAGACTGGGGACTGGAACTAGGGAATTATAGTCAAAGAAGTTAATCACAACCATGGAGTTTCTGGTACTTGCGTGTCTTCAGAAGGGATACTTGTAATTCAAGCAGTATGTCTAGGAGCTGACTGCTTTAAGGCTTGACCAAGTCCTGGCACAAGCAGCTAAGAAACAAAGCTCCCATCTTCAACCTGAGTGGACGAAATCAGTTTTCAGGAAACTCAGCCACTCGAAAATGGAGTCCCAGATGAAATCCCAAAGAATAATTAGTACAGCTTTGCAGAATGGAGTTCCACTGGCTCCGGCTTCCCCATTTCTGCACTGTTAGTCTCCAGAGCACTGTGCAACGTGTGGGCAGGGAGTGGCCCCCACCAAAGACCACAGGCTCTGGGGTGGGCAGGCCTGGATTGAAATCCCGGCTCTTGTACTTCCGAGCAGTGTTATCTTGAGTTATTGAATTTCTCTGTGCCTCAATTTCTGCACTTGCTAAATGGGAACAATAATAGTACCTATCTAAGAAAATTGTGAGGATTTGAGATTAGGTTTATAGGACCCCCTAGTGTACAGAAGGCACTCAGGTTGTATTTATTATTTATGATCACTTTTACTATTATTCATCCCTGGCTCTGAGGCTTGTGATCTTGGCTAACTATATTACACTCATTCTCTTGGGCTCAGTTTCCTCATTTGTAAAATGAGTAGGTTGAACTAGATGGTTCCTGAGGAGCCTTCTCATTTCCAGCATTCTAAAATTCTAGTGCTGAAATAAACATGCACCTTCATATATGCAATTTTGTTTTCAGCCCTGCACCCTCCGAGGCAGACTGAGCAGATGTTACTTTGTAGGCAAGAAAACAAAAGCTCTGACTTCCTCAAGTGCTTGGGAGGTAGAGCCAAGATCCCAATGCAGCCCTCTTGTTTCATTGCTATTGGGGTTCCCCCTGCAGAGATTATGAAGGTCACAACCTGCTGACCTCATTTATCCAGAGCAAAGCTGAGTGGTTTAAAGGAAAAAGAAAAAGCCTCTACACCTGACGAGCCTTAAGGATAATGACCGTCCCGAGGTGGGCTGCTCCCTGTAAGCCTGCACAGGGCTGCTGATCATTTTTAGTTACGTCCCGAGAGCTAAAGTTTGCTGACTTTGCATTGCACGTGAAGTCCTGTGCTAAGGGCTGTACATGTGTTATTTCTCCATCTCCTTACAACAACCCTACGGAATATTGTTAGCCCCATTTCTCAGGTAAACAAAGTTTGGCACAGAGAGGTTAAGTGACTTAACCAAGATAGCACAGCCTAGGAATACCAGATTTCAGATTTGAACCTCAGTCTGTAGGACTGCAAAGCTCAGGCTCCTCATCACTACAGTTGTTACCTTTGTACCGTGACTGGTAGTCACAAGGAGAAAGAAGAACTTTATAAACAGCACACAATCAGACAGGGATGGGGACGCTGAATCGTTACGAGAAGTTCCATTTGCTTCAGAGTTTTCATTTGCTGAGGTAAGGTAATGTGTAATATCTTTTCGAATAATTCCCTTTTAAAATGATCAAAGGCTGTTAAAAAAAAGATTGGAAACAAAACGAGAATAAAAAGGTTGTGTTTTAGAAAGCTAAAAACCTGGGACCTGAGTGCTAATTCTGGCTCTATTAAAAACTGTCCCATACTAATATATATAAAAGAGGTAGATTGGGATTGACATATATACACTATTGATACTATGTATAAAATAGATAACTAATGAGAACCTACTGTATAGCACAGGGAACTCTTAATGCTCTATGGTGACCTAAATGAGAGGGAAATCCAAAAAGAGGGGATATATGTATACGTATAGCTGATTCACTTTGCCGTACAGTAGAAACTAACACAATATTGTAAAGCAACTATACTCCAATAAAAAAAGGATAAAAAAATAAAATATAAAATAGATAATAAGAACCTGCTGTATAGCACAGGGAACTCTATTCAATACTCTGTAATGACCTATATGGGAAAAGAATCTAAAAAAAAAAGAGTGGACATATGTATATGTACAATGATTCACTTTGCTGTACACTTGAAACTAACACAACATTGTAAATCAACTATACTCCAATAAAAATTTTTTAAAAACCTGTACTAATGGCCTTGAGCAGTTCCCTTTCCCCACTCTGGGCCTCAGTTTCCCCATCTACACCAATTGAGGACTGTTTCATTTCTTCTCGGGGTTTAACGTGCATGTGAATCACCTGAGGATCTTGTTAAAATGCAAATTGTGATTCAGCAGGTCTGGGGCGGCGGGATCTGAGATTCAGCGTTTCCATCAGCCTCCCGGGTGATGACACCACTGCGGGTCTAGGGACTGACTGAGTAGTGAAGGGCTAGATCACCTTCGGTTTAAGTCTAAAACCAAGGTATTAGAGTCACCCCATGGCTAGGTAAAGAGGAATGTTGCTTTTCTTTTTCTGGGACAGTGAAATTTCTCTAGCTGTAGCTGGTATAGCTGTTCCGTGCTCTTGACCTTTTCTGTCTCAAACACATCTCAAGTCCCCTGAGCCTGGAGCTTGCAGGCTTTGGCGTGGCCCATGTGAGGCTCTCCTCTGAGGCGAAAAGTGGGGAGCTGACCTGGAAGACCGACAACCGTGCACACGGTGAGTCTCCTGGATTCCCTAGTAGGAGCTGTGTTCTCTCTTCTGCCCACTGGCTCAAAACCCATCCTTTCCCACGTCACCAGAAAGCACTGCCGGATGTGCTGTCGGCTGTGGCTCACCTACTGCCGACAGGGAGGGCTTCTAGAAGGAGAAGTCAGTTCCTGCTTTCCCTGTGGAAATCAAGCTTGTCATTTCTGCCACTTGTTCAGCTGGCAGAGTCAGAGAACTCTGCTCCGGCCCCCTTTCCCCAGCACACTTTCTGCGCAGAGGGCCATGCAGCCCCATTCTCCTCCTCCTCACAGTGAGTTTTTCTCTCCATGATAAAGAACTTTTTTAGGTAATTGAAAGATCTGCTGGGGAACTAGGATTTATGTCAATGTAAACCTTAATTATTTTGGAAACCTGAGCTCCTTCAAAGTGTAGGGCTTTTTTAATGCCATCGACTTCAAATTCTCACAGTGGTATGAACAAATATTTGTTGGATCTTAAATTGGCTTGTTAAATTTTGCTCTTGTTTGTTTCAATTCACTTTGTATCTTTTCCTTTTTGGCACATTTTCTATTTGGATTGTTTTCCCTTTTCACATTGTATTCTAAATGAGGCGTTTTCTCAGCTTCCGTAATTTCCTGTGTCTATAACTGGGATGGAAATGTGCAGTGTTTAGCAGAACCCTCCTCATGAGTGATGCTGACATGCAGAACTTTCTGGTCTTTGAGCTTGTCTTGTCAAAGTACCCCCCTGGGGCACAGAAATCTGCCTTTTCAGTTTGCTGTAGGTCAACTGAGAGCTCCTGCCCCAAAAGGCTTGACATTGCAAACCCTACAAAGTGTCCTATTGGCTTTTTTCTTCTTTTTTTTTTTTTTAACATCTTTATTGGAGTATAATTGCTTTACAATGGTGTGTTAGTTTCTGCTTTATAACAAAGTGAATCAGTTATACATATGTCCTATTGGCTTGATGAGAGCAGAGTTATGTTGGAACCTATGAGAAATTTCAAAGCGACTGAAGAACCAAATTGTTTATATGGGGTCTGGATGAGCTGAAGGTTTTGTCCCGTTACCCCGCTTCAGCTCTGAACTCTAAGGGCTGGGACTCCTCCACGCTGCTCTCATGCTGAGAATGTGCACCTAAACTTTAAGCTGCCTTGGCTTCATAATAACTAGTAGTTTCTTCACCATAGTATCAGTAAGTAGTGGGATGGTCTGTTGGTTTCCTATTGCTGCTGTAACACATTACCACAAACTTAAATAATACAAATTTATTATCTTACAGTTCTGGAGATCAGTAGTCTCATTGGGCTAAAGTCAAAGTATCGGCAGGGCCGCAGTCCTGGAGGCTCTAGTGGAGAATGCAGTCCCTGGCCTTTTCTAGCTGCTAGAGGCTGCCTGCATTCCTTGGCTCATGGCCCCTTCCTCCATTTTAAAACTAGCAAAAGAGAGTCGAGTCCCCATACTGCATCACTCTGCCATCTTCTTCCTCTCTCTTCCCCTTTTAAGAACATTTGTGATTATATTAGGTCCACCTGGATAATCCAGGCTAACCTCTCAGTCTCAGGATCCTTAATTAATCACTTCTGCAAAATCCCCTTTGCCATGTAAGTTACCATATTCACAGGTCTCAAGGATTAGGACCTGACATCTTCGGGGCAGGGAACTTATTCACTCACATCTCCACCTTTTCAAGGTGGAGTGCTCTGGTGAATGTGTATTGTTTGCCTCCCCATGATCCATTCTATCTTCTAGCAGAAACAGCCCTGAGTGTTCAGTGTTGATCCAATCTTAATCCACGTAGCCTGTGGAAGTGGTTATGGTGGATACCATCATGCCCTTACCCATCCACACTGCTTACTAGGGCACACTTACAAATGCTATGTTCCAGTAGCCAATGCGTTAGGTTAAGTATATTAGATAAGTATATTAGATACTTATTTGAGGTTATTTTTTACTTTACTTATAATTAGTAAGTGGCGACAGTGAGACTTAAGCTTGCGATCCTCTAACTCTCAATCTTTCCACTATATTGTCACTATAAGAGTAGTGTGAAAAGGCCAAAATTCTGTTTGCCATTGCTACGGGGATACTACCAGGAGGAAGGTTCCAAGTGGAGAGTGTACGTGTAACCATCTTTGATGTAATTATTGACCTAAAGGGTCTGTTTCCTTTCTAGTACTGTGAGACATTGTTCTGTCTTGGCCTGAAAGGGAATCTTGAGATATTTGGTATAGCTTTGCCCACATACTAATTGCTGTCATTTAGGTGTAGTTCTAACATGAAGTGAGCCCCTAATGAGTATTAGACATTGTGTTAGGCACATGCATCTGTTATTTAATCTTGCTAACCTATCCTGCATCACTACCACCACCACCACCACCACCACCACCACCACCACCTCCACTACTATTATCCCTGCTTCAAAGATGAGAAAAATGGGGCTCAGAGAATTTAAATCCCTTTCCCAAGCCAAGATTCAAGCATAGGCATGAATTTATATATGTATAGAGCCTGCTTTCTTTACAATAGTTAACCTGGACCACAGAACACTGATCATTGTGTCCCCAGTATTTATCTCGCAGGGATAATAAATCTATATCTTTTCACTTGTCATCATCCATCTCCTATTTGCTTTTCTAAACAACATAGGCCCTGTCCCATGACCAAGATTGTCTTGCTTTCCTAATGACAAAGTGTGCTTCAAGGTTATTTGCCCATCACTTTGAGTAGCCCTTGTATTAACTGTACATTGCATTTTGCTTAATCTGTTTTGACAACCTGAGTTTTTGGAACTCTTCTGTTTGGGAGAGAAAAATTTACACAAGGCAGCCCACTTTGGCTTGGCCCTTTCTATTTCTCTGATCCATGTGGTCCTCCCAAGCATTGACTTGTTAGGCCTGATTATTGAAATAATTGATGTAAAACCAAGATAGTAAGTGTTCCAATTCTGAGATGTAAACCCATTCTGCTTGGGGAAGGCGACCAGTCTGCACAATCCAGGTACTGTAGGACGGCCACTTCTTAGGCATTTTTGCCAGGCACATCTGCCTGAGCCTCAGCTCGGCCATCGGTAATAATGTCTAGCTTGAAGAAGATAATCTCTGAATTCCTTTCCAGCACTAAAATCCTTTAATACTCATATTTCCTCTACTGCTGGACAGTTTAATTCTTTGATCTTATCATAACTAAAGAGTGAGACACCAGGCATGTGTGAAAGAGGAAGGGATTTGGGACCCAATAGGAGACTCATCCTTTACAATGGGGCAGAGGCTGGGAAAATGACCTGGTATCAATAATAGTTGTGAACGGATGCCGCAGGTATGAAGTCCAGTCTCCGAGGTTGGCACTAGAGTGTTCAAGAGGAGGTAGCTTGGGTTTCTTCGGGCAGGAGGAATGCAGCAGAGGGAAACTGAGGACTCAAACATCTGAACATTTAGGATGTCTATCTGTGGACCCCACCCAGGAACTTAGCTTGGTTATAGAACAGAGGCCTGGCAAGAGCCAGGCAGGAGAGCCAGCCCACCCTCTGCTCGCCACCACTGGGCAAGCGTTAGGGGTGCAGCAGCAGCCCTTGGGGTAGCAGTTGTGCGAGACCAGGCAGAGCGCCAGGGAGCAGGGGAGAAACCCGGTCTTAGGAGTTGCAGCCCACTGGGTGGGAGGATCAGTGCTTCATGCACGTGCAAACAGTAACTCAGGGGCCCACGAGTCAACACTGGGAATGAGACCAAAGTCTCCTTGGAAGGGGGTGGGTAGCGGGGCAGGTGCATTATCTTTCCTCAGTCTTAAAGACCGGCCCAGAAGCTGAATGGGACTAAACTTTCAGGTCCAAGGACAAGCAGGCCCAGCAAAGAGGAAGTGGGAATGGCAGAGCCAGGTAAGAAGTCAGGGGACTGCATCTGCCACAAACTAGCTTTTTCCCATTCTCAGTGTCTGCTTCATCTGTACATCATTGTTTCAATCACAGAACATCCACCAACTCATCGTCTGGTAATATTCTGGCTCCCCATCACGTACCGTGGCCATCTTTGAACTGGTTTTTGCTCATTGGACTCTTTTTTTTTTTTTTTTAATTATTTTTGGCTGCGTTGGGTCTTCGTTGCTGCGTGCAGGCTTTCTCTAGTTGTGGAGAGCAGGGGCTACTCTTCTGTGGTGGCTTCTCTTGTTACGGAGCATGGGCTCTAGGCGCACGGGCTTCAGTAGTTGTGGCATGTGGGCTCAGTAGTTGTGGCGCAGGGGCTTAGTTGCTCCACGGCATGTGGGATCTTCCCTGACCAGGGCTAGAACCCATGTCCCCTGTGTTGGCACGTGGATTCTTAACCACTTCACCACCAGGGAAGCCCGCTCATTGGATTCTTGAATTTGATTGATTTTGGTTTTGAAAATATAAAAAGCAATCTTTCTTGTTAAAAGACCGTAAATCATAGTGGTTAAGAGGCTCTGGAGTCAAACAGACCTAGTTTCAAATTGTAGCTTGGCCACTTACCTGCAATGTGACCTTGGGCAAGCCACCTTAGCTCAATGGGCCTCAGATTCCTCATGCATAACATAGGGATAATAATAATAACAGTACCAGTGTCCCAAGGTTATTGTGAGGATTAAATAAGAAAATATGCCTGGCACGTGGGAAACACTAGATTCACGGTATCTAAGATTATTATTGGCTTGTCTAGGCTGACTCCCACCCTGGCGTCTGGTCATATGTTCCTCATATAAGCTTTACAAATCAATTCAGTATGTGTGCTGACTTTTCATTCATGCTAAATGAGTGAAACAAGAATTTACCTTATCAGAAGATGACATTTTTTGTGTGTTTTTTGAGCACCTACCATGGTCTAAGAGCCAACTCTTAGTTAAGGGTGCTTAGGAAGCCCCACGGAATATGCTAGAAGTAGGGAATGTAATGGTCCAGGAAGATGCCTCTTGTCTGTTTATAGATCATGATATTTTTCTAGCGTTTCCTAATCCTCCACTGAGACCTCTAAGTCAGGTTTAATTTTAAGATAAAAATAGAACCAAATTCCTGGGGTTGAGGGTAGAGCCAGGACAATTTGTTGTAGCCTAATAGTTTAGTGACATGAACCAAATCGATGGGGCTGGCAGGGACCCTGTTCTGGATACAAAAACCTACCAGGGCTTCCCTCGTGGCGCAGTGGTTAAGAATCTACCTGCCAATGCAGGGGACACGGGTTCGAGCTCTCGTCCGGGAAGATTCCACATGCCGCGGAGCAACTAAGCCCGTGCGCCACAACTACTGAACCTGCGCCCTAGAGCCTGCGAGCCACAACTACTGAAGCCTGCGCCTAGAGCCCGTGCTCTGCAACAAGAGAAGCCACTGCAATGAGAAGCCCATGCACCGCAACGAAGAGTAGCCCCCGCTCGCCGCTACTAGAGAAAGCCCGCACGCAGCAATGAAGACCCAACGCAGCCAAAAATAAATAAATAACATAAATTGAAAAAAAAAAAACCTGTACCAATCAACACTGTCCACAGTTCCTGAAATTCAATCTGGTTTTGGAGAGTCTCTCTCAATTTTTGGAAATGCTGCAAACCTGCAGAGGAGACTGTGGACTCCAAAGGAAGGTCAGAGCCCTTAGAGTGTCTGAGGCAAGCAGTATCTCTTGGCCACTGGAGAGGCACACAGATTGCTCAGACGTGTCTATAGCAGAAAACTTGGAGGCAGAAATGCTTCCCGGGTGACCCAGCTCTTCTAGATGATATAAGAATCCCGGAGCATGTTCATGTATAATGAATAGTTTGTGAGACTGTTATTTCTATGAACTTGTTCTGATGTCAGGTTTCCTTTAAGTTTTCTGCAGTCTCTCATCTTCTATTACCCTGAGTTGTGATCTCAGAAATAGAGGATCTTAGATGTGTAATATGTGTCTTAGAAAGTCTTGGTCACAAGGCTTGTTGAGAACTTAGTAGTGGACATGTGGGAAGTGGAAGAAGTCAGGGATGGAGTCACTGGGACCTGGAGACTGAGACCTCCTGGACCTGAGCTGTATTATTCTTTGCACTTCCAGCCCCAACACACAAAACAGCAATTAGCTGATTGACATGGCAAGTATATCAACATTTGTAGAATTGATGGATGAACAGGCAAATGGTTGGAAGGATGGATAAATAAGAACTACTTTCCCTTTCTCCATGCCTTGTTGGCTTATAGATCTACGTGTCCTCAACAACCTGGGAGCTTTTTGAGGGCATCTTTTTATATCCAGCATGGAGCATAGGGGGGCTAGATCCCAACTGAACGGCATCGAGAGGGGGCAATACTGAGAGACTGGCACGTGATCTTATTTGGGGGATGTGAAGATCAGGATCCGACCTTCTGGGCACGGGGGTCTGGGTAAGAGAAAGACTCTGACCTCGGGCAGATGAGGTTGAAACTAAACAGCAAACCAGTAACAAAGACAAATGCCAGTCACCAGGTTCATCATTTAAAATTTTTAATTTAACAAATACTTTGCTTGTACGTGTGTAATGTAAGGCATTGTCAGTCAACTGAAAAGGTTAGTATCATCCATGTTGTTCAAGCCAGAAGCATAGTCTTAGAGGTTCCACCTCCTAAATATCACTGGAACCCACCTTCCTGCTCCCCATCACCACTCCCTGCACTGTAATTAAGACCCTTAGCGACCCCTACTGGCCTACCTGTATCCATCGTTTCTCCTTCTCAATTCACATCAGCAGAGGTAAGCTTTTAAACAGAAATCAGATCATTTTACTGCCTCAAAAGCCTTCACTGGATGCCAATTTGCTACTTGATAAAGTCGTAACGTGACTTACAACGTTCTGTTTGTTCTGGTCCTTGGCTCCCCTGATGCTATCTACTCCTCCCTCCTCCCCCGCTCCACCTTTGGCTTATAGTCTAGCCACAAGGAGCTACTTGTTATTTGCTGATACTCTGCTGTGTCACCTTGCTTTTATAAAAGCTGGGATTCTAGACATGGGTTTAGAGTCAAGCCTCAACTCTTATCCTGAGCTCATGTCCAGACCCCCTGACCCCCAGACATGCCCTTTGCTCTCATCACACCTGACTACACACTGTTCACTGACCAGACCAAGGGTTTCCAAGAGCTCACAACCAAGCAGAGGAAGTCAAGACTTAAACATATAAGTAGATAATCATGAGGACAATGTTTCAGTAGAGGTAAGATCCAGTGACTGAGGAATACAGTCGAGGGAGCTGTCAGTTACGTCTGGTGGGTCAGTGGGTCACAGGAAATAGGTGGCACTTGAGCTCAGCCTTGAGGATGACAATGGTTTGTTGAACATTTCTAATGTGCTTAAGTGTTACTTGAAACCTGCTTTATTTTTTTAAAGTATTGTAGACATACCGCCTCTAGTTGTGTACTGCTCCTTTGCCCAATCTTTGAAGAAAAAGTTTGCTGAGTAATAGGTAACTCCAGATAAACATCTATCTAAATTATCATGATGCCGCAATTAGTAGAGATTGACTGAATGAGGCTTTTATACAGTGCAAATGGAATCGAGGAGGCTGAAGGTGATCCAGGGAATGAATAGATGCTCAGAAGGAAACATTGTGACCTGGCCTTCTTTGCTTCTATTTGCCTTGTTTTAGGTCACAGTGACTATAACAGTGCTTTTTTGATTTTCTGTCTAATGGGTTTGTAATGTAGTTACTTCTAGTGGATTCATTTTCACTCCTGGCTCTGCCATCCCCTTACTCTGAGGCACTCTCCCTTCTTGGAGGTCAATTCCGTCATCTGCATAGTGAAGAAGACAAATTGGATCTGTAATGTTCCCCCCATGTACTGTGGATGCTGCTATAGGAGGCCCAGACCAGGCCAACCTGCACCTCAGCTTCAGGCAGAGCCTGTCAGCTTTTTCTGCTGTGCCTGCTCATGCTTCCTCGGGAGGTGACTATGGCTTCTTGAGTTTTAAACTTTTATTGTGGTGTAAGCTGTATAAAGTCAAGTCGCCAAATCTTAAGTGCACAGCTCAGCGAATTCTTACAAAATGAACTTACCCCTTGGACTACTACCCAAATCAAGATACAGAACATTTTGATCACCTCCAAGGTTCCCTTGTGCCTCTTCCCAGACAAGCTCCGATGCCGCTGCCCCCGCCCCCAAGGTTGTCGCTATTCGCACTTGGATTACCATGGCTTTCTTAGGCCTACTCTTAAACTGAATATAAATGGAATCAACAGCATACACTCATTTGTGTCTGATTTATTTTGCTCAACATAACATCTGTGAGATTCATCCAAGTCAATTCCTACCTGGAAGTAGAAGGAGTTCATTCTTTTACATTGCTGAGTAGTATTTCAGTATGTTGTTGTATGAATATATTATGGTTTATTTAGTCACTCCACTATTGATGGACATCTGGGTTGTTTAGAGCTTGTGGCTATTATGCATAAAGCTTCTATGAACATTCTTGTACGTATTTTGGTCCACATATGAACTCATTACTTTTGAGTATCCAGGAGTGATAGAAAAGTTTTTTTTTTTTTATTTTTTATTATTGAACAGTTTCTGGATTAAAAAAATGGTTTGAAAACCTCTGGAATAGATCAGTGATTCCCAAACACAGGACTGTAAACTGGCATCATGATCATCTGAGAAATTTTGTAAAATATGAACTATTGGGTTCAGTCCTCAGATATTTTGATTCAGTATCTGGGGTGGAGTCTAGGGACTGTGTCTGGTTTTATAATTCCTGAGTGATGAGTGATTCTGATAGGGTGCTAGCATTGAGAACCGCCAGACTAGAGGACCTCTAAGGGCATGTGCAGATCAAACATGCTATACCTGTACACACTACTATATATAAAATAGATAACTAATAAGAACCAGCTGTATATGGTACTGGCACAAAAACAGAAATATAGATCAATGGAACAGGATAGAAAGCCCAGAGATAAAACCACGCACCTTATCTTTGATAAAGGAGGCAAGCATATACAGTGGAGAAAAGACAGCCTCTTCAATAAGTGGTGTTGGGAAAACTGGACAGCTACATGTAAAAGAAAGAAATTAGAACACTCCCTAACACCATACACAAAAATACACTCAAAATGGATTAAAGACCTAAATGTAAGGCCAGACACTATAAAACTCTGAGAGGAAAACCTAGGCAGAACACTCTTTGACATAAATCACAGCAAGATCCTTTTTGACCCACCTCCTGGAGAAATGGAAATAAAAGCATAAATAAACGAATGGGACCTAATGAAACTTCAAAGCTTTTGCACAGCAAAGGAAACCATAAACAAGACGAAAAGACAACCCTCAGAATGGGAGAAAATATTTGCAAATGAAGCAACTGACAAAGGATTAATCTCCAAAATTGACAAGCAGCTCATGCAGCTCAATAACAAAAAAACAAACAACCCAATCCAAAAATGGACAGAAGACCTAAATAGACATTTCTCCAAGGAAGATATACAGATTGCCAACAAACACATGAACGAATGCTCAACATCATTAATCATTAGAGAAATGCAAATCAAAACTACAATGAGATATCATCTCACACCGGTCAGAATGGCTATCATCAAAAAATCTACAAACAATAAATGCTGGAGAGGGTGTGGAGAAAAGGGAACATTCTTGCACTGTTGGTGGGAATGTAAATTGATACAGCCACTATGGAGAACAGTACGGAGGTGCCTTAAAAACCTAAAAATAGAAGTACCATATGACCCAGCAATCCCACTACTGGGCATATACCCTGAGAAAACCATAATTCAAAAAGAGTCATGTACCACAATGTTCTTTGCAGCTCTATTTACAATAGCCAGGACATGGAAGCAACCTAAGTGTCCATAGACAGATGAATGGATAAAGAAGATGTGGCACATATATACAATGGAATATTACTCAGCCATAAAAAGAAACGAAATTGAGTTATTTGTAGTGAGGTGGATGGAGTTAGAGTCTGTCATACAGAGTGAAGTAAGTCAGAAAGAGAAAAACAAATACAGTATGCTAACACATATATATGGAATCTAAGGGGAAAAAAAAAAAAGATCATGAAGAACCAAGTGGCAAGACAGGAATAAAGACACAGACCTACTAGAGAATGGACTTGAGGATATGGGGAGGGGGAAGGGTAAGCTGTGACAAAGTGAGAGAGTGGCATGGACATATATATACCACCAAATGTAAAACAGATAGCTAGTGGGAAGCAGCCGCATAGCACAGGGAGATCAGCTCGGTGCTTTGTGACCACCTAGAGGGGTGGGATAGGGAGGGTAGGAGGGAGGGAGGGAGATGCAAGAGGGAAGAGATATGGGGACATATGTATATGTATAACTGATTCACTTTGTTATAAAGCAGAAACTAACACACCATTGTAAAGCAATTATACTCCAATAAAGATGTTAAAAAAAAGATCTATTAAAAATTTTAAAAAAAAGAAAAAAAAATTTAAAAAGAACCATCTGTATAGCACAGGGAACTCTACTCAATACTCTGTAATGACCTTTACGGGAAAAGAATCTAAAAAAAGAGTGGATATATGTTTATGTATAACTGACTCACTTTGCTATATACCTGAACCTAACACAACATTGTAAATCAACTACACTCCAACAAAAATTTTTAAAAAACAAAATAAAACATGCTATACCTCTATTACAAGCTTTCTCTGAGCATTAAGTCCTTGGAGCCAATCCCTGTCTGGGGCTGCTCGCACTATGTTGAATTCTTCTGTTTGCTTGTCTCTCTCCCTCACTGTCTGTTCACTTTTCCGGAGTAGGGGGCTTGTCTGCCTTGTGTATTTATGTATTGCCTGCGTCTAGGATAGGGTAAGCCATGCAGCAGGGGCTCAGTACATGTGAATGAGTGAATGAAAGTATAACACAGAATTTATTTTTTGGAAATATTTTTGAAAGAGGTCTGTCTCTAGATTTCATTGCCTTATTGTTGCTAGACTTTCGGGGCAGGGCTAATACCTGCTAGAACTGAGAAGCCAGTGCTCACTCGGAATTTCACTTTGCCTTGAGTCCTCAGCAAGACAAGAGGCTTTCAAGCCAAGATTTGGCCAGAGAGATAGACAGATACCCAGAAAGACAAAAAACCCAGACCAAAGAACTTTTGTCCGTGAAGGTTGCTACTCTAGATTCATAAGAGGATATGATGTTGAGGAAGTGGGAAACCTGGTGGCATGCTTATCCTGAGCATCCTGGAAGAAAGATGCTGTCAGTCTCTGTGAGGAGCCTCTCTTTATAACATCTGGATGCCCTCTTTGAAAAGAGGCTGAACTCTGAAAGACTGGCCATTAACCTGAGCCATCAAGGGAGAGACATAATTACCTAAAGAGACAGTTCAAATTATGAATGGGTATGAGTTTATTGGATTCGTTTCAATCTAGTCTCTAATTTCCTCCTCCTCTTTGACCTCATCAAAGCATTGTGGAAGGGATAGGGACAGAGGAGATCAGAACAGTTTCAGGGAAATGACGAAGCTATATTTTCCTGGCAGACCTGAATTTAGTATGGCTATTTTGGGACCCCACTACAAATGAATGAACTAGATTGCCTCTGGAGGTTTCTATGTGCAGTGTGGGGACACCAGAAAAGTGTTAGCAAAGAGCTTCTACCCTCAGTTTCCACATGGTCTCATGAAATTATCAGAACTTTCTGCTGTGGTTACAGAGATGCAGGTGTGTGTGTTTGCGTCATTGTGGAGAGGCAAAATGCGCGAAAGAGGGTGGGGACGCTCAGAGAGCGTTTTGCAATCAAGCAGCATGCATCCTGTGTCTGGCTGAGCTTTCCTTGCCTCCTAACTCACAGGCTATTCATAGTTAAACTTTTTTGGCTATACTTTAAAGGTTTCTTGAACTTCTTAGACAAGGGGGGAAGTGAGTAGGCAATCCCATGGTAAAGGCAGAGACCTGCCTGTACTCATTTGAAGCTTCCGAGTAAAATGCTTTCACTCAGTTCAGTGCTGGGATGATTCTGAGATTCCCAACCCTTGAAGGTCAGTCTGCTCCCCTCACATGCATTCCCAGAGCTTTACGTGAAGCCCATGATTACCAGGGCAAGGACAGAGATTAGTGTCAGCTGGAAACTCCCTCTAGCCAGGCACGCAAACTTCCTGGTATTCTAGTTAACTCAAACTGGCTACAGTTAATCAAACACCCTTCCTTCTCTAGTTATAGCTGAATTTCCTTTAAAGGCAAGTTCTTGGAAATTGTTAGAACTGGGATTTGGCCCTTACCTAAGGTCAAATTAAAAGTTATTTATTAAGAACCTACTCTAGGCCCTGCACAGTGCAGGATCCAGGGGATTCTAAGGTGAACCATTTCCTTAGAAAATCACAACCCAGTGGGAAAGACAGACATATGTGCAAATGATTATGATGTAATGTGTCCAGGGCTGTAATGGAGGTCTGCACAACTGCTCGTGTGACACAGAGGGAATATGATAGACTCTGTGTGGGATGGGCAGGGAAAACCACAGAATGGAAGTCAAATTTAAGCTGGACAAGTGGGAGCTCACCAGTTATGCAGAGAGAAGGATATATTTCCCAGGAATTCCTGATGTGTGTGTGTTGGGTGGGGGCCACTATTGTATTGTTTTATGCTTGATTTGTTGAAGTTCTCTCTCTCCACATTTTGGTGTGATATTTGTCATTGGGATTTTAGCTAATCCAGTCGGTTTTGCCCTGAAGCTTTTGTCCCCCCAGTATAAGGCTTTAGTTTTAAATGCTTGCTTGTTTTATTCCCCACATGTGGCAGGCTGGCTACCCTGGAAAGGATACTTGAAATCCCCTTTCGTTCTCTTTTATGAGTCTCAGCCTGCAACATGCTTTAAACAGTCAGCAGCTTACTTTCTTCCTCTTGCCGAGGCCTCTTACCTTTCTCTATACCTTCCTCCCCTCTGAGTCCTTAAAAGCCACAAGGGTCCCTCCTGGAAGAGGTTTAGGTGAGGGAGAGAGGACATTCCCTAGGGAAGGTGCTTTCTGAAGCAATGTGGCCTACTAGTGCACTGGCAGAGAAGAAACCTATATCTTAAGTTTGGACTTGCTTTCCAAAGTTCATACGTTCTGCGTCCTTATCTTCAAACAAGTAATGAAGTTTATTTATTTTTAACATTTATAGATGGAGAAGCTTATGTCCATACAAATGAAGTAACATATCCAGGACCACACAGGCAGCTGATAGTAGGGCCAGGACCTAAACCCAGGTTGCTTGACTACCAGTTAAGAGTTCTTTCTGTTATACCACTTGCTGGGCTTCTAAAACCTGAATCTCTATGCCTCATTAAAAAAAAAAAGTAATACTTCCAAGACTGCCTGTACTAAATTACTGAAATTTAAAAAAACAGAAAATGTGGAGACAGCTTGAGGGTTTCTGGGCTTCTCCCATTTGTCAATCTATTGTGTTTCCTATGGTGTCTTCTGTTGTGTTGTCACATCGAAAAGATAAGATTATAGGTTTCAGCTATGATACAGATTTTTTTTAAATGAGTTTGCATTTTATTACTTATAAGAACAGTACTTACACTTTAAAGATAATAATACAGTTATTTATGTATATAAGACACATCATTTATCCACAGAAAATGCTTGGTGTGCATATGGTTTCCTGGACTCCTTGAAATAACTCTGTGGCTCCTAAGGGGTGTTCTGTCCACAGGTTATGAATGAGTTTGTGGTAAACTAAGCACAGGTCCTATATCAGAAAAGGCTGCATTTGAGCCTCGGGGTTTACTACTCACTAACTTCAGTTCTTAGAGCCAGTGGTAGTTCTGCTTTTCCTCCCCTGGAATCTAGGCAGGCTTGTGACTGCTTCAGCAAATAGAATACTGTGGAAATGATGCTAGTGGTTTCTGAGGCTAGGTCTAAATGGCCATAGAGCAGCTACCTGTCAAGAGTAATGAAATGTTGAGAGGGAGGCAGGGCTTCAGGTATAGCTTGATCAAGTAACAGTGATGTCACCAAGATCCTGTTTTTTTTCTGTTTTTCCACTCCACCTTCTGTGATGTCAGTTTCATAGATTTCATTCTAAGTATGACTTTCTTCCTGGTCAAAAAATAGCTGCCAGCAACTTCTGGGGTGACATGGCTCCTTGGAGAGAGAGAGAGAGACAGAGGGAGACAGAGATGGAGAAAGAGAGAGAGAGAGGTATCTGAGAGAGGAAGAAAGAGAGGAGCTCCAAGGTAGAAAAAGTAGCATATGATACAGATTTTTTAACCTTTATATCCTCATAGCACATGATAGGCCCTCATTAAAATGTTTCAGGAAGGAAGGAGGGAAGGAAGGAAGGATAGATAGATGAATATATCCTCTATATTATTGCCAGAATTCACAACTGACTTCTAAAGCTCCCATATATTCCATACTGTTGACTGACTGTGGGCTGCCTTCCCTTTCATTCCTGGAGTGAGACCAGAACAAAACCAGTGCTGACTTGGTATCTTTACTTCAGAAGAAGCTTATAGGTGAACAGGAGCAGATAGAGGAGGGTGATCATGATGGCAAAGGAGGTTTGAAAGACCAGATGAAGAAATGGGGGTTATTTAATCAGGAGAAGAAAAGTTTCAAAGGGAATATAATAGTTGCTTTCAGAGTTGTTATGTAGGAAAAGGGCTAGACTAATAATATGTCCCCAAAGAGCAAAATGAAAACCAATGGGTGGAAGTCAGAAGGGAGTGAGTTTCATCTAGATAAAAGTGATAATCTGCCAACTGTTAGAGGAGGTTCAAAAACAGCTGCCTTAAGAAGTCAAGGGCTTATAAAAAGAAACGAAATTGAGTTATTTTTAGTGAGGTGGATGGACCTAGAGTCTGTCATACAGAGTGAAGTAAGTCAGAAAGAGAAAAACAAATACCGTATGCTAACACATATATATGGAATCTAAGAAAAGAAAAAGGTCATGAAGAACCTAGGGGTAAGATGGGAATATAAACACAGACCTACTAGAGAATGGACTTGAGGATATGGGGAGGGGGAAGGGTAAGCTGTGACAAACTGAGAGAGTGGCATGGACATATATACACTACCAGTAAAACCGATAGCTAGTGGGAAGCAGCCGCATAGCACAGGGAGATCAGCTCGGTGTTTTGTGACCACCTAGAGGAGTGGGATAGGGAGGGTGGGAGGGAGGGAGACGCAAGAGGGAAGAGATATGGGAACACATGTGTATGTATAACTGATTCACTTTATTATAAAGCAGAAACTAACACACCACTGTAAAGCAATTATACTCCAATAAAGATGTTAAAAAAAAAAGTAAAGGGCTTTTACTGATGGATTTATTAAAGCCATGATATTGAAGAATGAAATTCTACTTTGTGATTAAAGTAATAGTAACACATGGTTTCTAAGGCCTTTGCAAGTCTGAGATCTTCTGATAGATTTATGGTGGTGAAGAACACAGAGGTTGATGCCCTGAGATTTTGTATGATTTTTGTCTGACTTCTTTTACTGTGAATAATCCTTAAAGGGGTTCTATGTAGAATTCAGTACAATATACCTGCTGGCTCTGGTAAATGTTTACCCGTAAACAGTCATGCTTTTCCTGAGTCTTGAACTTCGTTTGTGCTGATGAGTAGGTCTTGATATGTCTATTTTTCTCAAGCGGTTTACCTGAACTAGAAATATGTCCCTGTGAGTTTTCATAATTCTCCATTGACTTCACTCCTTTTCCCTATTTATTTCAAAATGTGGCATGCTAAATTCATCAACCAGAATCATCATATTGATACTCCTTTAAAATAAAATTAAGATGAAGTATAACTAGAAGACAAAATGATAAGATATTTGGGTGATTTTTAATTATGCATAATGTGGAGGACAAAGGATAGCGCCATGAATTTTACTTTTAAAAATAGAAAGTCAATTAGAGTAGGTGATAGGGTGATATCCAAGTTATACATTCTCAGAAAATGGTGTTTAATATCATTAATGTAGGATACCCAGAACTACTTCTCCCAGAATCTTGTGAACCCCAGAAATCCAAGCTATATCCTCAAAATAAAATGCTGTTGTTTCTCAGCTTCATATTTTTCTTCTAAATGGCTGAAATGCTCTAAAACTTGTGCTCCATTAAGGAAAACAGTCTTCATTTTTTTTCAGTGTTCATCACACTGAGTTCTACCAAAAAATATAGGAGAGTTTCTTGCAACACGTATTTGCCATCTTGAAAAAAAATACAGAACCAGCTATTTTGGAAGCTTGTTCTTAACTTTCTTATATATTCTCAGCTTGAGTTCATTTTATTTATTTTTTTACCATGTACTAGATTTTTTATATTTCAGAATGTATGAAATATAGTTGCAGGAAAAGTTTCAAATCCTAACTGAATTGGATTACCATTATTGTAAGAAGACTTAAGGTTCATCTATTCCATTCCTCTGATTTTATAAATGAGACAAACGTAGGAAAATTATTTGCTAAAATTACAGAGCAAATTAGCAATAAGTTCTGGCCTCTCATTTTAGAAGTTCTATAGCTCCAGAGCAGTCTACCTCCTGGGAAATGGGAGAAAATGGGCTCCTTGCCAAATCCTTGCATTGTCATCTCTATGAGGCCAAACCTGGAAAATGCAAGTGCCTCAGAGAGGCTGAAAAAGACTAGGTATAATTAAAAATCTGTGCATAGTTGAATCAATCTCTTCATGCCCCTTTCCTTCGTATATAGTTTGTAGTCAGGCATTTACTTCCAAGCAAAAATTTGAACAGAGACTTCCCTAAGGCATTTGAACTATTGGTATAGGAAGAACTAAGGTAGGTAGTTTGAGGAGTACGTCTCAGTATAAAGACCTTCTCATTTTGGAATTAAGGACTAACCAGTTCCCTGACTACACCTGCCAATCACCTGCCAATCCCAAACCCTTCCACACGCAAGCCCAGTCAACCTTCACATTTTCTCATTATCTCATTGAAATGAACAACTACTATTTTCTAGATATTTAAAGAAAGCCTGCAGCATGACCAAGAAAGAGCAAGATCAAAGCAGAAGAACTGACTCAGGAGGAAACAGAGGTAATTCAGAGATCACAAAACAGCTATTCAAAACAAACTAATTAGCATCGTAGACAATGCAGTAGTTTTCAAGATATGTTCACAGAGTTTTTGATACTCTTCCCCTTAATTCTCTCCCCTGGAGTGTGGCCTGAACTTAGTGAGTCATCTCTGGTCAGCAGATAGAATATGGCAGAAGTGATAGGATACCACTTCCAACATTAGGTTAAAAAATACAGAGAGTCTGGGGCTTCCCTTTTGGTTTCTATTTCACCCTCCCTCCTCCCCCACTCTCTCAACACTCACTCCTCTGGAGGAAGCCCACTGCCATGCTGTGAGGCCACCCTAGGAAGAAGGAAGCCAGCGTTCAGATTGTGAAAAGAGGTCCACGTGGGAAGGAACTGAGGCCTGCCACAGTCATGTGAGTGAACTTGGAAGCAGATCTTCTTAATCCTGCTAATAGTCACATGTGTGAACTTGGAAGTGGATTCTCTACCAGCCGAGCCTTGCAATGACTAGAGCTTCAGCCAACATCTTGATCACATCCTTGCAAGAGACCCTGAGCCACAGCGGCCCAGCTAAATGGATCCTGGATGCCTGGCTCACAAAAACTGAGATAATAAATTTTTGTTTTTCTTAACCACTAACTTTGAGGTATTACTACATATTGATAGAAAACAAATACAGAGCGACTCAAGAAGAAATTGCAAAGGTACACAAGAATACAACATGATGTACAATTAGGGAACAAGAAAGCCCTTGGAAATGAAAAGCTGATTACCATGTTTAAGATGCAGTAGAAGGATTAGACATAGGAAACAATTTAAAAAGACAAATTATGAAAGAAATATGAAAGTCAGAGTCTCAAATCAGTAGGTCTAGCATGCAAATAGTAGGAAAAAAAGATCCCTTTAGAAACAGAATAGACAAAACAAAGATGAAGGAATGAGGTTAGAAATAAAGCAAGAATCTTAGAGTTGAATGGATAGGTGAGTCTTTCAATTGAAAGGGACTAATGAGTGTAAATCAGGAAGAATGAAAAAAGATCCACTGTGAATTTCAGAACTTTAGTGATAGGTAAGTCCCTTGGAGCTCGCAGAGAGAGAGAGAGAGAGAGAGAGAGAGAGAGAGAAAACAGGTCATATATAAAGAATGACAACTGGTTTTTATATCAGCAACAGTGGATGGTAGAACTCAGTGGAATAATGCTTTCTGTGTTCTTAGGGAATATGATTTCACCATAGGTAGGTTTCCATACCCAACCTGCTTCACCCAGGATTAGGTGTAGCTGTATCAGAAATCCCAGAATAATGGTGGCTTGAAAAAAACACAACATTTCTTTCTCTGTTATGTACAAGTCCCGGTCAGCGTTTCAGAGCTGCTATGACATTCAGAGACCCAGGCTTTTCCTATTTTGTTGCTCTACTATGCATGGCCTTGGCTCCATGGTACAAGATGACAGCATTCATGTTCCAGGCAGCAGTCTGAAAGAAACGTTGACAAAGAAGAGGACCAATGGTTCATGTGAACTGCCTCGCATGGACGATTCCAGAAAGCTGCCACATGACACTTCTTATATCCATTGGCCATATACCTACTTA
The DNA here is from genome assembly GCF_028021215.1 of Eschrichtius robustus. NCBI lineage: Eukaryota > Metazoa > Chordata > Mammalia > Artiodactyla > Eschrichtiidae > Eschrichtius > Eschrichtius robustus. Next base: position 128,635,528 of record NC_090845.1, read on the forward strand.
CAAGGGAGGCTGGGCAGTATAGTCTTTATTGTGGGCAACCCTGTGACCAGCTAAATGTTTTATTATCATAGAAGAAGAGAGAATAGATACAAGGAAACTACCAATAGTTTTTGCCAGCCCAGCCAAGGTTCTAATGAAGTGTAAGATAAGAATACAGACATTTTTTAGAAAATTCACTTCTACTGCTCTCTTTCTTAGGGAAGTTACTTAGAGATTTAAGCCGTCAAACCAAGGGAGTAAACCAAGAAAGAGAATGGATACAAAAACCCCCACAAAACAGTGGCTCTAACTCTTGAGAGAAGTGAATATAAGTCCTAGGACTTGGACTCTGCAGTAGATCTTCAGGGCAGTCAGTCCGGATAGATTCAGGAGAATGGAGGGCTTTGGGAAGAAGGGCTTCAGGGAAATTAGGGATTCCTTGGAATAGGAATAGAAGGAGGTAGTGGAAGAATGGGAAGATGTGTTTAAGACCCCCAAACAAAAACCAGAATATAAATAGAAAGACAACTCCAAACTCAAGGATAAAGAAAGAGTTGTAAAAGAAGCCATGTTCCAAATATGAAGCAACCAGATCAAGTGGTTAGTGAACTTCAGAAAAAAGAGAGGAATACATTCCTAACAACAGAAAGAATGAGTAAGAAATTGGAAGGCATTAGGGATGTGATGAAGGAGGTACTACGTATATGTAATTTCCTTTCCCAACAAGAAGAAAAGAAAGCAAATGTGAAAAGTCCAGAAAAAAATATGAAGAAAAAATGTATGGACAGGTGTCATTTTATTATGAAACAAGCTAAACTATGGCATAAATTTGAATGAATGAAAGGAAAATCTGTGAATGTTCTTGAGTGTCACAGTGGTCAAGACATTGGAATCACAGAGAATAAAGTGCACTCATAGCCCATGGCTTGACTCTCCACCTTATATTACTGACTTCCTTGGAATAGTGTGAATGCTGTTAATTAATCTTTTAACTTTTAGCATCAGGCTGCAGTCAAAGCACAGAAAAGGATGTTAACAAAAGGAATATAAATGTAATCAATCAATGTATAAGTCAAATTACAGTGGGTAAAACTTGGAGGTAGAAAGGGGAAATAAAGGAGGAGGGGAGATTTTCAAAGTTGAGAGTCAAGAGAATTTCTATAATTAGCAGAACAAGAAATAGAATTTTAAATCTACCAAAAACAGAATGATACAAAAAGTCAAATGACATGAATTAGATAATGTTGCTACCAAGTGCTTCAAATATAGAAATACATCAAGTTGTGCGTTTATATATACGTGTGTGTGTGTGTGTGTGTCTATAGGATTTTTGAGAATACGCTGGTGGAGGAAATCCATATCTGGATTTCACAGTGTATAACTGTGTGAAGTTGGGCCAAAGGGTTTTTCTAACTTGAGTCTAAATTTCATTTTATCCTAAGATTCAAACATATTTGTTGTAATGAGAAGTCTGTCTGACTTCATTTTTCAGGTTGGCCTGCTGACAGCAAGCCATTTTAGGACATCTTGGGACCCTACTCTGCTCTCCCTGGAGAGTAATGTAGGTAATAAACCTTTTCACACCCTCTTGGTGTGTAAGTGGCTTCATCAGTCCTGACATTCAATCCAAACTTGGGGTAGGGTTCATTTTACTTCTGGAGATGGCCACGACATCTCTACTGTCTGGAGTATGGTCATGCGATGCACTAGGGAGTCTTTACAGGAGGGTTTGAGATGTTCCCCAGGAAAGAACTCCTGTTTGGAGAAGATTCGAGGGGAGGTAGTTGATTCAAAGACAGTAGGCCAGTGGCTCCAGAAGCCAGTGATTTTAAGAACAGTGTAGTGTCGGCCACTTCAATTGTCCTCTGGCACAGCTCTTATGCATTCATCCTTCATTCTTCTCGGAGGGTGGAACACCAGTAATTTAATAAGAGTTAAAAAGATCTCTTTTCTAAAAAAAGAGACTTTTTGCTTGAATGAGGGATATTGGAAGGGCTTCATCCTGTTTAGTGGCGGTGATGACAGCAGTAGTGTTTCATTACAGACAGTGACATCAACAGTGGTAGTCGCAGTGTCATTGTCTTCGGTCCATAACATTGGACCAAACATTACCAAACCTTTAGTGTAATCCAGCCTCTGTGCAGGGGCAGCAGCGCCTGTAGGCAACAGAATATTTGCTCTGGATTTAGATCATCTACGTTAGAATCCTGGCCCCACTGCTTCCTATTTTGGGCAAGATTATTTCTTAGAGCCTCAGTTTCTTTATATGGGAAAAGTAGAAAATAATAGTATCTGTTACCGAGGGTTGTTCGGAAGATTAAATAAGCTCTAAAGTTATAATCAAATGTGAATCTCTTAGCACAGTGCCTGGCACATAGTATCCACTTATTAAATACTGCTTGTTATTATTAACGTCGTTTTATTATTAATGTCACTGCCCCTTTTGCTGTTGTGAGAGGCCAGAAGCATAACTTACATACACCGAGAACTGAAAAGAAAAAATAGCATGCCTTTCAGCAGTCAGTCTGTGGAAGAAAATGAGACTCTTCCTGAGGATTCCTGTAATTATTTGGAAGGAAAGAGAAGTCTCTGGAACCAGAGCAGGACCATTTTGAGGCTGTCATTCTTCCCGTAGGCAGGGAAGGCCTGACAAGCCCCAGTTACAGTAAATGGGCTGGTGAGGTCACTGCCCTTGGGACACTTTCCTTTGGTGACTTGAAAGGTAGAGCTAATTACCTTTTTTGGCTTATCCAAGGGTTGTATTATTTAGTTAATCTCAAATGAACCTAATAGACCTCATGGTTTCAACCAGCCCTGATTTGGCTCTTTATGAAATTGACGTGTCAGTTTTCAGAGCTTTGTTATTTGGCAGGTGCCTCCCCATTCTGTTTCCTTCCCCACCACCATGGCCCTGCCTTCCCCCCTTGCTAGGCAGCCTGTGCCTTGAGCTGAGGGACCCTGCCTCATTCCTTTTTGTACCTTCAGAAGCAGCCCAGGGCCAGACACCCTTTCGGCATTTAAATACCTGTTAGACGAATGAATGCATTATATGGAACACCAGGTTCAGCTCTATGAGCAATGCCATAGAGAGTACTGGAAACAGACAGGAGTCATTCAATGGCTGGTCCCTCACCAACACCATCCCCTTCTCAGTGTTCAGCGGCCACCCACCGACTGACTGCTGTGTCACTCCCATCAAATTAGTCATTTCAGATGACAACATTGGCTGAGGTGGCTCTTCTTCAACATAATTCTGAGAAAACAAAAGGAAGGCACCAGAACACTCTCCTGACAGCCTCAAAGGCCCTTAACTAGGAATTCACTAGATTTGTGAGTGGGGGCAGGCCCACCTGCCCATTAATTGGTTACAAGTGTTGGATTTCTCTCAGCTGATATGGAAAATGCATTTTGGGGGAAGAAACCGAAAGTATTTCCTTACCTGCCTGGACTTCTCATTTGCACCTCTGGCTGGGGTTGAATGGCTCCTTTGGACATGAGCGTTTACTCTCATCATTCTCCCAAACATGGTCAGGGAAACGCTAGGCCTTTTTCATCTTCTTTCCCTTTCTAGGAGTGTAGCTGGAAGCGGAGGAGGTACTGTTTTTCCCTGGACGACACTTCTTCTTGAGTTTAGAGGTAGTCCGCTGTGGGCTGGCTCCACTGATACGTCAGAAGATGCCAGAAAGGGTATCTAGAGTGGTGTTTCTCTCTGGTCTTTTACTCTCTGTGGATTGGTCAATCATCTGAATCTCCTACCAAGGTTCAAAGGGGAGTGAGAGAGAGAAGGACCAAGTGGCTCCATCTTAGGGGATAGGTCCGAAGCAAACAGGAGGAGGGACACCCACCCAAGGGCCTGCCCTTGAACAACACTGACCTGGAGAATCCCTATCTCTGAGATCCCAGTGCCTCGGGCATTAACCTCCTGCTTCTGTTTAAGTAAGCGTTGTAAGTTAGCTGCTTTTCAAATTACTTTGGAAACAAACTCAAGTCGAAAACCTCATCATAGCTGGGGTCTGGCATCCAGTGCATTCGCTTTGCCATTGCCCTGCTGATTTAATTGGCCCAGTAAGCACGCTTGAGGTGTTTGAGATTGTAATTAAAGTTGTGGTGGCTGGAAAATCCTCCTTCTGTTATTGTATTTTTTTTTCTAAAATAAACTATCCTAGCTCACCAAACTTGTGGGGCTAATTAGAGCCTAATTAAAGTTACTTGTTTCTATTTTCAAATCTGCCCACTGAGAGAACCACAATGCAGGAGGGAACATATTTTTAAAGTGACAGTTCTAAAAGTGTTTCCCATCCTGCCCACCCCGTCGCCCCCGAGCTGCAGTGCTCTGATTCATGCATTGATTTATTTCCAATGAAAATGATGGCCAGTCTCCCAGGGCCCCCTCCCTTTTAGCTGTGGGAAGGGATTTGTTTAATGAACAAAGCACCCTTCTTTGTCATTTATCTTCCAGCTGGAGACGCCGACTGTGCATTCGGAGGGGAAGTCATCTAGAAAAGGGCTCATGACAAAATCTGGAGGAGAGACACCACAAATCAGTACAATACTGAATCGCAGAGGAAAAGAGGATGGCATTTGTTGAGGACACTTGTTACCTGCTTTCTAATTTACTGCCCACTACAACCCAAAAGCCTGGATATTGTAGCATAGATTTTATGGATAAGGAAACAGGAAGCAAAGAAGGGCAAAATCAGTTGCCCGAGGCTGCAGAGCTAATAGTGGTGGATCTGGGATCAAAAGCACTGTCTGATTCAAAAGTCAGCTTCTCCAGGACAAACTCTTGCCCCTCTGCCATGATCCCTCCCGAAAAGTAGCATCACTAAGGCAGTACCCCCTCTCTGCCTCATGCTGCTTCTTCTATAATGTGGAAAAAATAGTACCTAGGTTGCCACTATCTGAGTTGTAATGAACAGATAAGATGATGAATTCAGAAGCTCTTTGTGAAATGTAAAGCAACACTCATAGGTGAGTCTTAGGAGAACTGTGAACCGTATACCTTTATATTATTAATCTCTTTAGGGGAAATGCTTTTATACTCTTTATGCCAGAGGCAACTAATAAAATATAGGTATTAAACCATTTCCCTTGGCTCAGATGCCTCTGCTAAAAGGCAGATCTTCCTCCTAAATAGCTGACCTTTTTCACAGGGGAACACTCTGTTATGTATTACTAAAAGATGTTTAAAACAGCAGTGGCCCAACTCAATTTGTAGTCTTTCTCCTCCATAATTATTCCCTAGCTAATCTTTTTCCCTGTGACCTCTGGGTACTAACAACCCAGGCCAGGGTGTTCTCTTGGTGGCTGCTCTGGCTCGTCCCAGCCCACTGCACGTGGTACACCCACTCCTTCCTACACCCTCCAAAAGGAGGCGGAAGTCAGACAGGGCCGGTTCGGGCTGAGGCAAGTGAAGCATCCAGGGCAGAACATTTAAGGTAGCACCCACTCTCAAGGTCATGCGAGCAGGGGTCTCCAACACCCTCCGCCCTCCCCTGCCGCACAGGCCGCACAGCAGGAGGTGAGAGCTTCATCTGCAGCTCCCCATCACTCACATTACCACTTGAACCATCCACCGCCACCCCCCCCCACCCCGTCCATGGAAAAATTGTCTTCCACGGAAGACACAAAACCGGTCCCTGGTGCCAAAAGTGTTGGGGACTGCTGATGCAAGTACAGAGTGGGCACTGGAAAGTGAGCGCCTCCTTAAATTTTGCACCCTAGGTGCCTCACTTGCCTTACCCTAGTCCAGGGCCCAAAGAGGTCATCTATCCTCCAGTCACCGGTGCCACGTTCATTTTAGAACCCATTTGTGAACATTTTCTGAAGGTCCAGTGCTCATTCCAGACTCCGGTTGTGGCTTTAATCAAGTTTGGATATTTGTTCCTTGTCTAGACTATGCCAGTTTTCCATAGTGTGCACCACCCCAGTAGAAATTCTAGCTTATAAGCAAAATAAAAATAGTTGCAATTTATTGATTGCCTACTGAAAACCAGGTCTGTAATTAGCTACTTTGCATATATTATTTCTAATCATCACAACAACCCTTTCCTGCTTAAGGGAACTGGTGTTTGGGGAAGTTCGGTTCAGCAAACTCCATATTCCTTGCAGATCTAGAAGAGAGAGTTTGGCTGTAGTGGAGGGAGGTTGGCTAATTTCCCAACATCCTCTGTGGCCTAGTGCCTTTAGCCATTTGAGTCATCACTTAGGGATGCTCTAAATAAGGCGGAGGATGAAGGACAGGAAAGTTTCTCTGATCACTTGATGAGAAATGATGCTGAAGTTCTTTTTTTTTTTTAATTTATTTATTTATTTTTGGCTGTGTTCGGTCTTCATTTCTGTGCGAGGGCTCTCTCTAGTTGCGGCAATTGGGGGCCACTCTTCATCGCGATGTGCGGGCCTCTCACCATCGCGGCCTCTCTTGTTGTGGAGCACAGGCTCTAGAGCTCAGGCTCAGTAGTTGTGGCGCACGGGCTTAGTTGTTCCGAGGCATGTGGGATCTTCCCAGACCAGGGCTCGAACCCGTGTCCCCTGCATTGGCAGGCAGATTCTCAACCACTGAGCCACCAGGGAAGCCCCTGAAGTTCTTGGGTAAGTTTACACGTAAGCAGAAGTATGTTACACAGCTATGTTAGGAGTGTGTTGTGAAATGTATGGGTAGAACTGACCGACCCATCTCTCCTAACAAGACTAAATAGTTGCTGTTGAAAGTTGTTTTAAAGAAATAAAAAGTTGTTTTGCTTGAGTTACAACACTGTGTAGGCAGCACAAGGGATCAACTTCTGTAATTAATCCATTACTACCTATTATCCCCTTGTAATGACTGGAACGCTAAGAAAATGTGACAAGGTTTTTGATGAGCAAGGGAGATGCTGAAATGTATAATTTTGAGGTGCTACCAAGAAAATGTGTAAGAAGTGTAAGGGGAGGGGCCCTTGACTGAGGTGAGACTCTGACCTTTAACAGCAATTTGCTTGTGTGTGTGTGTTTTTTTGAGTGCTGCAGTGGTCATGCCTAGAGATTTTAGAGGTCCTTAGTGGGCTGTGACATGCTGGGTTACAGTGTTAACAGGGTGACTGGATGTGGCATTCCAAATAGCATTCCTCAGGAGAGATGGACATATGGATATTTTCTCTGCCATCATAGGGGCAAACCTAGAAATCATGTAGTACTTGATTGTTATATTAGGGAAATATTCTCATGACATCATGAAACGTATTTTGGAAAAAAAGGATTTAAAAATCAGCTATCATCCTACAACTGAATACAATCCTTCTTTTCAGTATTTTGGAGGCTTTGGTCAGAGGCATACTTCTGTTGCTTTCTTGAGGCAAAGATTTTATCCCAGTGAGAGAAATAAAGGGCGATGTTGGGAGTGGAACGCGATCACCAGTGTCTGAGAGGCTTCAGGTTGAGCACAGTGGGCGGAGGACTGATCTTTCTGATTGTTCTAGCTCTGACTTTGACAGTGATGAAGAGGCTGTTGTTTTCTGAGGGGGCAGAAGTCTGCAGGCAACTTGAGTGGACATTACCCAGCTCAACAAAGCGAGCAACAGCCATTCATATACATGTATGACTGTGAAAGTGGGCAGCTCTGGATTGGGGACCCTCTGTGTTTGGTTTCATCCAGTCTCTCAAATCTTGCTGTCACAGAAACCCAGAGCATCGCTGGCAGGTATGGCTTCTTTTCTCCTCATATTCTGTGCCAGTCACTTCACAGATTGTATTTAATTACCTATTCCAGTAGACTTCCACAGCCTGACTGCAAGCCTTGCTCATAATGCGGCATCAGAAAAAAAATCTGGATTCACTAAAAATCTCCAAGAACCATTCTCTGATTGTTATTATCCACCAGGTAACCACCTCACCTCAGTGTAATTGTTAGAAAACATGCTTTTGCTTTTTATTTCAAGTTGCCCATTTAATACTAATAAAATTATGATAGCTATAGAGCCTTTACAGAGATATCAGGGTCACAAAATATAAAAGATACAAGTACTTTTATTTTCCCCATTTTATAGATATGTGTATTCAGGTTTTACCAGTGTGTATACATTATCTGAGGGGGAGTTAGCTACAGTTGTTATCCTGGGATCAGAAAGGAGAGATTCTCTTTTTCTTCTTATTCTCATTATCTACAGTATAAATAGAAAAGGAGTATATGTATAACTGAATCACTTAGCTGTACACCGGAAACTAACACAACATTGTAAATCAACTGTACTCCAATAAAAAATAAAAATTAAAACAAAAGAAAAAAAATAGAAAAGGAGCTATGTGAAGTTGGGATAAATATATGTATGTATACATATTATATAAAATGAAACATATGAATATATATTTATACACACATACAAACGTATACATACACACATTCCCTTGGATGAAGGGGCTAAGTAAGTATAAACTGGACCAGAATTTCTCTAAAATTAAGGTATTTTGTTGGCTCCTTCCTACTCCTTCCTGTTTCTTGACATGGGCCAACAGCCTTAGGCACAGACAAATTATATATTTTTACAACTCAGGGTGGATATTTTTGCCTATTATTAACGTATGCTAAGTGTATTATGGGAAATGGATGATGGTAGAAACATGTGTTAAGATTTACTTTACCAGAAGGAAGAGAGTTGCCCATATCGTGGCATCTGTGGGCACCCTACAGAGCTGCCCGAGACTACACATAGATGTCATCTTTAATGAGGACAAGACCTATTCTAATTAAGTAACAGTGACTAACAACTCATCTAGGGTTTAGGGACTGGCAAGGTTGGAAATCTTCCAGAACATTTGTTAGGATTATTATAACTACTCAAAGTATCTAACCCTTTGCTTTTCTGGACATCTCCTGCAATGCTTCATTTAACACACATTTACTGAGCACCTGCTACGTACCAGGCACTGTAAGACACCAGAGATATGGTGACAAGCGAGACAGAGGCAGTCCCAGCCTTCCCTGAGCTTATGCCTAGTATACTGGACATAGACATTAGTCAAATATTCTCATAGCTAAATGTGTAAACCATGAAAAGGTGCTTCTGAGAAAATATACTTGGAACCGCCAAAAGTGATATCAGGCAGATAGGATCCGGTTTGGGAGCTCAATGAAGACCTTTCTGAGGCAGTGAGATCTAAAGCATGATTAGGAGAGAAACAGGTTACAAGTGGTATGGAATATGGTTTCTCACAGAGGGTATAGCTCAGAAACGGGAGCTTGAAATATTCCAGGAAGCAAAGAAATTCCAGTGTGCCTTCAGTGGTGGGGTGAGTTAGGGTGATAGCTAGGGGCTGCAGCATACAGGGTCTTAGAGGCTTTGAAATTTTCCCCTAGGTGTGATAGGAAGCCTTCTAAGAGTTTTGAGCAGGGGAGTGACATCAGATTTCAAAATGAGAAGAATCACTCTGGCTGCTATGTGGAAAACCAAGAGAGAAGAACATGAGTGAAAATAGAAGGATAACAGTGGTATAATTGGACAGACTTGAGATGTGCGTTGTGGGATAATCTACAGTACCTGGTGAGCGATTAAAGGTGGGACCTGGAACAGACAGATAAGTCAAGGATGATTCCAAGGCTTCTGGCTTCAGCAGTTGTGTGAGTTAAGGTGCTTTTGCCTGAAATCAAAGTAACTTTGAATGAGATTACAAGTTCTATGTCGGACGTTCATTTTAGGATGTTTATGAGACACCCAGATGGAGCTATCAAGAAGAAAGATGGAGTATGAGATTCAGTGGCAAGGTTTGGTCTTAAAGTTATGAAAATGGAATTATCACTTAGAGAGTTTAGTTGGAGAAAAGGGCCCAGGACAAAATCACAGAGCATTGAAGCGGTAATGGAGTAATTAAAAAAAAAAAAGCAGTGGTCTGTGAGGCAGAGGAATAACCAGAAGAGTGCCATGTCACAGAAGCAGAAAAGGAGAATGTCTCACAAAGAAGAAAGTGTGTTAACTTTATTGAATGCTACTGAGAGGCCAAATAAAATAATTAGCCCACAACACAAAGGTCACTGATATCCATAGTGAAAGGAGTTTTGATGGAGTGAAAGGGGCAGAAAACAGTGGAGTATGTTGAGGGATAAATATGAAGTGAGAAAATAGACATAGCATGAGCAGAAATTTTGAGACTATTTGACTGTGAAGGGAGGCAAAAATATTAGATAGGAGCTGGGGGGAGATATGGGGTCAAGGAAGGGTATTCTGTTTGAATGGAAGGAATAATTAGAGCATGTTTGTATGTTGATGAGAATCTTCCTTTAAAAAAAAGGAAGATATTGATGATGTAGATTAGGAAAGGTGTATTTGTCTAACAGTTCTTCCCTCAATTTGTGTTCTTCCTCTTGCAGTTTATTCTTAGCAGCAAGTAGAAACTGGGCTGCACCTTCAACATTTTGCTTGGAAATCTTTTTAGCTAAATATCCAAGTCTATCATTTACAAATTCTGCTTTCCACACAACTATTGGATACAATTTAGCTCAGCTTTCTCCCACTATATAACAAGGATCCCCTTTCCTCCAGTTTCCAATAACATCTTCCTCACTTCCTTCTGAGCCCTCACCAGCAGCATCCTTATATTCCAGATTTCTAACAGTCTGTTCAAGGTGGTTTGGGCTTTCTCCATCATGCTTTCCAATGTTCTTCCAGACTCTTCCCACTGTCCAAAGCTGGATCCAAAGCTGATCCCACATTTTAAGTATTTGTTATAGCATCACACCACTTCCAGTTACCAAAATCTGTACTAGTTTTCTGTTGATACTCAATAAAATTATCACAAACTTAGCAGTTTCAAAAAACACATTTATCACCTTACTATTTCTGTAGGTCAGGAAGGAGTCCAGGCACGGGGTTTGCTGGGTCCTCTGCTTCTGGTCTCAGCAGGCTAAAATCAAGGTGTTGGCTTGGGGCTATAATCTTATCTGCTTCCAAGCTCCCTCAGGTTCTTGGCAGAATTCAGTTCCTAGTTGTTGTAAGACTGAGGTTCCTTTTTTCTTACTTGCTGTTAACCAAGGTTAACTCTCAGTTCCTAGAGGCCACTCTCCGATCTTAGCCATGTGAACCTTACACAACATGGCAGCTAACTTCTGCAAAGCCAACAAGAGAATTTCTCTCCAGTCTACTATGAGGGAGTCCTGCATACTGTAAGATAATCATGGGAGTGACTATCCTATCACCATTTGCCATAGTAACAGGTCCCACTCACATTCTACGGATGGAGATTATATAGGGCATGTAGTCCAGAGAAGCAGGAGTCTTTTTTTTTTTTTAACATCTTTATTGGAGTATAATTGCTTTACAATGATGTGTTAGTTTCTGATTTCCCTAGCAACCCTGATGACTCTTTTTTTCCCTATCCTCTTTTTTTTTTAACATCTTTATTGGAGTATAATTGCTTTACAATGATGTGTTAGTTTCTGATTTCCCTAGCAACCCTGATGATTCTTTTTTTCCCTATCCTCTTTTTTTTTTAACATCTTTATTGGAGTATAATTGCTTTACAATGGTGTGTTAGTTTCTGCTTTATAATAAAGTGAATCAGTTATACATACACATATATCCCCATATCTCTTCCCTCTTGCGTCTCCCTCCCTCCCTCCCTCCCTCCCTCCCACCCTCCCTATCCCACCCCTCTAGGTGGTCACAAAGCACCGAGCTGATCTCCCTGTGCTATGCGGCTGCTTCCCACTAGCTATCTATTTTACGTTTGGTAGTGTATATATGTCCATGCCACTGTCTCACTTTGTCCCAGCTTACCCTTCCGCCTCCCCACATCCTCAAGTCCATTCTCTAGTAGGTTGAAGCAGGAGTCTTGGGAGCCCTCTTAGAATTCTGCCTATCACAGAAAGATTAAAGTGAAAGTGAAAGTTCTTGAAAAGGAGAAACCAGATGTGAAGAAAGATTGATTTATGATAAAAGTACACATGCTTCTTCCTTTGCAATAGGAGGGAAGGGAGAATATATGGTTATGCCTGCAATGAGGATATTAGGTTAGGGAATGATATTGGGAAGACGTGGGAGTTTTCATCTATGGTTTGTATTTTCTCTATTAAATAAGAGAACTAGTCACCTCTTGGGGAGCAGGCCTTGTCTATCTGGGCTGAGTAGATAGGAGCTTCATATTTAGCCAGAGGACCCACCGCCTCTCACCTGGAAACAGGAGTCTTATGATACTTGCTTGGTTGTGACCTGCCCACTTACATGGATACTGAAAATTTGATTTCGGTCTCCCAATGTGTCAGTTCTCTACCCATAATAGCATTCCCCCAAATGAGACCCAGATACCAAATTCTGCCTGCATTTCGTGTTCTGCTTCTAAGGTCTCCTGTCTAGTCTGGCTTTCTTTAAAACAACCCTGGCCCACCAGTGTGGACTTGGGACCTTGCCTATTACTTCTGCTCTGACAACTGGATTGAAAGTACCTGAACCATCTGGCTTAATTCACTCAGCACCTGGGACCTCATGCCATTCACGTCACTGTTTCATTTTCTAAATTCTTTCTTATATCTCCTCCTCAGCCCTCTGGTTTGTCAAGCTATAGTTTTTCTTTCAGCCTGTGACCTCTGTTTTAATTTCAGGCTCTTGATTTGATTCCTATTGATTCTATGAAGAAATTTCCAGGTAATAGGCCTCCAAGCTTGGCCCAGTCCCTGAGACATCTCAAATACTTCTGCCCTGGTGTTGTGACAATGCCTTAGTACATTTTTATTTTTCCTCTTAATCCAGGGTCTGTAGTTCAGTCTCATTATGTTTCTTCACTGTTAGTCCCAGGAGTTGAATCAGGTCTTTAAACAGTATCTATTCATTCACTTATGAATTCATTAATTCAGCAAATATTCGGTGAGTACCTCCTAAGTTATAGGTTTCTGAGATATAGCAGTGGAAAAAAATCTCTGTCCTCATGGAGCTGATATTCTACTAGGGGGAAATATAATAAATGAACAAGTAAATAAGATATCATATAGTGATAAGTGCTTTGGAAAAAATGATCCAAAGTGGAGAGTGTTAGAGCAGTGTTGCTATTTTATATAGGCTAGTCAAGGAGAGCCTCACTGATAAGGGCCAGTTGGCCAGAGATCTAAAGTAAGTGAGGGGTTTGACCCTGTAGATATGTGGGGGACTATTCCAAGAAGAAGGAAGAGCAAGTGCAAAGACCATGAGCATGACTACGTTTGGCATGTTTGAGGGGCAGCAGGCGATGAGTACGTGGGGTTCTAGGGCAGATCATGCAGAGCCATGTAGATTGATGTAGGGAACTTGGGTTTTACTCTGAGGGAGAACAGACTATAGGAGGGCGAGAGTTGAAGCAGGGAGACCAGTTAGGAAGCAGTTACAATAATCTGAGTGAGAGTGATGTTGACTCCAAACACAGTAGTTGTAGAGGAAGTGGTGCTTCTGATGCATTGCCCACCTCAAACTGTCCTAAGCTGGCTTCTCTGAGATCCTCGCTATATTATGCATTATGTGTATATATAAGATGTGTGTATATGCATCAGTGTATATGTATTATTATTGTAGGGAGAAAGAATGAGTCAGAACATAAAGGCTTCTACTTAATTGACTCTCAAGATAGCCATCAGCTGCTGACAAAAACATGTGTGTCTCCACCCTGAAACCAGGCAATGGATGAAAGCTTTGGGGTGTTCATCACATGACAGTTGAACATGACATACAAGAGAACAGAGCAAGCTCTCTCCACAGAGCAATTTGGCATGAAAGCTCAGCGGATGAGCAGATATGACTTCAGCCATTGTTGGGTTTTTGGGGAAATTAAAAAATCTAAATGTGGGCTTTTTGTTGGTTAACTCTGTAGATGAATTGGGTTATTGTTTCTCTGGAGAAATAAGTTGACCTAAGTAGAATCTTATTTTGAGCCTGGACTCAAGAACCTAGGCTTTATGGATAAACTCCATAGACAGTTTATCTAGGTTATTTTGATTCAGTGCTTCTATCTGTTGCCAACAAAGCTATGGGAAACTTTTTTTTCCTTCAAAAGTATGAAACCCATTACTAAAATCCCTCTTTGATGTTTAAATTACTATATGTCAAAGGTGGAGATCAAACTGTAGCTCTTTCATTTTTTAGGGGGAGAGTGAGAAATGGAGAAACTTTGAGACCTTTCTATTGATCATGAAGTCTACTTAAATACCCTCCACCAAGCTCTGACTTGCCCTCAACTCAAAAAGGCTGTGGGAAGAATTTATGAATCCATAGCAGCTATTCAATCCATTTCTTCTTTTCTCCTTTGAGCCAATCTATGTTACTAGGAATCAAAACAATAAAATAAAATAAATATCTTTGCAAGAAGTAACTCTGGATAAGAGTAATATAGAAATGCACACGTTTTAGGAAATTAAAAAAAAAAAAAAATATATATATATATATATATATATATATATAGTGCTACAAACAAAAGATATGAGAGTTCAGGATTTTACTGAACTCTCATGTGTTTACCATGTGTTTACTCGTTTTTTAAGCGATGAAAAAGAATGTAATTGGGTTAGTGGTTGTAAATGAGGGTTTAATCCTGGAACATAGTATGTGTCAAACATTTGTGAGTGAATTAATATCTCAGTGGGCTAATTCATTGTTATGGGGCCATGCTTATGTCAAAGATAGATTGTCTCTAAGTAGGTCAGCCTCATGTGTCATATGTAGACTGAGCTTTTATTACTGTGGTAGCAAAGTTCATCACAAGCAGAGGATTAAAAACACCGACTTTAACAGGAACTTAATCAGTTCTTACTGTGTACATAGCATTGTGCTAGGCAAAATAAGAATAATAGGATGCACAAAAGTGGTGAAAATACTTTATAGACCTGACATAATTAACAGCATGAAATTATGCCCAGTAAGTTCTAAATTATGCATAATTACGTACAAGGAAGTGCAAATATTAAGTGCTGTGAGCATTCAGGAAAAATAAAAAATCAGCTTTGACTGGAGAGCTTAGGCGTTTTTACCACCATTTAGCAATTCAGTGGTGAGAAATGGAGCACATGCTATTGTGGATTGAGCGATCACTAAGACCCTGTCCCAGCTCTATAGGGCAACATTGTCTAATAGAAATATAATACGATGTAAAAGAATGAAATTTGACCCCTATCTTACACCACTCATAAAAATGAACTCAAAAGGGATTGAGAACTTACACATTAGACCTGAGACCATAAAACTCCTACAAAAAAACATAGCAAAAAAGGTGCTTGACAACAATGTTGACGATGATCTTTTGGATATGACAACAAAAGCACAAGCAACAAAAGCAAAAATCAACAAGTGGGACTATAAAGAGCTTCTGCACAGCAAGAAACAATCGACAAAATGAAAAGGCAACCTACGAAATGGAAGAAAATATTTGTAAATCATATATCTGATAAGGGCTTAATACCCTAAATATATAAGAAACTCATACAAATCAATAGCAAAACACAAATGGTCTAACTGAAAAATGGGCAAAGGACCTGAATTGACTTTTTCTAAAGAAGACATCCAAATCACCAACAGGTACATGAAATAGTGCTCAACATTACTCATAATCAGGCAAAGGCAAATCAAAACCATGAAGAGATATCACCTCACGCCTGTTAGAATGGCTATTGTCAAAAAGACAAGTGATAACAAGCATTGAGGAGGATGTTGAGAAAAGAGAATCCTTGTGCACTGTTGGTGGGAATGTAAATTGGTGCAGCCACTGTGGAAAACAGTATGGAGGTTCCTCAAAAAAATTAAAAATAGAACTACCATACGATCCAGCAGTCTTATTTTAGGCATATAGCCAAAGAAAACGAAATTGATATCGTAAAGAGATATCTGCACTCGCATGTTTGTTGCAGCATTATCCACAATAGCCAAGACATGGAAAAAATCGAAGTGTCCATAGATGGATGAATGGATAAAGAAAATGTGATGTGTGTGTACGTGTGTGTGTGTGTGTGTGTGTAATTCAGCCATAAAAAAGAAGGAAATCCTGCCATTTGTGACAACATGGATGGACCTTGAGGGCATTATGCTAAATGAATTAAGTCAGACAGAGAAATACAAGTAGTGTATAATCTCATTCATATGTGGAATACGAAACCATTGAACTCATACAAGCAGAGTAGAATGGTGGTTGCCAGGGGCTGAGGGGTAGGGAAAATGGAAAGATGTTGGTCAAAGGGTACAAACTTTCAGTTATAAGATAAATAAGTTCTGGGGATGTAATATAAAGCATGGCGACTATAGTTAACAATACTGTACTGTATATTTTAAAGTTACTGTGAGAGTAGAGCTTTAATGTTCTCACCATAACAACAGCAGCAGCAGCAGCAAAATGGTAAATATGTGAGGTGAGGATGTTACCATCTTATTGAGGAAAACATTTTGCAATATACATGTGTATCAAATCATCACATTCTATACCTTAAACTCACACAATGTTCTGTGTCAATTATATCTCAATAAAGCTGGAAAAAAAGAAATATAGTATGAGTCACGTATGCAATTTAAAACTTTCTAGTAGCTGCATTACAAAAGATAAAAAGTAACAAGGTGGGATTGAATATAAAAACTTATTTAACCCAATATATTCAACATATTAACATTTGACATGTCACAAATAAAAAAATACTAATGTGACATGTTGGATAATTTTTTCTTTTATATCTTTGAAATCCATTCTGGATTTTATACCTACAGCACTTCTCCATTTGGACTAGCCACATTTCAAGTGCACAATAGACACTTGGGGCTAGTGCCCACTGTATTGCACTTCATGACTCTAGAGCTTCATAGTCCACTGGAAAATAAAGATACTTACAGAAACAACACTTGTGTAAGAGCCACTGTGATGTGATTTGTTTTAAAGTCGTAAACAATAGGGAGGGAGAGGTCATTTCTTAGATGGGCCCCTTTTAGTTTATGGATAAATTCTTCAAAACAGTGATGCCTATTTATTGCCTCTGTTTTCTTAGCTCCCATTTATGTCTTTCTTCCTATAAATTTTCTTCTCTTCCTCCCTCAATACACTGAAACTTACCCAAAGATGGCCTACCTCTGTAATTGCTATATAGTGAGCCTTGTCAAATTTGAATCCACATACCAATCACCTGGAGGTCATATTAAAATGCAGATTCTCATTCAGTAGGTCTGGGGTGGGGCTTGAGATCCTGAGTTTCTAACAAGCTCCCAGGTGATGCTGCCGGCCCAGCACCCACACTCTGAGGGCAAGGGTTTCCATCAATCAGGATTTGGTCAGAAATATAGAAACCACCCCAGGTTTTTTAGCAGGAGGATGTAATCTGAGGAACATCCTGCTTACATAACTCTTGGAATGGGGCAGAGATCAGGAGGGTTGGGGAAATCAGGAAGTATAGGAATAGTAAGTAGCCATTGGCAGCAGCCGGCAGCACCGAAGGGAGCTTGCTCAGAAGCCACTGCAAATTTAACATCTTCCATCTGCTCCTGCGTCTCCTTGTATTTTGCCTTCCAAATCTCATAAATTCCAAATGGCAAGGCAATCTGGGAAATAGAGTTTCCAATCCTCCAGCCCCTGAGAAAAAAGTGACAGGATTGAGTACCAACAACAATATCTCTGGCACACATTCCCTTGAGGCTCAGTCCTCAACTTATTCCCTCTCTTCTCTCTCTCTCATCTCCTGGTCTCCTAGGTATCTCAGTGAAAACAGTTGGAATCCTTTGTGACTTCCATCTTTTCAACAACTTCCAGGTAGTCACTAAATCCTCTCAAGTCTTCAACCTTCCCTCCCACATTGTCCCTCCTTCCCATTCATGTCGTCATTCTTCCAGCTCTTATTGCCTTACATTTGGATAATCAGAGAAGGCTTTTGAACTGCTAGCCTTTATTAGCTGGCCTTTGGACTGCCACCACCCACCCTTCATCCCCCCTTTTTTCCCCTTGTACTGCTACCAGGACTAAAAGGAGATAGCAATATCTGAATCAATTGATTCTACCAATGAGATTAGCAAATTTACATATTGTTATTATAAAGAATATTGTTTAAAATGAGTGCTCAGAATGAGAGCCCTTAAAGATGCTCTGTTGGACTTTTACCCTGAAATGCAGGAATATGCTATAGGATCAATAAGAGTGTGGAGGTCAGAAAACTTGAGTTCTTATTCTGCCTTTACTCTAACTCACCGTGTGACTTTGGACAAATCATTTCCCCTCCCTGAGCCTCATTTACTCCTGATGTAAAATGAGGGGGGGGGGTGGGACTTCCCTGGTGGTCCAGTGGGTAAGACTCCACGCTCCCAATGCAGGGGACCCGGGTTCGATCCCTGGTCAGGGAACTAGATCCCGTATGCATGCCGCAACTAAGAGTCCTCATGCTGCAACTAAAAGAGCCTGCATGCTACAACTAAAGACCCCACATGCTGCAACTAAGACCTGGCGCAGCAAAAATAAATAAATAAATAAATAAATATTTTTTAAAATGAGGGGGGTAGGCTAAAGTATCATTTCTCAGCCTTTTTTCACGTTGTGTTGACAGATAACTTACAAAACACATTTTATATCATGTTTGATTTGAGGACTGCATGCATGTTAAAATGGCCAAATTAGAAACATCAATTTTCTCATCCGACTGCAGATCATAACAGGTAGTTTTATTTCAGTCTTCTTATAATAATAAATTCAACAATTATATTCACACCATGTATACTTTGAGGTAATGTGTTATGGAAAAAGGTGCCGTATCCAATTCCTTTAGCAAACTGTCACCCGAGAGCTGACAATAGCTTCTTTGCATGGAAAAACCAACTTTCTGCAAGAGTATCAGCTTCTCCAGCTTTCCCCTGGTTTCACAATTTGCTAAAGAGATGTCTTAAATTATTTTAACTTGTCTGAATTACTGATTGATAAATAGATATTTGAAAATCTTGCACTCTGTACTTAACAATCAATTTGGTTTTTTAAAAAGACTTTGTTTTTTAGAGCAATTTTAGGTTTACAACAAAGATTTGTCATATGCCCCCTGTCCCCTCACATTTATAGCCTCCCCCACTATCAATATCACTTACCAGAATTGTCCTTTTTTTTTTAACCAAGGATGAACCTACATTGACACATCACAATCACCCCAAATCTATAGTTTACCTTAGGGTTCATTCTTGGTGTTGTACATTCTGTGAGTTAGAACCAAAGTATGATGGCATGTATCCATCATTGTAATATACAGGGTATTTTCACTGCCCTAAAAATATTCTGTCCTCTGATTCATCTCTCTCCTCCCACCTACCCCCCGGCAACCACTGATTTTTAATTTTCTCCATAGTTTTGCCTTTTACAGAATATTATACAACTGGAATCATATAGTATGTAGGCTTCTCAAGATTGGCTTCTTTCACTTAGTACTATGCATTTAAGGCTCCTTCATATTTTTTCATGGCTTGATAGCTCATTTCTTTTTAGTGTTGAATAATATCCCATTCCTGGATGTACCACAGTTTATTTATCTATTTACCTACTGGAGGACATCTTGGTTACTTCCAAGTTTTGGCAATTATGAATAAAGCTGCTGTATATATCCATGTGCAGGTTCTTCTGTGGACATAATTTTCAACTCCTTTGGATAAATACCAAGGAGTATGTTGGCTGAATCATATAGTAAAAATATGTTTAGTTTTGTAAGAAATCACCAAACTGTCTTCCAAAGTGGCTGTACCATTTTGCATTCCCACCAGCAGTGAATGAGAGTTCCCACTGTTCCACATCCTCACAGCATTTGGGGTTGTCAGTGTTTTGGATGTTGGCCATTCTAATAAGTGTGTAGTGGTATCTCATTGATGTTTTAATTTGCATTTCCCTGATGACATATATGATATGGATTATTTTTTCATATGCTTATTTGCCACCTGTATACCTTTTTTTGGTGAGGTGTCTGTTAAGGTCTTTGGTCAATTTGTAAATTAGGTTGTTTGTTTCCTTATTATTGAGTTTTAAGAGTTCTTTGTATATTTTTGATATATTCAAATATATCAGATGTGTCTTTTGCAAATATTTTCTCACAGGCTATGATTTGTTTTCTCATTTTCTTGACAGTATTTTTTTTTTTTTTTACAGGGCAGAAGTTTTTAATTTAATGAAGTCCAACTTACCAATTATTTCTTTCATGGATTGTCTTTGTTGTTATATCTAAAAAGCCATCACCATACCCAAAATCATCTAGGTTTTCTCCTATGTTATCTTCTAGGAGTTTTATAGTTTCTTGTTTATATTTAGTTCTATGATCCATTTTGAGTTAGTTTTTGTGAAGGTTGTAAAGTCTGAGTCTAGATTCTTTTTTTTTTTTTTTTTTTTGCATGTGGATGTCCAGTTGTTCCAGCACCACTTGTTGAAGAGACTATCTTGATTTCATTGTACTGCCTTTGTTCCCTTGTCAAAGATCAGTTGACTATATTTATGTGGGTCTATTTCTGAACTCTCTATTCTATTCCATTGATCTATTTGTCTATTCTTTCTCCAACACCACATTTTCTTGATTACTGTAGCTTTTTAAGTAAGTCTTGAAGTCAGGTAGCATAAGTCCTCCAACTTTGTTCTTCTCCTTCAATAGTGTGTTAGGTATTCTGGTGTTTATTTTTACAATATGTATCAGTTGCTAAATATTGACATGAGAGGGAAAGCTTCATGCTGCTATTTGAAAGCATTTTTCTGCAAATGATACTTTCTGAATGGGGGTAGTTTTTATTCCTAATAAATGAACACACAAATTATATATTCATTACTTTAGTGTCTCTTTTAAGGCTGATTTTTGAAGTCCTAGAGATAGTGTTATGTCTTATATGAGAACGTTGATGAATCAGAAGTCATAAATCAGCAGAAGGCAAATTGGCAGAATTATTATCATTTCTAGACCCCTCAGTCACATGCTATATATCAGCATCAGTGTTCCCTATGTTTTCTGTTTTTAACCTGGCCTATTAAGGGTGAAAATTAAACATATGTGTTAAGGATAAAAACAGTTTCTACTATATACCAATCAAAGCCCTGAGGTCAGCTGGTGGTGATAGATAGTGATTCATCATGAGCAACCTCATCTAGCAATCAGCCACCACGTAACCACTTGATATATGTCTGAAATGCAAACCAAACATTAAAATAATTATCTTATAGTTGAATGATTTTTAAAAATAGAAATTGAACATACACAATGACCCCCTGAACCCTGAGGACATGTTTGCAGATTTCTGAGTGTTTATAAGAAACACTTGTGTGAATGATCTCTTAGGGCTCTTCCAGCTTTAATGTTTTATGTGTCTATGGGTTAAATTGCTAAAAGGCTCCATGAACTGGAGAGATGCAAATTACTTTACCATGTAGGAATTCTGGCAGTTATGGTTGTTATGAGTATAAATACTAAATATTTTAGAATCCTTAATCTCAGTTATCCTGAGAAATAGTATGTATTTTCCATAATGCAGTGGTTCGCTTCCCCTCTCAGTCTCTCTCGTTTTAGTAAACTATCACACTGTGTTGAGAGATTCTAGGAGGGAGAGAGAGGAGTCCTTTCAAAAGAAAGCAGGGAGAACATGCGGAATAAAGGAGAAAAAGATCATTTGACGTTTCTAAAGGTAAATTAAGTGTTATAAAATGTCAACAGGAAGTAATAATTTATCTTATGGTTATTTGACTTCTGTCTTCCATTCAATGTTGTCTTTTTTCTCATCTTGGTATTATAAAAAGACAGCATTATATTGAACAGTTCACAAGAAATGTCAATTCAGTGGTTATTCTCATTTGTATGTTTTAACACATACAGTCTGTAGAAAGTGTAAGAAAATGTTGGCTATTTAACTAATTTGAAAACAAACCTGGTCAGACTGAAACAGATAGCAAATAAATAAGCAAAGATAAAAACATTTTTGCCTTCTGTACTTCCTCACCAACCCTTCTGTCTTTGTTCTGAGTTTTCTTAGATTCTGTATTTGTCTATTTGGCATCCATTAATCACAGGGCCAAACTAATAGCCAAAGTTGTTATATCTCCCTTGTGATCTAGTTTGTGCTAGCAAACAAAAATCATATTACAAGCTCTCAAAGCAATTCTGACTCTATACCCCAAATCACCTCCTGTATTAACTCTTACCCACTAAGTCAATATTTCTCCTGCCCTAAATCACCAAGGGCCAGGTACCAGACAACTATAGACCATCCCTATAGCCTAGAGCCCACTGCAATCATTCAAATTATCCAATCCTAAGCTGTTTCCTTTGTCCTGCCTTGCCTTTCCTGAGGAAAATATGATAAAAGCTCTGGGTCATGCTTTCCCCTCACCCCTACTTCTGCCTCCTGACCAAGTCTGGTGCTTTCCCATGGCCCTGCATCATGTAGCATGCTCCCTCCTCAGAAATGTAAGTGATAAAAATCTTCTTTCGATGGCATTGTCACATTTACCTCCGTAAAGTAAAATCCTACAAGTACATTTTAACAGTCTTGAATCTACTCCAGTCAGGATTTCACCCCCAAGACTTCACTGACGCTGGTCTTGTCAAGGTCACCAATGGCTCCCATGTTGCTAAAGCCAATGGCCAATTAACCATCTCCAGCTTCCTTGACCATCCAAACAACATCCTGCCCAGAGACTTGTTCTCTCTTCCTTGTAATGCTTTCTTCACCTGCAGAGCTGGGACTAGGGGGAGAAAAGTGAGTGCTTCACTCACCTCAGGCATAAAATTTAAGGGATGCATCAAAAACTCAGTAATCAATATGTATACTATTTCAATGCAATACTTCAAAAAGTCAAAATCAATTCTAAAAATCTGTGATGAAAAACATCAACATTTTAAATGAAGATGGGGCCTACCAGTGCCATGCCAAGCCATAAAGGAGGCTGAGGCCCATTATATGTGCCCCTGTATATGTGCATATATATGCATACATGTGTATTTATGTATGTATTTTAATATATTTTTCCAAAATATTGAAAAATTAAAAAGTAAGTGTAATAAAACTCATAATGTTATTTTAATTTTAAATATTTTATTTATACACCCAACTTAAAAAAATAATTTCACTTACCTGGCTCTAATGGAACCAAATTCATAAATACTATTTTCAAATTCTCTTTTTTCTTCTACTTTAATGTTAGGAAAAAAACCCAACAATTTAAAAAGTACATCCAAAACATGTATATGAGGATGCACATATTTGCTTTGGCCCAGCACTGTTTGCTTGTCTTCTAGAAGCCCACACTCTCTTGGTCTTTCTTTTATGCCCCTGGCAACTGCTTCTCAGTTCTACTTTATTGCCTTTTCTTCATCTCTGAGGGTTCTAGTGCCCTAGGACTCAGTATGGTACTATCTACCCTCACTCTTAGTCATGCCTGTGAGTTGAAATACAATCTGTATTTATATCCTCAGCCCTAACCTCTCTTGCATGACAGATTTAGGCCTGAGAGAGAATATTCCTTTTCTCTTTTCTTGTTACTCTGAGATTTAGAGTTTCTGCCTACAGAGAACACCAGTACTAGTTTTATGAACATGGGAACCAGCTTCTGGAAATACTTGTGGAGAAGGTTAAAAAGAAGATTTGTATGAACACATAATGATAATGATTCTTTCCATGGAGGTTTTAGAGTGAATGAAGAGAATACATTCTAGATGTCCTCTAATCTCCAAACTTTCCAGAGTCTGTTCCCTTTAAGAGCCATCCCCAATATATCCCTATCTCGCATACATACAGGGAGCCACACACATTTTAGAATATATAAAATATATATGTATAGGTAATATAGATAGATAGATACATAGTTATAGGTTTCCAGGAAGGCTTATGGCTATCTTTAGCCCCAACTCCTGCTCCCAATCCAAATTCCTAAGGAACACTAGCCACTTCACCTCTGTTTTTTTCCTTCAGCATTCCCAAATGTGCCAATGTCCTTTTTGAAACCTTCCTAAGGAAATATTATCAGATTTAATAAAACAATAAAAATGGACACAATCACATCCAGATATTGCAGGCTCAATAGAGTTCAGTTGTAACAGTGCTGAACAGTATTCTCTTATTCTCAACTTGATTCTTCCTTATACCACCATGTGGGCATTGGCTTGGACATCCTCTGGTCATAGATGAAGGTCTCTGTAGCAGGAGAACCAGCCACAGCAGTTATGTACTTCATTTAAGAAAGTTTTCCTCTCCTAGTCATTCTCATCAGTCTATCAATCTGTACACCCTATCCCATGGTGCTTGGTTTTTCACTGGATGGTGGTCAGGGATGCATTGTCAGTCCATCAAAAGTATTCAAAATATCTTAAGCCCTTTACTGGATTTTCTTGAAATCAATTAAAAGAAATAAAGCTATATTCTGCTGCAGTATTTACATATAACACCTTCTTTTCCTATATATTTTTCTCATATCACAAATTTTTCCCTAAGTTCTCAAGATGAAAGGAAAGGACAAAGAGTTAGAAACATGAGTGTATAAAACTCACCAGTAAGGGTAAATATGTACTCATGTTAGATTCTCTAATGTTGTAATGGTGGAACATAAATCACTTCAAGTCTAGTTTAAAAGACAAAAAGCAAGCTCCCTCGCCCCTATATCCATGCATTGAGCTGATAAAGGTGAAAAAAAACCAGATAAAAAACAAATGTATTAAGAATAACTATTAATACTGTAATTTGTTATTGGATACATAGTATTAAAAAGATGTAAATTCTAACAACAGTAAACTAAAATGTGAGAGGAGAGAGAAGTATACAGTCTTTGTATGCTATCAAAGTTAAGTTGTTATCAGCTTAAAATAGGTTGTTATAACTATAACGTATTTTATGTTAGGCTTATGGTAACCACAAAGGAAGAACCTGTAGTTGATACACAAAAGATTACATTAAACGAATCAAAACATACCACCATAAAAAGTCATCAAATCACAAAGGAAGATAGCAAGAGAGAAAAAATGAACAAAAGCACCACAACAGCCAGAAATCAATTAACAAAATGGCAATAGTAAGACCTTACTTATGAATAATTACTTTAAAAGTAAATGGATTAAATTATTCAATCAAAAGATGTATAATGGATGATTGGATCATATATATATATATATATATATATATATATATATATATATATATCCCAACGACTCCACCAAAAAACTGTTAGAACTAATAAATTGGCATCATATAAAATCAACATGCAAAAAAATCAATTGTGTTTCTATACACTAAAAATGAACTACCTAAAAAGAAATAAAGAAAACAATCCCATTATAATAGCATCAAAACAATGAAATAATTAGGATTAAATTTAATCAAGGAGGTGAAATATCTGTACAGTGTTAACTATAACACACTGATGAAAGAAATCGATGAAGGCACAAACAAATGGAAAGGTATTCATGTTTATGGATTGGAAGAATTAATATTGCTAAAATGTCCATACTACCTAAAGCCATTTATAGATCCAGTGTAATCCCTATTAAAATTCCAGTGGCATTTTTTACAGAAATAGAACAATCCTGATTACAAAATGGAATTACAGAAGACCTGGATAGCTGAAGGAATCCTGAGAAAGAAGAACAAATTTGGAGGCATCACACTTCCTGATTTCAAACTATATTGCAAAGCTATAGTAATCAAAGCAGTTTGGTACTGGCATAAAAATGGACACATAGACCAACAGAGCACAATGGAGAGCCCAGAAATTAAGCCATGCTTATTTGGTCAACTATCAATAATTTTGATAATGAAGCCAAGAATGTTTAATGGGGAAAGTATGGTATGTTCAATAAATGGTGTTGGCCAAATTGGATATTCACTTGCACAATAATGAAATAGGACCACCATCTAACACCATTCACAAAAATTAACTTGAAATGCATTAAAGACATAAGACCTAAAACTATAAAACTCCTAGAAGAGAACATAGGAAAAATCTCCTTGATATTGGTCTTGGCATTGACTTTTTAGATATAACACCAAAAGCACAAACAAGAAAAGCAAACACAAACCAAAAGCAAAAAAAAAACCAACCTCCTCCCCCCTAAAAAAAACCCACATGAAACTACATCAAGCTAAAAACCTTTGGTATAGCAAAAGAAAATATCAACAAAATAAAAAAGGAAACTTATGGAATGGGAGAATATATTTATAAACCATATATCTGATAAGTGGTTGATATCCAAAATATATAAGGAACTGATATAATTCAATAACAAAAACACAACCCAAATAAAAATGGGTAAAGGACCTGAATACATACTTTTCAAAGAAGCTATTCAAATGACCAACAGTTACATGAAAAGTTACTCAACGTCACTAATCATCAGGCAAATGCAAATCAAAACCACAATGAGATATCACCTCGTACTTGTTAGATTGGCTATTATCAAAAAGACCAGAGATAACTAGTGCTGGAGAAGATGCAGAGAAAAGGGAGCCCCGATGCACTGTTGGTGGGAATGTAAATTGGTGCAGCCACTATGGAAAACAGTATGGAGGTTCCTCAAAAAATTAAAAATACAAATAGCATATGATTCAGCATTCCTACTATTGAGCATATATGAAGGAAGCAACATCACTATCTCAAAGAGACACCTGTACTCCCTTCATTGCAGCATTATTCACAATAGTCAAGGCATGGAAACAATGTAAGTGTACTTGACAGATGAATGGATAAAGAAAATGTAAAAAAAAATATATATATATATATATATACACACACACATATATATATACATATACACACAGTGGAATATTATTCAGCCATAAAAATTAAGGAAATACTGCCAATGAGACAACATAGATGAACTTTGAGGGCATGCGTTAAGTGAATTAAGTCAGGCAAAGAAAGACAAATACTGTATGATCTCACTTATATGTGGAATCTAAAAACATTGAACTCATAGAAACATAGAATAGATTGGTGATTTTGCTAGGGGCTGGGAGGTGAGAGAAGAGGAGGACTTACTTTACTGTATACTTAAAATTTTCTAAGAGGGTAAATCTTAGGTGTTTTCACCACACACAAAAAGAAAATGGTGGCTATGTGAAGTGACAGGTATGTTAATTAGCTTGATTTTGGTGATTATTTCACAGTGTGTGTGTATATCAAAACATCAACTTGTACACCTCAAATATATTCAATATTTGTCAGTTATACTTCAATAAAGTTGGTGGCGGGGGGGAAGGACACCAAACCAAGACAAACAAAACCAAACAAAATTTTTCCATGGATTGTCACTTCAGTCACCCCAGTGGAAACCAAATACCCAACAATACAATAGCTGGGTGACGTTGGCCGCAGCACACTGTAGGAACACTGGAGGTACAAGTGCCACAGGAGGTGGGTGCTGGGGAACCTGCCCACGCTGCAGGAGATGGGCACTAGGGCATCTGGATGCACTGTGGGTGCTGGGCTCTGGGGAAGATGCCCACACTATGGGAGTTGGGCAGTGGGGAAGCTGCGGGTGCAGAAGCTACCAGTGCTGCAGAAACCTAGCAAGAGTGCACACAGGAACCAGGTAACAAAATTCCTTTCTCCAACAATGTCTCCCCAGCGCCCTCTGCTGTTCAGAGAGGGGGAAAACTATTTAAAGCACTCAGACCCATTTCACAGAGCAGGCAATAATGGTCAATTTTGAAAAAGCATATTCTGTAATATGTATATAATATTGTACGTACATATTGTAATATGTATATATAGCATGTATATAATAGGTCAGATGGTAATAAGTGGTATGGAGAAAAACTTAAAAAAGATAAGAGAACAATAAATGACTGAGTGGGATCTACTTTAGATTGTCTGAAGAGATGATATTTGAGCTAAAGTAATGATGACACAAAGAAGTGAGCACATGATCATGCAGAGGAAGAGTGTCCCAAGGCAGAAAAACCAGCAGGTGCAAAAGCAGGAGGGAGCCTAAACCTATTGAAGAACATGAAAGACACCTTTAGAATTGGCAACATGTTGTATCCTCAGAACTGGACAAAAAGGAAGCAAGTAGATCAGATCTAGGAGATCTCAATAATTTCTACCAGCTACATGATGTGGACTTGTCCCTGTCCTAGTGCAGAGAATAAGGTACTTATTCTTTCTGAAACTGTCATTTCCAGATACCTCATAGATTTTGTCTGTTGCTGCTCTTTAAAAGGTTAAACATGGATTTATGTGATTCAGCAATGCCACTCACAGGTATATACCCAAGAGACATTAAAACACATTCACACAAAAACTTATACATGACTGTTCATAGCCACATTATCCATAATAGCAAAAAAGTGGAAGCAACCCAAATATCCATCAACTGATGAATGATGTATTGGCATACTAATATAATCGAATATCATTTGGCCATAAAAAATGAGTAAAATACTACAACACATGAAGGACTTGCTACAACATGGATGAACCTTGAAAACATTCTGCTAAGTGAAAGAAGCCAGACACAGAAGACTGGGGCTGGGGGATTGGGCGTGACTGCTGGTGGATATAAGGTTTCTTTTGGAGGATGATTAAAACGATTGTGATGAAAATTGATTGCGGTGATGGTTGTGCAACTCTGTGAATATACCAAAAGCCATTAAAATGTACATTTTAAATGGGAGAGTTGTCTGGTATGTGAGTTATATCTCAATAAAGCTGTTACAGGGACTTCCCTGATGGTCAGTGGTTAAGACTCCGCGCTTCTAACGCAGGGGTAGAGGTTCGATCCCTGGTCGGGGAACTAAGATCCCACATGCCACGCAGCCAAAAAAAGAAAAAAAAAGAATAAATAAATAAAAAGCTGTTACAGTAAAATTCTTTTGCTGACTTGGATGCAGGGTCCAAGAATCCTTTGGAGTCTTTAGTACAGATTGAAAGAGCGCATCTGTTGATATGTACCTTTTCAGTGAACCAAGTAGTGTATAATTGGACTTCAAAGTAGGCTCAGCCTATAGTGCTATTGACATACACATCTGAAAATGTGTGAAAAGTCCCCCTACAAGTCCCAGGTCAGTTGTTATATAGATTTTTGCCTCATTCTGCCACTAGCTCTATTTTTCTTAAGAGACACAGTAAAATCATAGGAAAAACACTGAATTTAGACTCAGAAGGTCTTGATTTGAAACATAGTTCTACCACTTACTTAAAGATATACTGAACTGTTGTTTGATTAAACATGCGTACACACACACGCACACACATATCCCAAACAATGTCCAAAACTATGTCATCCTTTCATTTGGCAGAGTGTTCTCTAAACTGTGCTTCTCCTGGAAGCCTGCTCTGTTCACAAAACCCCTACTT
Organism: Eschrichtius robustus; assembly: GCF_028021215.1. Lineage (NCBI taxonomy): Eukaryota > Metazoa > Chordata > Mammalia > Artiodactyla > Eschrichtiidae > Eschrichtius > Eschrichtius robustus. The sequence continues at coordinate 128,664,727 of NC_090845.1, forward strand.
TCACAACGCAAAACCAACCAATCAGTAATCCAAATTGATTTATTTGATCAATATGATTGGTAACTCTTGTTTCCTTCATTTTGCAGAGGAGGAAGTAGAAACGTGGTAAGATTCGATGACTTCCATTGTGTGGCAGCCGTGGAGGGCTGCCGCTCAGATTTATCAAGAGAGAAATTCCCATAAGGAGTACAGTCATTTGACAACTTCCAGTGTTCAGCCCAGGACAGGCTTTCCTTAAGCAGCTCTAGACAATGGCTGAGCACAATGGGGTACTAAGGTCTGGCTATTTCTACCCAGCATTCTGGAGTCCCGTCTTGGGCTAGACGAGCCATTCTGAAACCTACACTACAGTCTCAGGCTCTTCCTAACCAATCCTCCTTTCTTCCCCCCTCCTTTCACATGTGTCATACCTGCATTGCTCTCTGAAAGCTTTCCCTGCCTACTCCTGCCTTCTCTTCCACCTTATCTATCACAGTGGTTAATCCCAATAATTCTTTTGCACTTCTAGCTCTGTCTTGGTATCTCCTTTCTGGAGGACCTAAACTGACACTCTTTGGTGGAGCCAAGACTTACACACAAGACTTGTGACTCCAAGGTCATTCCATAGAACTGCCTATAGCTATTATGCATAGCTCACTGGGACTAACTAGAAGAAACTAACTAGATTAACTAAGTATTGCCTGGGTTTACCATGCCCCAGTCCCTGTATAGTCCTGTATGGATAAAGCCACTTTTATAGAAAGAACAGGCTCTTGTGGCTGAATCCAATATACTCAAGAGCATTCATTCATTCAGCAAGATGAGGGAAATGAATGAATAGTTAATAGCTATTGCTTCCCATGAAATGTTTCCTGTGAGCTTTCAGTAGGTATATGCAAAGGTCTGTCCCACCACCCATACCCCTGTAGGTACTACCTGAAACTAACTCCTTTCTTCCTTAATGCCCAACTGTGATCAGCTACACTGAGAGAATGGAGGTTTGGAATGGAATTTGAGGTGGCAGCAGGGAAGAGGTTATTTTTGGAGTGCACAGGGCACATCAGGAGAAGCCAATCCACTAGCATGAGAATATTGGATCTAAGATGTGGGGAAATATGCAAAACAGAAAGGCAATATATACTTGTGTTGGCTGTTTTGCATCTTTGCCTAGATCCTTTGTGCCCTCCCCCCACCTGTATCCTCAATTCCAATGCAAACAAATAGTCTTTATTGAGCACTTACTGTATGCCAAGCTCCATACTAGGAATCTTGGGGCTTCCCAAACCTAAGGTCAAGTGGAGAGACAAATGTGAAGATGACCTCTAAATGCAAGGCAGGATGTGACCAGGACTCTAATGGTAATGCTAAGAGTGAGAGCGAAAGAAGAGATTGGTTCTGAAAGGGACTCTCTATGGAGGTTTATAGAAGGCAGGGATTAAAGGGCTGGATACACAAAGAGGAATAAAAGTTGAGCAGAGCAGGCATTCCAGGCAGCAATGTCAGCAGGAAGAAAGGCACCACCATGAGTGATGATATGGCATTTAGGGGAACAAACAAGAAATGTTAGTTGTTGCAGAGTCAAGTCCAGGTCAGGGAGGAGCAGGGCTTGGTGCTGGTAGAGGTAGAAGGGGCCAAGTCCTACAGGGTCTTGTGTGCCAAGTTAAAGAGCATATATTTTATCCTACAGACAACCACGAGTTGTATGTGTGCAGGGAGGGGTGTTTATATGATTTTTTACATTAATAAGTCTAACTCTGAAATCTGCAATGTCCGGAATACATCTGCAGAAATGCACACCGCTGTGCCATAATGCATTTGCATACTAGAAAGAACACTAGACATTGGTGAAGCAGCTAAGCCTCTTTAGATTTCAGTTTTCTCGTCTGTAAAATGAATATGACCTCTGAGGTTCCTCCTACCCTACACTTCTATGATTCTGTTCTTAACAGCTTGTCTTGACATAACTTAGATAATGATAGCTCGGCTTGAAAATCTACTTGAATTGGGTCTCTACCATTAATGTGAAGTAGTTAAGCAATTAGCAATTTAATTTGACAATGTAGTTGAGTTACCAATGTAGATTTATTTAAATTGGGTCAACTATCTGGATAAGACACTTCTACTGTCGGAAAGGCACGCTACTCGGCTTACGTTTTTTAAAAACAAGCTTTGGTTCCATGTTTGAAATCTGATGCCTATTTTGCATTGGTCCCCATGCCTCAAGAAGCAGTGGCCTGTCAGGCTTGCTGATATTTAAACATGTGGGAAATGCCCCCAGCTCACCCCAGTCATTAAATCTGATGGCTTGTTGGGTCCAGAGAGGCAGCCCAGGCAGGCAGCTGCATAATCAAGTTCTGCACTGGGTTTTGGGGTCTTTTTTTAAAGCTTACTTTCAACCCAGCCCTTTCCAGTTAACCATCTCCTTGGTGGTGATGAGGAGTTGGTTTATTCAGCAGATCATAAATGCAAAATGATGAACCTGGGGCTGTAGAGGTAAGGATTGGTGAACCATACAAAGAATTTGGACTTTGGAAGGCCCTTAGAAGTCATCTTGCCTAAATCTTTCACTTTACAAATAAGGAAGCCATTAGGTCGGTTTGCTATTTTTGAATTGACAGATATTTGCAACCTGTTCTTTTTGAGCCCCATTCCTCCTAAACATTGGCCAGAATCATGGAATTTTCTCTCTGTAAAAATGTGACTTCCTACCAGTTGAATACTCTTGATGATAACGACGTGGTTTAGCTACAGAAGGGAATCGTGCATGAGTATACTGGCAAGTTATTCATTTATCTATTCCCAAGGGGCCTCATTTCTCTTTAATACTGATCTTCTTCAACATTTATGTAAATTTGTCCGACGTTCCTTCAGCAGCTTTTATTGAGCTGGTTTTGTTCTCCTCTCAGAGATGAGTAAGAAATGTTCTCTTCTTTGAAAAGATCATTCTTTCTTGGGGGTGGACACTCTGAAAAGCTACTGCAATTGAATGTGACAAGTGCTATTGAAGGGAAATAGACATAGAGACAAAAATGAGGGAGCAATTAGTTCCAGCTAAGGTAGGAGAGATTGAGACAGAGTGACACTTGAGCTGGCCCTGGGAGGGGGAGAGGAGGTGTGGCAGGTAGTTGAGGAGCAGGATGCAGGGGAGGACATTCTAGACAGGGTGATGACTCAAAGACACTGAAACATACAAGGCTATGGCATAATCAGGAAGTGCAAGTGTACAGCTGGAGTTGAGGGTGTCTAGGTACAAAGGGGCCTGGGTGGTGGCCCCCAATTTCAAGTTGGAGAGGGATTGTGCAGAATTTTGTAAGGCAGCTTAAGACGTAGAGGGTATGTCCTATAGCTCTTGTGCGACAGATGGTGGCCTACAACAATTTGTGAGTGTGACATGGTTTAGAAAAACTCCCTTGAAACTTCCGTGTGCAGGATGGACCGAATGCCAGGAGCTCAGTGAGAAGACAGCCCTAAATGCATAGCTATCCCTGACCACACAAGTATGGCTTCATTCCTCTGTGTGTGTTGGGCTTTACTCGGCATTAATCCTTATCTAGATGACAGTGTGCAGTTGTATTAGTCTGTTCAGGCTTCCATAAAAAAAATACCACAGACTGGGTGGCCTAAACAGCAGAAGTTTATTTTCTCATGGTTCTGGAGGCTAGAAGTCCCTGACCAAGGTGCTAGAAGATTCTCTTTCTGGTGAGAGCTCTCTTGCTGGCTTACAGATGACCACTTTCCTGCTGCACCCTCACATGGCCCCTTCTCTGTGTGCACGCAGAGATATCTCTCCTGTCCCTTCCTCTTCTTCTGAAGACAACAGTTCTGTTGGATCAGAACCCCACTCTTACATCCTCATTTAACCTTAGTTACCTTCATAAAGGCCCTATGTCCAAATACAGCTACAATGGGGTTTGGAGCTTCAACATAGGAAGTTGGGAGGGGGACATAATTCAGTCCCTAATGGCAGCTGACCTTTCTTCTTGTCCCTCATAGCAAGCAACCCAGGCAAAGTTATGGAAAGAACTTCAATGAACAGAAGCAACACCTATCATTTCTGCAGATAACAAATGAAAGCCAAATGTGCCATATGAAGTTCCCAGTTCGGCCCAGCATCTCCAACATGTATTTTCTGACTTTTCTTCTGGAGGAGGGGCCAGAGACTCCTCCTTTTCTAGCACTAGCATCACTTTCCATGCTAATATTTGATCCTGCACTTGGGAAATTTATCACTCAGCCCCAGCTAACCATGACCTGGTCTTCTGAACAGGCTGCCCTGCCCCAGTTCCAGCATTGCCGTCCATGGTTTTCTCTCTCACCTCTCCCCAAAATAATCCCTGATTTCTCCATTTCCCCAGCCCATAATCCTTTTTCCTCTCCAATCTCCAGACCCTCCTGGAAGTGGCAAGCCATCTCCTTTCATGCAAATTGTAGGCACAAAACTTGGTCCTTTAGTCTCAGCTCCCTTTTCTGCAACCTGAAAGGGCATATGAACTATGAATGCCACACTGTTTCCTAAAGTTCGCATCTGAACAACGAATTGATTAAATGCCTGCTGAATGGGTGCTACGAAACAAGGTCGATGTCAACAATGACTGGAGCTAGGAAGGGGAGTTGTTTATAAACTTAACAGGCAAGGTGCCACACAAAACAAAATTCCTATAAACATTTCAGCAGGATTTAGAGTCCTGTTTCCACTTTTCCAGATACTGGCTTACATATTTTATTTAATACAAAATTATTAATTGGTCATTATTTCTATAATAGATAGGAAGGTAATATATAGTGGAAGAATAGTGTTACTTTCTCTTGGAAAATTGGATAAAATACATAGTTGTGAGAATATATTGAGTAATAATGATACCATCATTATATGCTATATCCAGAGCCCCTGTAACAGTGGCAGTGCTTGGATATTTGTACAATAAATGAATTAATACAAAATTGGGATAATATTTAACACAGATTAATTCCACAAAAATGTATTGTATATCAACTAAATGTTAAGCAATTTGCTAGGGCCTGAGGGGTCCAGTGGGGGGTCATACCTGCTCCTATGTCCACTATCAATGATGCCCCTTGTCTATGCCAGGTGATCATGCTCTTTGAAACCACAGTTTTGAGACGGATCCACAGGGAAGACCAGCTAGATGAGCCTAATCCAGAGACAAACTTTGTCTGTAAAGGGCCAGGAAGTAAATATTTTAGGCTTTGCGGGCCATACATTCCCTATTGTGGCTACTCAACCCTGCCTTTGAAGCACGATAAAGGCCATAGATGATATGTAAACAAATGGGCTTGGCTGTGTTGCAGTAAAGCTTTATTTACCAAAACAGGCCAAATTTGGCCCACGGGGTGGTTTTTTTTTTTTTTTTTTTTTTGGCTGCTTTGGGCCTTTGTTGCTGCGAGCGGGCTTCTTTTAGTTGCAGCGAGCGGGGGGCTAATCTTTGTTGTAGTGCTTGGGCTTTTCATTGCGGTGGCTTCTCTTGTTGCAGAACATGGGCTCTAGGTGCACGGGCTTCAGTAGTTGCGGCACGTGGGCCCTAGAGCACGCGGGCTTCAGTAGTTGTAGCATGTGGGCTCAGTCCTTGTGGCTCGTGGGCTCTAGAGCACAGGCTCAGTAGTTGTGGTGCATGGGCTTAGTTGCTCCACGGCATGTAGGATCTTCCTGGACCACAGCTCGAACCTGTGTCCCTTGCATTGGCAGGTGGATTCTTTTTTTTTTTTAACATCTTTATTGGAGTATAATTGCTTTACATTGTTGTGTTAGTTGCTGCTGTATAACAAAGTGAATCAGCTATACATATACATGTATCCCCATATCTCCTCCCTCTTGCGTCTCCCTCCCATCCTCCCTATCTCACCCCTCTAGGTGGTCACAAAGCACCGAGCTGATCTCCCTATGCTATGGCAGGTGGATTCTTAACCACTGCGCCACCAGGGAAGTCCCCCCATGGGCAGTATTTTGCCAGAATCTATGTGGGAGACACTGGGGTGAAAGATCACCTTAATGCACCTAAAATTGTAGAATTTGGGAACAGAATGGACTGTACAGACATTGCCCTCTGTTTTACTCAAATGACAAAATGCCAACCCTGGTAAATCCTACTCTCCACTTACCTACTGTAATAGGTGAGTGTAAATTGAGAAGAGCACAGGATCATGCTATCCAGAAATCCTACTGCACTTACCTAATGCACTCGTTATTCCTCAGCCCGAGAAGACTTTCTAATTCTTTTTCTTTCTCATCTGACCTCCAGTACCACGGTGGCCGCCATGGACGTGTGTGCCTGGATTGCCATGCAAGAAAGAACTTCCTGTTCAGGTGTTCACTTCTTCAGGAACCATCTTAGCTTTCCTGGCAAGGCCACATTCTTCCCAGGTAAGCCCTAGGCCATGACTGAAAATGGCAGAGGTATAAGGGCCTGGCCACCTTGGCTAAGGTAGAACTCTCTAACTCTTCCTCTTTGCCCCAGAGCTCTGCTTTAGGTTGGTCAATACTTTTACAAATCTCATCGCTGTCTGAGTTTCTCCTCTCTTGATTCTGTTTCCTCTACCCTTCCTGTGCACAGGTGTCAAACAGCCTAATTTATTTTAAACAGGAATAGAATGTGCAACATACAGAAACATTTAAAGCTAATTTTATTTTTTCTTGTCTTAGTGTTTAAAACATTTGTTATAGCAAAAGATTTTTTAAAAAATGTTTTCCTAAAGGAAAGCACTGAATCATCATGCTGCTAATGGCGGTTATGGCTTCGCTCTGTTCTCTGCAAGCCTCCCTCTGCACCCTAAGCATTGAGCCTTTCTCCCAGGAGACTAAAGCAGCAGTTCCAACACCAAAGAGCACCACTGACCGAAAGATAACAAGGTGTGACAAGGACTGACAGCTATTTTTCCACACCATTCAGAATAGTAAGGGAGCCTGTACTCCCCTGTAAAGCTTTGTCTCCCCAATGACTGTGCCTTGGAAATGCATTTATTATACCTCAAACTGTGACTTGACTCTATGATACAAGAAAAAACAATTTTTGAAAGAGAAGCACAAGGCTTAGATAGTTATTTTGGCTGTTGATTGAATCAGTACAGTGTTAACTGGCTGATTCTTATCTAATATTCATACCTCCAGTGTGCAGAATGCTTTGCCGTTGAGAGATTTTGCCCTCCAATGTTTCATGTGAATCTTCTTACGATTTTGTGAGAGGACAAGGACAAGTAATGTAATCTGTGTCCTACATATAAGGAAAATGAGGTTCATAGAGGTTTTGTGCTTTTTTTCAATGTCACATAGCAGGAAAATGCAAAAGCTGTCACTAGATCCTAGGTTGTTCAAGTCTGACCAAGACCCATTCTCCAATACTATATGGCTTGAGAGATGTTACTCTGACAAAATACAAGAAGACATCTGTTATTTCAGTCCCAGGTTTTATCAAATATGGCTTAGTGCATAATAGCAAGTGAGGAACATTTGTTTCTTTATTCCATTTGCATGAGATGTAAAATAAAATAAAATATTCATTAATGAAAATTCCTTTGAAGTAGAATACTTGCACGCACTGCTTAAGTATTAAAAGCTGCCAGTTCATATTCACTAAGACTATTGTTGTGCAAAAACTAATTTGGTTGTGACTCATAATGAAGGTTTAGTGGATATAACAACTCAGGAATGGAAGAAACAGCGAATTCTCTGCCATTGGCATTTGGTTACCAACCAACACATTGGACTACTGGATTAGACTCATCAGTAAGCCACTGACCATAATATGACTGTTGAAAACATGTCTAATGATTTTTGGCCCAAGGAAACTAATGAAATTGAGCAGTTATGCAAGTCTTTTTTTTTCTTTTTTTCTTTTGTAGCTCTCGAACTAAGCAGAATAACTTTACTAGCATTAAAAAGTTGAACTTGGAATGATTTAATGAAACTTTTAAATAGGTAATTACACTTATCATATTAAAGGGAAATCAGAAAAGATACAAGAAAGCTTATGGAAATGTGATTTATTCAGGAGAAGGAATTATGAAAGAAAATAAACATATTTTAATTTGTTTTTATGCAAGCAAAGTGTGGACACCATCTTGTAGTGAAAAATGATTTCAAACATGCAGAATATAGGATACAAATGGACAGTGTGCCTTTAATTCCACCTCTCTTTCCCAGAGGCAACAACTGTGAACAGTGTAGTGTCTATTTCTAGCTGTGTGCACGTACAAATAAACATTTTTATATTAATTGGACTCTATATTGTTCCAATACTCTTATTTTCACTAAATGATATGTATTACAGATCATTCTGTGTAAGTGCATGCATCATTATGTTTAAATATATCATATTAATCTATAGTATAGATGATACTGCAACTTATTTAGCCACTTCTCAATTAATATCCATTTAAATTGTTGCCCATCAACAATGTAGTGAGTGACACTGTACATGCCTATTGGTTCACATAAGAATCAGTACCCAGAAGTCAAATCATGGGTTGGAAGCATCTGTACATTTAATATGTATGTATACCCTGCTGAATTGCCTTCCAAAAAGACTACCCATTTATTTTATCCCCAATAACATGAGAGAAATGTTCACAAACATGTATGTTATTATAATTTGAAAAAAATTATCTTTCCAAAGAAACAGCTCTTGGTTTTCTCACTCTTTTCTATTGTCTCTATTCTTTTTTTTTTAACATCTTTATTGGAGTATAATTGCTTTAAAATGGTGTGTTAGTTTCTGCTTTATAACAAAGTGAATCAGTTATACATATACATATGTCCCCATATCTCTTCCCTCTTGAGTCTCACTCCCTCCCACCCTCCCTATCCCACCCCTCTAGGTGGTCACAAAGCACCGAGCTGATCTCCCTGTGCTATGCGGCTGCTTCCCACTAGCTATCTATTTTACATCTGGTAGTGTATATATGTCCATGCCACTCTCTCACTTTGTCACAGCTTACCCTTCCCCCTCCCCATATCCTCAAGTCCATTCTCTAGTAGGTCTGCATCTTTATATTCCCATCTTGCCCCTAGGTTCTTCTGACAATTTTTTTTTTCTTTTTTTTGTCTAGATTCCATATATAGCTGTTAGCATACGATATTTGTTTTTCTCTTTCTGACTTACTTCACTCTGTATGACAGTCTCTAGGTCCATCTACTTCACTACAAATAACTCAGTTTCGTTCCTCTTTTTGGCAGGGTAATATTCCATTGTATATATATGCCACATATTCTTTATCCATTCATCTGTCGATGGACACTTAGGTTGCTTCCATGTCCTGCCTATTGTAAATAGAGCTGCAATGAACATTTTGGTACATGACTCTTTTTGAATTATGGTTTTCTCAGGGTATATGCCCAGCAGTGGGATTGCTGGGTCCTATGGTAGTTCTATTTTTAGTTTTTGAAGGAACCTCCATACTGTTCTCCATAGTGGCTGTATCAATTTACATTCCCACCAACAGTGCAAGAGGGTTCCCTTTTCTCCACACCCTCTCCAGCATTTATTGTTTGTAGATTCTTTGATGATGGCCATTCTGACCAGTGTGAGAAGATATCTCATTGTAGTTTCAATTTGCATTTCTCTAATGATTAATGATGTTGAGCATTCTTTCATGTGTTTGTTGGCAATCTGTATATCTTCTTTGGAGAAATGTCTATTTAGGTCTTCTGCCCATTTTTGGATTAGGTTGCTTGTTTTTTTGATATTGAGCTGCATGACTTGCTTGTATGTTTTGGAGATTAATCCTTTGTCAGTTGCTTCACTTGCAAATATTTTCTCCCATTCTGAGGGTTGTCTTTTCGTCTTGTTTATGGTTTCCTTGGCTGTGCAAAAGCTTTGAAGTTTCTTTAGGTCCCATTTGTTTATTTTTGTTTTTATTTCCATTTCTCTAGGGGGTGGGTCAAAAAGGATCTTGCTGTGATTTATGTCATGGAATGTTCTGCCTATGTTTTCCACTAAGAGTTTGATGGTTTCTGGCCTTACATTTAGGTCCTTAATACATTTTGAGTTTATTTTTGTGTATGGTGTTAGAGAGTGTTCTAATTTCATTCTTTTACATGTAGCTGTCCAGTTTTCCCAGCACCACTTATTGAAGAGGCTGTCTTTTCTCCACTGTATATGCTTGCCTCCTTTATCAAAGATAAGGTGACCATATGTGCATGGGTTTATCTCTGGGCTTTCTATACTCTTTCACTGATCTATATTTCTGTTTTTGTGCCAGTACCATACTGTCTTGATTACTGTAGCTTTGTAGTATATTCTGAAGTCAGGGAGCCTGATTCCTCCAGCTCCATTTTTCTTTCTCAAGATTGCTTTGGCTCTTCGCGGTCTTTTGTGTTTCCATACAAATTGTGAAATTTTTTGTTCTAGTTCTGTGAAAAATGCCAGTGGTAGTTTGATAGGGATTGCATTGAATCTGTAGATTGCTTTGGGTAGTAGAGTCATTTCACAATGTTGATTCTTCCAATCCAAGAACATGGTCTATCTCTCCATCTATTTTTATCATCTTTAATTTCTTTCATCAGTGTCTTATAATTTTCTGCATACAGGTCTTTTGTCTCCTGAGGTAGGTTTATTCCTAGATATTTTATTCTTTTTGTTGCAATGGTAAATGGGAGTGTTTTCTTAATTTCACTTTCAGACTTTTCATCATTAGTATATAGGAATGCAAGAGATTTCTGTGCATTAATTTTGTATCCTGCTACTTTACCAAATTCATTGATTAGCTCTAGTAGTTTTCTGGTAGCATCTTTAGGATTCTCTATGTATAGTATCATATCATCTGCAAACAGTCACAGCTTTCTTCTTCTTTTCCAGTTTGGATTCTTTTATTTCTTTTTCTTCTCTGATTGCTGTGGCCAAAACTTCCAAAACTATGTTGAATAATAGTGATGAGAGTGGGCAACCTTGTCTTGTTCCTGATCTTAGTGGAAATGGTATCAGTTTTTCACCATTGAGGACGATGTTGGCTGTGGGTTTGTCATGTATGGCCTTTATTATGTTGAGGAAAGTTCCCTCTATGCCTGCTTTCTGGAGGGTTTTTACCATAAATGGGTGTTGAATTTTGTCGAAATCTTTTTCTGCATCTATTGAGATGATCATATGGTTTTTCTCCTTCAGTTAGTTAATATGGTGTATCACGTTGATTGATTTGCATATAATGAAGAATACTTGCATTCCTGGGATAAACCCCACTTGATCATAGTGTATGATCCTTTTAATGTGCTGTTGGATTCTGTTTGCTAGTATTTTGTTGAGGATTTTTGCATCTATGTTCATCAGTGATATTGGCCTGTAGTTTTCATTCTTTGTGACATCTTTGTCTGGTTTTGGTATCTGAGTGATGGTGGCCTTGTAGAATGAGTTGGGAGTGTTCCTCTCTCTTCAATATTTTGGAAGAGTTTGAGAAGGATAGGTGTTAGCTCTTCTCTAAATGTTTGATAGAATTCGTCTGTGAAGCCATCTGGTCCTGGGCTTTTGTTTGTTGGAAGATTTTTTATCACAGTTTCAATTTCAGTGCTTGTGATTGGTCTGTTCATATTTTCTATTTCTTCCTGGTTCAGTCTCAGAAGGTTGTGCATTTCTAAGAATTTGTGCATTTCTTCCAGGTTGTCCATTTTATTGGCATAAATTTGCTTGTAGTAATCTCTCATGATCCTTTGTATTTCTGCAGTGTCAGTTGTTACTTCTTTTTCATTTCTAATTCTATTGATTTGAGTCTTCTCCCTTTTTTTCTTGATGAGTCTGGCTAATGATTTATCAATTTTGTTTATCATCTCAAAGAACCAGCTTTTAGTTTTATTGATCTTTGCTATTGTTTTCTTCATTTCTTTTTCATTTATTTCTGATCTGATCTTTATGATTTCTTCCCTTCTACTAACTTTGGGTTTTTTTGTTCTTCTTTCTCTAATTGCTTTAGATGTAAGGTTAGGTTGTTTATTTGAGATGTTTCTTGTTTCTTAAGGTAGGATTGTATTGCTATAAACTTCCCTCTTAGAACTGCTTTTGCTGCATCCCATAGGTTTTGGGTCGTTGTGTTTTCATTATCATTTGTTTCTAGGTATTTTTTGATTTCCTCTTTGATTTCTTAAGTGATCTCTTGGTTATTAAGTAGTGTGTTGTTTAGCCTCCATGTGTTTGTATTTCTTACAGATTTTTTTTCTGTAATTGATATCTAGTCTCATAGCATTGTGGTTGGAAAAGATACTTGATACGATTTCAATTTTTTTAAATTTACCAAGGCTTGATTTGTGACCCAAGATATGATCTATCCTGGAGAATGTTCCATGAGCACTTGAGAAGAATGTGTATTCTGTTGTTTTTGGATGGAATGTCCTCTAAATATCAATTAAGTCCATCGTGTTTAATGTATCCTTTAGAGCTTGTGTTTCCTTATTTATTTTCATTTTGGATGATCTGTCCATTGGTGAAAGTGGGGTGTTAAAGTCCCCTACTATGATTGTGTTACTGTCGATTTCCCCTTTTATGGCTGTTACTATTTGCCTTATGTATTGAGGTGCTCCTATGTTGGGTGCATAAATATTTACAATTGTTATATCTTCTTCTTGGATTGATCCCTTGATCATTAAGTAGTGTCCTTCTTTGTCTCTTGTAATTGTCTTTGTTTTGAAGTCTACTTTGTCTGATATGAGAATTACTACTCCAGCGTTCTTTTGACTTCCATTTGCATGGAATATCTTTTTCCATCCCCTCAATTTCAGTCTGTATGTATCCCTAGGTCTGAAGTGGGTCTCTTGTAGACAGCATATATACAGATCTTGTTTTTGTATCCATTCAGCCAGTCTATGTCTTTTGGTTGGAGCATTTAATCCATTTACATTTAAGGTAATTATCGATATGTATGTTCCTATTACCATTTTCTTAATTGTTTTGGGCGTATTATTGTAGGTCTTTTCCTTCTCTTGTGTTTCCTGCCTAGAGAACTTCCTTTAGCATTTGTTGTAAAGCTCATTTGGTTGTGCTGAATTCTCTTAGCTTTTGCTTGTCTGTAAAGCTTTTAATTTTCCATCAAATCTGAATGAGATCCTTGCTGGCTAGAGTAATATTGGTTGTAGGTTTTTCTCTTTCATCACTTTAAATATGTCCTGCCACTCCCTTCTTGCTTGCAGAGTTTCTGCTGAAAGATCAGCTGTTAACCTTATGGGGATTCCCTTATGTGTTATTTGTTGTTTTCCCCTTGCTGCTTTTAATATTTTTTCTTTGTATTTAATTTTTGATAGTTTGATTAATATGTGTCTTGGTGTGTTTCTCCTTGTATTTATCCTGTATGGGACTCTCTGTGCTTCCTGGACTTGATTAACTATTTCCTTTCCCATATTAGGGAAGTTTTCAACTGTAATCTCTTCAAATATTTTCTCAGTCCCTTTCTTTTTCTCTTCTTCCTGGACCCCTATAGTTCGAATGTTGGTGCGTTTAATGTTGTCCCAGAGGTCTCTGAGGCTGTCCTCAATTCTTTTCATTCTTTTTTCTTTATTCTGCTCTGCAGTAGTTATTTCCACTATTTTATCTTCCAGGTTACTTATCTGTTCTTCTGCCTCAGTTATTCTGCTATTGATCCCTTTTAGAGAATTTTTAATTTCATTTATTGTGTTGTTCATCACTGTTTATTTGCTCTTTAGTTCTTCTAGGTCCTTATTAAACGTTTCTTGTATTTTCTCCATTCTATTTCCAAGATTTTGGATCATCTTTACTATCATTATTCTGAATTCTTTTTCAGGTAGACTGCCTATTTCCTCTTTATTTGTTAGGTCTGATGGTTTTTGCCTTGCTTCTTCATCTGCTGTGTGTTTCTCTGTCTTCTCATTTTGCTTAACTTACTGTGTTTGGGATCTCCTTTTTACAGGCTGCAGGTTCATAGTTTCCATTGTTTTTGGTGTCTGTCCCCAGTGGCCAAGGTTGGTTCAGTGGGTTGTGTAGGCTTCCTGGTGGAGGGGACTAGTGCCTGTGTTCTGGTGGATGGGGCTGGATCTTGTCTTTTTGGTGGGCACGTCCACGTCTGGTGGTGTGTTTTGGGGTGTCTGTGGCCTTATTATGATTTTAGGCAGCCTCTGTGCTAATGGATGGGGGGTTGTATTCCTGTCTTGCTAGTTGTTTGGCATAGGGTGTCCTGCAGTGTAGCTTGCTGGTCGTTGAGTGGAGCTGGGTCTTGGCGTTGCGATGGAAATCTTTGGGAGATTTTCACCGTTTGATATTACGTGGAGCTGGGTGGTCTCTTGTGGACCAGTGTCCTGGACTTGGCTCTCCCACCTCAGTGGCGCAGACCTGATGCCTGGCTAGAGCACCTAGAGCCTGTCTTCCACACAGCTCAGAATAAAAGGGAGAAAAAAAGGAAAGAAAGAAAGAAAGAAGAAGATAAAACAAAATAAAATAAAATAAAATAAAATAAAGTAAAATAAAATAAAATAAAGTTATTAATATAAAAAATAAAAAATAATTAAGAAAAAAAAATTTTTAAGTAATAAAAAAAAAAAAAAGCAGACAGACAGAACCCTAGGGCAAATGGTAAAAGCAAAGCTGTACAGACAAAATGACACACTGAAGCATACACATATGCACTCACTAAAAGAGAAAAAGGGAAACAAAAATATATCGTTGCTCCCAAGGTCCACCCCCTCAATTTGGGATGATTCTTTGTCTATTCAGGTATTCCACAAATGAAGGGTACATCAAGTTGATTGGGAGATTTAATCTGCTGCTCCTGAGGCTGCTGGGAGAAATTTCCATTTCTCTTCTTTGTTCACACAGCTCCCGGGGTTCAGCTTTGGATTTGGACATGCCTCTGCATGTAGGTCGCCTGAGGGCGTCTGTTCTTCTCTCAGACAGGACGGGGTTAAAGGAGCAGCTGATTTGGGGGCTCTGGCTCACTCAGGCCGGGGGGAAGGAAGGGTATGGATGCGGTGCGAGCCTGCGGCAACAGAGGTCAGCATGACGTTGCACCAGCCTGAGGCGTGCGGTGCCTTCTCCAGGGGAAGTTGTCCCTGGATCACAGGACCCTGGCAGTGGCAGGCTGCACAGGCTCCTGGGAGGGGAGGTGTGGATAGTGACCTGTGCTTGCACACAGGCTTCTTGGTGGCTGCAGCAGCAGCCTTAGCGTCTCATGCCCGTCTCTGGGGTCCATGCTGACAACCGCGGCTCTTGCCCATCTCTGGAGCTCCTTTAAGTGGCGCTCTTAATCCCCTCTCCGCACGCACCAGGAAGCAAAGTGGCAAGAAAAAGTCTCTTGTCTCTTCGGCAGCTCCAGACCTTTTCCCGGACTGCCTCCCGGCTAGCTGTGGCACACTAGCCCCCTTCAGGCTGTGTTCACGCAGCCAACCCCAGTCCTCTCCCTGGGATCTGACCTCCGAAGCCCAAGCCTCAGCTCCCAGCCCCTGCCCGCCCCGGCGGGTGAGCAGACAAGCCTCTCAGGCTGGTGAGTACTGGTCAGCACCGATCCTCTGTGCGAGAATGTCTCCGCTTTGCCCTCCGCACCCCTGTTGCTGCGCTCTCCTCCATGGCTCCGAAGCTTCCCCCCTCCACCACCCACAGTCTCCGCCCGCGAACGGGCTTCCTAGTGTGTGGAAACCTTTTCTCCTTCACAGCTCCCTCCCACTGGTGCAGGTCCTGTCCCTGTTCTTTTTTCTCTGTTTTTTTCTTTTTTCTTTTGCCCTACCCAGGTACGTGGGGAGTTTCTTGCCTTTTGGGAGGTCTGAGGTCTTCTGCCAGCATTCAGTAGGTGTTCTGTAGGAGTCGTTCCACATGTAGATGTATTTCTGATGTATTTGTAGGGAGGAAGGTGATCTCCGCGTCTTACTCTTCCACCATCTTGAAGCTCCTCCTCCCTTGTCTCTATTCTTATTTCATTTATTTCTGCTCATATCTTTATTATTTCCTTTCTTTTGCTAACTTTGACCTTAGTTTGTTCTTATTTTTGACGTTCCTTGTGGTGTAAACTTAGGTTGTTTATTTGAGATCTTTCTTTTTCCCTGATATATGTGTTTATCACTATAAACTTCCTTTTTAGATCTGCTTTTGCTACATCTATAAATTTTGGTATGTTGTGATTCCATTTTCATTAGTCTCATGATATTTTTTAATTTTCATTTTGATATCATATTTGATCTCTTGGTTATTTGGGAGTGTGTTGTTTAATATCCATGTATTTGTGAGTGTTTCAGCATTCCTTTCTGGTGTCATTCCATCGTGGCCAGAAAAGATACTTGACATAATGTCTACTTTCTTGAATTTTTTGAGACATTTTTTGTGGCCTAATATATGATCTATCCTAGAAAATGTTCTGTGTGTGCTTCAGAAGAATGTGTATTTGGCTACTGTTGGATGGAATTTTCTGTATATATCTGTTAGTTAGGTCCATTTTGTCTATAATGGTGCTCCGATGTTGGGTGCATAAATACTTACAATTGTTATAACTTCTTAATGGCAAGTAAATAAAATTATAAATGAGAGAGGAGACATTACAACTGATACCACAGAAATACAAAGGATCATATGAGACTACTATTAAAAACTATATGCCATCAAATTGCACAACCTAGAAGAAATAGATAAATTCCTAGGAATATACCACTACCAGGATTGAATCATGAAGAATTAGAGCATCTGAACAGACCAATAGTAAGCAAGGAGATTGCATCAGTAATCAAAAAGCCCAGGCAAATGCAACCAAACATTTAAAGAATTAATGCCAATCCTTCTCAAATTACTCCAAAAAATAGAAGAGGAGGGAATACTCCCAAACTCATTTTACAAGGCCACCATTACCCTGATACCCAAAGACAAATACTGAAACTAAAAGAAAACTACAGTCCAGTATCCCTGATGAATATAGATGCAAAGATTCTCAACAAAATATTAGCAAACCAAATTTAACAGCACATTTAAAGGGTCATACACCACAATCAAGTGGGATTCATCCCTAGAAAACAAGCATGGCTCTACATATGCAAATAAACAAGTGTAATACAGCATACTAATAGAATGAAAGATAAAAACAACATGATCATCTCAAGAGATGCAGAAAAAGCATTTGTCAAGATTCAACATCCTTTCATGATAAAAAAACTCTTTAAAAATTGGATATATAAGGAACATACCTTAACATAATAAAGGCCATATGTGACAGTCCCAAAGCTAACATCACACTCAATGGTGAAAGTTTGAAAGCTTTTCCTCTAAGATCAGGAACAAGACAAGTGTGTCCACTCCCACCACTACTATTCAACATAGTATCAGAAGTCCTAGCCAGAACAATCAGGCAAGAAAAAGAATAAACGCATCTGAATTGGAAAGGAAGAAGTAAAATTGTCTCTGTTTGAAAATGACATGATCTTATATATAGAAGATCCTGAAGACTCCACAAAAAAAAACTAATAAACAAATTCAGTGAAGTTACAGGATACAAAATCAATGTACAAAAATCACTTGCATTTCTATACACTAACAATGAATTATCTGAAAAAGAAATAGAGAAAACAATCTCATTTACAATAACATAAAAAATACTTAGGAATAAATTTAACCAAGGTGGTTAACCATCTGTACACAGAAAACTATAAAATATTGATGAATGAAATTGAAGAAGACACATTTAAATGGAAAGATATCCCATGTAAATGGATTGGAAGAATTAATACTGTTAAAATGTCCATACTCCCCAAAGTAATCTATAGATTCAATACATCCCATCAAAATTTCAATGGCATTTTTATAGATATAAAAATAAATCCTAAAATGTGTATGGAACCACAAAAGATGCCAAATAAACAAAGCAATCATAAGAAAGAAGAACAAAGTTGGAGACATCATATTTCCTGATTTCAAACTATATTACGAAGCTAAAGTAATCAAAAGAGTATGGTAGTGGCATAAAAACAGATATATCAACCAAAGGATCAGAATCAAGAGCCCAGAAATAAACCCATGCTTATGCAGTCAAAGAAAATTACAATTGAACTGAGGATACTTAATGGGGAAAGAGTGGTATCTTAAATAAATGGTGCTGGTTAATCTGATATTTACATGGAAAAGAATGAACCTGGACCCCTGTGTTACCCCCTCAGAAAAATTAACTTGAAATGGATTAGAGATTTTAAAATAAGACCTGAAATCATAAAACTCTTAGGAAAAAACATAGGGAAAAAGCTCCTTGGCATTGGTCTGGACAGTGATTTTATGGATATGACACCCAAAGCACAATCAACAAAAGCAAAAATAAACAAGTGTGACTACATCAAACTAAAAAGCTTTTGCACAGCAAAAGAAACGTTCAACAAAATGTAAAGGTAACATACAGAATGGGAGAAAATATTTGTAAACCACATATCGTACAAGGGGTTACTATCCAAAATATATAAGAAACTCATACAACTCAATAGCAAAAACCCCCAACTAATTCAATTGAAAAATGGCAAAGAACCTGAATAGACATTTTTCCAAAGAAGCTATTCAAATGGCCAACAGGTACATGAAAAGGTGCTCAGCATCACTAATCACCAGGGAAATTCAAATCAAAACAACAATGAGATATCGTTTCACACCTGTTAGAATGACTATTATCAAAAAGACAAGAGATAACAAGTGCTGGCAAGGATGTGGAAAGAAGGGAACACTTGTGTGCTCTTGGTGGGAATGTAAATTGGTACAGCCACAACGGAAAACAGTATGGAGATTCCTCAAAATATGAAAAATGAACTAATATATGATCCAGCAACCCAATTCTGGGTGTTTATCTGAAGGAAATGAAATCACTATCTCGAAGAGATATCTGCACCCCTGTGTTCATTGCAGCATTATTTCTAATAGCCAAGACATGGAAACAACCTAAGTATCTGTCGACAGATGAATGGATAAAGAAGATGTCACACACACACACACACACACGACAATGGAATATTATTCAACCATAAAAAGAAGGAAATCACGCCATTTGCAACAATATGGATGGACCTTGAGGGCATTATGCTAAGTAAAATGTCAGATAGAGAAAGACAAATACTGTGTGATCTCATTTTTATGTGGAATCAAAAAAAAAAATTCATGGAAACAGAGAACAGATTGGTGATTGCAAAGGCTGGGGGCTGAAAGGTGAGGAAAATGGGTGATGGTGGTCAAAGGGTACAAACTTCCAGTTGTAAGATGAGTAAGTTCTGGGAATGTAATGTACAGCATGGTGACTCTACTTCACAGTATTGTATTATATATTTGAAAGTTTCTGGGAGAGTAGATTTTAAAAGTTCTCACCACACACACATACACACACACACACAGGTCACTGTGTGAGGTGATAGATGTGTTAACTAACCTTATTGTGGTAATCATTTCTCAACATATACATATATAAAATCATTACATTGTATAACTTAAACTTAGACAATGATATATGTCAATTATATCACAATAAAGCTGGAAAAAATTAAAATTTTGCCTATCTGATGGTCAAAAACATCTTATGCTTGGTATTAATTCCAATTTTCCTAATTAATAATTAGAATGGATATAATTTTAGATATTTTTTGCCCATATGATCCTCTTGTGAAATATCTTTATAATTTTTGCTTTATTTCCTACTGAGTTGTTTCACCTTTGACTTTAGGTTGTTAGAAGATCTGTATTATTCTGGATTTTAATCCTGTCTGTTTTAAATAATTTTTCTCAGCCTTACACTTGTATTTTGCTTTTTCCTTACTGTGTCTGTCATTAAATGATGTGTTTACATACTCAAAGCTATTGATCTTTTCCTGTAGGCTTCTGTGTTTTGTGTCTTGCTTAGGAAGGCCTTTTCCACTTTGAAACAATGAGGAAAAATTCTCTTAATTTTTCCAGCATGTTTGAAATTGTGTAGTTTTCATACCCAGATCTTTAATCCGTATGGAGTTTAATTTTTGAATGATCTGATGAAAATATCCAATCATATGGCTTTTTTTTTTTACAGATAGACAATTGTCCTAAGACCATTTGATAGATATTTAATTCATTCCTGACTGAATATCGAGTTTCTCTATAAACCTGTATTTGTTTTTAGACTTTATTTTCTGTTCCATTGATGTATTTTTCTAGTCCTGTACCAGTGGTACACTCTCTTAATTACCATAATTTTATAGGTAGAGGGCTACTACCCCACCCCCCTTGTGCTATATGAGATATACCCCCTCTTTTCTCATACATTTTCTTTTCCAAATAAGTTTTTGAATCAGCCTTTGAAGTTCTATGACAAAAATGCTAGGCTTTAAAAACTTGAGAGTGCATTGATTTTATGGGTTATTTCTAGCTATGTTCCCTTTCTCATTCCTAGAGTTAAAACACTTGTGCATTTATTTGGTCTTCTCTTTTTCTCCAAATCTGCATTCAGATTTCACAAAGATTTGATAATTGTATTGCTTTAAAAAAAAAACCTGCCTTTTTTACAGGCAACAAAAGTAAAAATAGATAAATTGGGCTGCATCAATATTAAAAACTTCTGTGCATTAAAAGACACAATCAAAAGAATGAAAAGTCAACCTATAGAAGGGGATAAAATATTTGCAAATCATATACCTGATAAGGGGTTCTTATCCAGAATATATGAAAACTCCTACAACTCAACAAAAACAACCCCCACAAATATCCAATTAAAAAATGGGCAAAGGACTTAAATAGAAATTTCTCCAAAGAAGATACACAAGTGGCCACAAGCATGTGAAAAAATGACTCAACATCACTAATCTTTAGGGAAATGCAAATCAAAACCCAAAATGAAATATCACCTCACATCTATTAGAATGGCCTACAAAAACAAACAAACCAACAAACAAAAAAACCCAAAATCAAACAAACAGAAAATGACAAGTGTTGGTGAAGATATAGAGAAATTAGAACACTTGAGCACGATTGGTGGAAATGTAAAATGGTGTACTCGCTATGGGAAACATTATGGCATTTCCTCAAAAGATTAAACAGAATTTCCATATGATCCAGAAAGTCCACTTCTGGTCATATACCCAAAAGAATTAAAACAGTATCTCAAAGAGATATTTGTACACCCATGTTTATAGCAGCGTTATTCACAATAGCCAAAATGTGAAAGCAAAGAAGTGTGCGTTGACGAACGAGTGGATAAACCAAATGTGATATAGGCATACAGTGGAATATTATTCAGCCTTAAAAAAGAAGAGAATTCTAACATATGGTACAGCATAGATGAACCTTGAGGTCATTATGCTAAGTGAAATAGCCAGTAACAAAATGACAAATACTATGTGATCCCACTTACATGGGACACCTAGAGCAGTCAAGTTCATAGAAACAGAAAGTAGACTGGTGGTTGCCAGGGACTAGGGGGAGGAGGGCATTTACTGCTTAATGGAAATAGAGTTTCAGTTTTGCAAGATGCACAAATTCTGGAGATTCATTGTGAACAACGTGAATATATTTAAAAGAACTGAACTGTAGAGTTAAAAATGATTAAGATGGTCAATTTTACATTGTGTTTATTTTATCACAATTAAAAAACTGGCTTTTGGCTTTATTAATCAAGTCTATGTTTTTAATGTTTTTCATTTCTTAATTTCTGTTTTTATTTGTTGTAAGTCCTCCCTTTTGCTTTCCTTGCAGCAATTTCATTCTTTTCATTAGCATTTGCATTAGAAGTAGAGGTGTGTTAATATCTCTCAACATGATTGTGAAAAAATGTGAAAATTTTCTTTTATTTCCAGAATTTTTTCTGTATATATTTTTTAAATGTTGCTAGGCTCAGAAAGGTTTCTAGATGCTATATCTTTCAGGCAGACTGAATATCTTCTCAGTATTAAAAATTGTCCTATAACCCTCTTAGTCCAATTTAATTCTTTTGAATATGAATTCTTTGTATTAGTATCAGCACACCTGTTTATTACCCCCTAGGTCTTTGACTAGTATATCCATTCTTTTTCTTTCTGTCTCTTAATTTTTAATCATTCTCTGTCCCATTGGTGTAGAATTGCCTGTTATCAGTAAAGCATACCTGGATTTTTAAAATCGATACTGGAAGCCCCTGTTTTGTAATAGTGGAATTTAATACACTCATATTTACTGTTATTACCAATTTGTTTGATTTTATTCCTGCCACCTAATTTTATGTTGTCTGTTTACCATGCCTTTATTATTTTGTTTTCTCCTTCCTCACCCCTTGCCATTTGTTAGACTGATCAAAATTTCTTGGCCCCATTTTCTCTATTTCTAATTTCTAATACTTAAAAAATTTTTACACATATTTAAACTTCTATTTTTTAATAAACATTTAGAAATAATATTTTTATGTTCCTTCAGAAATAGAAGAAAGTCTATTACTTTCTCCCATTCCCCTAAGATCCCCTGTGCAGTCATCATCTGAGGTTTTTGTTCTATATTGTCATCAACTTTCTACATAATGTAAACACATTTATTGAGATGTAACCAGAAATTATAGTGTATTCTTTGCTCACCACTCATGTGTCTCGTATCATCCACTTCCTTCCTTGCTTCCTTCCTTCCTTCCTTCCTTCCTCCTTTCCTTCCTTTCTTCCCTTTCTTCTTTTCTTTTCCTCCCTCCCTTTGTTGTTTTTTGTTTCATTAAAACCCCCAACAAATATTTCTTTCAGAGAGGGTCTCTAGATAGTAAAATTTCTGATTTCTTGTTTGTCCAAACTGTCTTGAGCTTACCATCACTTTGGTTAGATATTGATTTTTAGGTTCAAAATCATTGTCATGCAGAAGTACAGATGATAAGCCTGATGCTGGTATGATTTTTGTTTTCCTCCACTGGAAGCTTTTCAGATTTAGAGGTCTGAAATATCACCAGGATGTGTCCAAATGTGGGGCAGGTGTCCTGTTTTCATTCAACTTCTGTGATACTCAGTGGATCCTTTCACACTGAAGTGTTCCGTGTTTCCTCCACACTGGGGGTTTTTCCCAGGCTAACTCTCTGATTATTACCTCTATCCATTCACTTGGTTGTTGGAATTTATATCTCAGAACATCCTCCCCCAGGATTCCATGTCTTGTCATTTTTTCTAAATTCTGAGAGATTCCCTCAATTTTATCTTCTAGATCATGAAATTAGTCTTTCCCTATTTCTATTTTGTTATTCAGCCCTTCTATTAAATGCCATATTTGCCAGTAATAATTTATTTTTCCTTTTTTTTTCATTGTTGGATTGCTTTTCTTTGTAGAAATCTTTTCTTGTTTAATGGATGAAATCTCCTTTCATACCCTAAGTATGTATACTTCTCCTTTGTTCCCTAAATTATCTATTTCCTATAGAGTCAATTGTGCACCTTTGTCCAGGTTATACACCTTGGTCCTTTTCTTTCATCTTCCTTCTTTTCCTCACATCTGATGATTCACTTTATTTTGAATGAAGATTTGCATTTAGAAAAAATAGGATAGGAGCTAGGAACCAAGATGACAGAGTAGAAGGACATGCTTTCACCCCCTCTTGCAAGAACACCAGAATCACAACTAGCTGCTGGACAGTCATCGACAGAAGACACTGGAACTCACCAAAAAAGATACCCCACATCCAAAGACAAAGGAGAAGACACAGTGAGACGGTAGGAGGGGTGCAATCACAGTAAAATCAAATCCCATAACTACTGGGTGGGTGACTCACAGACTGGAGAACACTTATACCATAGAAGTCCACCCACTGGAGTGAAGGTTCTGAGCCCCACGTCAGGTTCCCAAGCTGGGGGTCTGGCAACGGGAGGAGGAATTCCTAGAGAATCAGACTTTGAAGGCAAGCGGGATTTGATTGCAGGACTTCGACAGGACTGGGGGAAACAGAGACTCCACTCTTGGAGGGCACACAAAGTACTGTGCGCATCGGGACCCAGGGGAAGGAGCAGTGACCCCAGGGGAGACTGAACCAGACCTACCTGCTAGTGTTGGAGGGTCTCCTGCAGAGGCGGGGTGGGGGAGGTTGTGGCTCACCATGAGGACAAGGAAACTGGCAGCAGAGGTTCTGGGAAGTACTCCTTGGCATGAGCCCTCCCAGAGTCTGCCATTAGCCCCACCAAAGAGCCCAGGTAGGCTCCAGTGTTGGGTTGCCTCAGGTCAAACAACCAACCGGGAGGGAACCAAGCCCCACCCATCAGCAGTCAAGTGGATTAAAGTTTTACTGAGCTCTGCCCACCAGAGCAACAGCCAGCTCTACCCACCACCAGTCCTTCCCATCAGGAAACTTGCACAAGCCTCTCAGATAGCCTCATCCGCCAGAGGGCAGACAGCAGGAGCAAGAAGAACTACAGTCCTGCAGCCTGTGGAACAAAAACCACATTCACAGAAAGATAGACAAGATGAAAAGGCAGAGGGCTATGTACCAGATGAAGGAACAAGATAAAACCCCAGAAAAGCAGCCAAATGAAGTGGAGATAGGCAACCTTCCAGAAAAAGAATTCAGAATAATGATAGTGAAGATGATCCAGGACCTCGGAAAAAGAATGGAGGCAAATATCAAGAAGATGCAAGAAATGTTTAACAAAGACCTAGAAGAATTAAAAAACAAACAAACAGAGAAGAACAATACAATAACTGAAATGAAAACTACATTAGAAGGAATCAATAGCAGAATAACTGAGGCAGAAGAACGGATAAGTGACCTGGAAGACAGAATGGTGGAATTCACTACTGGGGAACAGAATAAAGAAAAAAGAATGAAAAGAAATGAAGACAGCCTAAGAGACCTCTGGGACAACATTAAACACAACATTTGCATTATAGGGGTCCCAGAAGGAGAAGAAAGACAGAAAGGACCCGAGAAAATATTTGAAGTGACTATAGTCAAAAACTTCCCTAACATGGGAAAGGAAATAGCCACCCAAGTCCAAGAAGTGCAGAGAGTCCCATACAGGGTAAACCCAAGGAGAAACATGCTGAGACACATAGTAATCAAATTGGCAAAAGTTAAAGACAAAGAAAAATTATTGAAAGCAGCAAAGGAAAAACGACAAATAACGTACAAGGGAACTCCCATAAGGTTAACAGCTGATTTCTCAGCAGAAACTCTACAAGCCAGAAGGGAGTGGCATGATATACTTAAAGTGATGAAAGGGAAGAACCTACAACCAAGATTACTCTAGCCAGCAAGGATCTCATTCAGATTTGATGGAGAAATCAAAAGCTTTACAGACAAGCAAAAGCTAAGAGAATTCAGCACCACCAAACCAACCCTACAACAAATGCTAAAGGAACTTCTCTAAGTGGGAAACACAAGAGAAGAAAAGGACCTACAAAAACAAACCCAAAACAATTAAGAAAATGGTCATAGAAACATACATATTGATAATTACCTTAAACGTGAATGGATTAAATGCTCCAACCAAAAGACACAGGCTAGCTGAATGGATACAAAAACAAGACCCACATATATGCTGTCTACAAGAGACCCACTTCAGACCTAGGGACACATACAGACTGAAAGTGAGGGGATGGAAAAAGATATTCCATGCAAATGGAAATCAAAAGAAAGCTGGAGTAACAATACTCATATCAGATAAAATAGACTTTAAAATAAAGAATATTACAAGAGACAAGGAGGGACACTACATAATGATCAAGGGATCAATCCAAGAAGAAGATATAACAATTATAAATATATATGGACCCAACATAGGATCACCTCAATACATAAGGCAACTGCTAACAGCTATAAAAGAGGAAATCGACAGTAACACAGTAATAGTGGGGGACCTTAACAACTCACTTACACCAATGGACAGATCATCCAAACAGAAAATTAATAAGGAAACACAAGCTTTAAATGACACAACAGACCAGATAGATTTAATTGATATTTATAGGACATTCCATCCAAAACCAGCAGATTACACTTTCTTCTCAAGTGCACACGGAACACTCTTCAGGATTGATCACATCTTGGGTCACAAATCAAGCCTCAGTAAGTTTAAGAAAATTGAAATCATATCAAGCATCTTTTCTGAACACAACACTATGAGATTAGAAATCAATTACAGGGAAAAAAATGTAAAAAACACAAACACATGGAGGCTAAACAATACGTTACTAAATAACCAAGAGATCACTGAGGAAATCAAAGAGGATATCAAAAAATACCTAGAAACAAATGACAATGAAAACACTACGATGCAAAACCTATGGGATGCAGCAAAAGCAGTTCTAAGAGGGAAGTTTACAGCAATAAAATCCTACCTCAGGAAACAACAAACATCTCAAATAAACAATCTAACCTTACACATAAAGGAACTAGAGAAAGAACAAACAAAACCCAAAATTAGTAGAAGGAAAGAAATCATACAAATCAGAGCAGAAATAAATGAAATAGAAACAAAGAAAACAATAGCAAAGATCAATAAATCTAAAAGCTGGTTCTTTGAGAAGATAAACAAAATTGATAAACCATTAGCCAGACTCATCAAGAAAAAGAGGGAGAGGACTCAAATCATTAACATTAGAAATGAAAAAGGAGAAGTTACAACAGACACTGCAGAAATACAAAGCATCCTAAGAGACTACTACAAGCAATTGTATGCCAATAAAATGGACAACCTGGAAGAAATGGGCAAATTCTTAGAAAAGTGTAACCTTCCAAGACTGAACCAGGAAGAAATGGAAAATATGAACAGACCAATCACAAGTAATGAAACTGAAACTGTGATGAAAAATCTTCCAACAAACAAAAGTCCAGGGCCAGATGGCTTCACAGGTAAATTCTATCAAACATTTAGAGAAGAGCTAACACCCATCCTTCTCAAACGCTTCCAAAAAACTGCAGAGGAAGGAACACTCCCAAAATCATACTATGAGGCCACCATCACCCTGATACCAAAACCAGACAAAGATACTACAAAAAAAGAAAATTACAGATCAATATCACTGATGAATACAGATGCAAAAATCCTCAACAAAATACTAGCAAACAGGATCCAACAACACATTAAAAGGATCATGGGGCTTCCCTGGTGGCGCAGTGGTTGAGAATCTGCCTGCCAATGCAGGGGACACGGGTTCGAGCCCTGGTCTGGGAAGATCCCACATGCCGCTGAGCAACTAGGCCCATAAGCCACAATTACTGAGCCTGCGCATCTGGAGCCTGTGCTCCGCAACAAGAGAGGCCGCGATAATGAGAGGCCCGCGCACCGTGATGAGATGAAGAGTGGCCCCCACTTGCCACAACTAGAGAAAGCCCTTGCACAGAAACGAAGACCCAACACAGCCATAAATAAATAAATAAAAATTAAACTTTAAAAAAAAAAAAGGATCATACACCATGATCAAGTGGGATTTATGCCAGGGACACAAGGATTCGTCAATATACGCAAATAAATCAATGTGATAAACCATATTAACAAACTGAAGAATAAAAACCATATGGTCATCTCAATAGATGCAGCAAAAGCTTTTGACAAAATTCAACACCCATTTATGATAAAAGCTCTCCAGAAAGTGGGCATAGAGGGAACCTACCTCAACATAATAAAGGCCATATATGACAAACCTACAGCAAACATCATTCTCAATGGTGAAAAACTGAAAGCATTTCCTCTAAGATCAGGAACGACACAAGGATGTCCACTCTCACCACTATTATTCAACATAGTTCTGGAAGTCCTAGCCACGGCAATCAGAGAAGAAAAAGAAATAAAAGGAATACAAATTGGAAAAGAAGAAGTAAAACTGTCACTGTTTGCAGATGACATGATACTATACATAGAGAATCCTAAAGATGCCACCAGAAAACTACTAGAGCTAATCAATGAATTTGGTAAAGTTGCAGGATACAAAATTAATGCACAGAAATCTCTTGCATTCCTATACACTAATGATGAAAAATCTGAGAGAGAAATTAAGGAAACACTCCCCTTTACCATTGCAACAAAAAGAATAAAATACCCAGGAATAAATCTACCTAGGGAGACAAAAGACCTGTATGCAGAAAACTATAAGACACTGATGAAACAAATTAAAGATGATACCAACAGATGGAGAGATATACCATGTTCTTGGATTGGAGGAATCAATATTGTGAAAATGACTCTACTACCCAAAGCAATCTACAGATTCAATGCAATCCCTATCAAATTACCAATGGCATTTTTTACAGAACTAGAACAAAAAATCTTAAAATTTGTATAGAGACACAAAAGACCCCGAATAGCCAAAGCAGTCTTGAGGGAAAAAAACGGAGCTGGAGGAATCAGACTCCCTGACTTCAGACTATACTACAAAGCTACAGTAATCAAGACAATATGGTACTGGCACAGAAACAGAAACATAGATTAATGGAACAAGATAGAAAGCCCAGAGATAAACCCACGCACCTATGGTCAACTAATCTATGACAAAGGAGGCAAGGGTATACAATGGGGAAAAGACAGTCTCTTCAATAAGTGGTGCTGGGAAAAATGGACAGCTACATGTAAAAGAATGAAATTAGAACACTCCCTAACACCATACACAAAAATAAACTCAAAATGGATTCGAGACCTAAATGTAAGACCGAACACTATAAAACTCTTAGAGGAAAACATAGGAAGAACCCTCTTTGACATAAATCACAGCAAGATCTTTTTTGACCAACCTCCTAGAGTAGTGGAAATAAAAACAAAAATAAACAAATGAGACCTATTGAAACTTAAAAGCTTTTGCACAGCAAAGGAAACCATAAACAAGTTGAAAAGACAACCCTCAGAATGGGAGAAAATATTTGCAAACGAATCAACAGACAAAGGATTAATCTCCAAAATATATAAACAGCTCATGCAGCTCAATATTAAGAAAACAAACAACCCAATCCAAAAATGGGCAGAAGACCTAAATAGACATTTCTCCAAAGAAGACATACAGATGGCCAAGAAGCACATGAAAAGATGCTCAACATCACTAATTATTAGAGAAATGCAAATCAAAACTACAGTGAGGTATCACCTCACACCAGTTAGAATGGGCATCATCAGAAAATCTACAAACAACATATGCTGGAGAGGGTGTGGAGAAAAGGGAACCCTCTTGCACTGTTGGTGGGAATGTAAATTGATATAGCCACTATGGAGAACAGTATGGAGGTTCCTTAAAAAACTAAAAATAGAATTACCATATGATCCAGCAATCCCACTACTGGGCATATACCCAGAGAAAACCATAATTCAAAAAGACACATGTACCCCAATGTTCATTGCAGCACTATTTACAATAGCCAGGTCATGGAACCAACCTAAATGCCCATCGACAGACGAATAGATAAAGAAGATGTGGTACATATATACAATGGAATATTACCCAGCCATAAAAAGGAATGAAATTGGGTAATTTGTAGAGACGTGGATGGATCTAGAGACTGTCATACAGAGTGAAGTAAGTCAGAACGAGAAAAACAAATATCGTATGTTAATGCCTATATGTGGAACCTAGAAAAATGGTACAGATGAACCGGTTTGCAGGGCAGAAATTGAGACACAGATGTAGAGAACAAACGTATGGACACCAAGGGGGGAAAGCGGCCGGGGGGTGGTGGTGGTGGTGTGATGAATTGGGAGATTGGGGTTGACATGTATACACTGATGGGGATAAAATGGATGACTAATAAGAACCTGCTGTATAAAAAAAATAAATAAAATAAAATTCAGAAATTCAAAAAAAGAAAAAAGAAAGATTTGCATTGATTACTCTAGATCTGAGGGGAGCAGTTCTGTTGGCCCAATGGTATTCTCCCCCAGTTTATGGCAGGCAGCTAACTGAGGCTCTGGATAAGTAGTTGGACTGTGTCAACTGGCAGCCTTCTCTATGGGGTGGGTGGGCTTAGAGGCCTCTCTAATCCACTGCCAAGAAGCAGTGCTCTATGCTGCTGGTGGAGGATTTTAGTGTAACTCCTTCCTAGGCAGTGCTGCTCCCTGCACCCATACCCATACCACCACACACACATACACGCAGACACGCACAGACACACACAGACACACACAGGCACACACAGACACACACAGGCACACACACAGACACACACAGACACACAGACACACACAGACACACACAGGCACACACAGGCACACACAGACACACACAGGCACACACAGGCACACACACACTCTTGTAAAGAGCTTTTTCCAGTCAGGTAGTTTCTTTTTGTTTTAGCCTAGGGTCAAATGCCAAAACTGTATGTCAGTGTGTGTGTGTGTGTGTGTGTGTTTGTGTGTGTGTGTAGCTATGGGGATTGATGGGAAAGAATGTCTTTCTCTTAAAAGGACATAATTACCTTGAAAAATTTCCCAGGAATCCCTCAGGTTCTTTGTATTTGTTTTCTCTGTTTTCAGAGTTTCCATAATTCTGTCATCACCTTAGAAAGTTGTTTGTTCCTTTCTGTCCTTTAGGCTGTGTTTTCTCTTGTTTCTTTATCTTAGTCCAATTGCATCTACTTTGAGAAGCACCTCACAATTCAAGTCCTTGGTTGCAATTCCTCTTGTTTTTTATTTCCATCGTGGGTATGTGTGCAATCGGTATTGGGGGTGGTGAGATGTGTACAACACACATATGTAACAGCTCTGTCAGTTTTAACAATTTGAGCAGAAATTCAAGTAGATCGTGCAATGAATCCAACACGGTGTAGTTGAAAAATCATAGCCATTCCTCCCTCAGCATCTCTTCTAGGCATTGTGCTTGGTACATGATGTGTATTTTCTTGAATGCTCGAATACTATTAGAACATAAGCTCCATGGGGACAGGGATTGTAGGATGTCTTGTCCACTATTTTATTCCTAGTGCCTAGCACAGTACCCAGCACATAGTAGCTGCTCAATAAATATTTGTTGAATGAAAACCCTAACAGATAAGTAATAACTTTACTAACATTTAGCAGATGATGAAACCTAAGCTCAGCTTTATTAGACTTCTCTAGGCTGTAAATACTGGAGAGAGGATGCAAATACAGATCCATATGTCCCAAACTTGCTCTTACATACGACAATACTCTTCTAAGGGCTTCTTTAAAACTCTAGAAAGGAGATATGTATAATTGTTCTAGATCTGACTTGAGTTCTGTTTTTCTCTCTCTAACGAAGTTGTTTATCAAGATTTGCCCTTGTGTGTGCAGCAAAACAGGAATCTCTTCTCTGGGGCACTGGACACAGATTTTAGATGGGAGAGATGTGGCTTTAGAGCAGTTCATATTAATAAGGCCTGAGAATTTTAACATATCACAGGTTCAAAGTGACGCCACAGCGTAACATGATCAATACAAAAAGTAAGTTTACTTTAGGGCAAATATATGGAAATATGATGCCCAGTCCAAGTCCCACTGTATTCTATGCTCATTAGCTCTCCTCTGGAGAATTCTATTTATCTCTGGGACATTAACGAACCATGTCACATGTGGCATAGTAAAGGGCTAGGTACACTTTATATCTGTCCAGGCTTGTGGTTTCAATTTATCCTTCTCTCTTTGCACGCACGGACACTGCCTTCATTGAAGACCTCATCCCTTTGCAACAATCCACTGACTTGTCTCCCTGTCTCCAGTCTGACCACTTCAGATCTACCCTCCACACAGCAGCCAGAGTGATCTTTCAGAAACAAAAAATCAGATCCTATCATACCTCTTATTAAATCCTGTTAATGGCTCCCTGGGGCTCTAAAGATAAAATAACGTGCGAGGTGATGTCCTGTATGATCTGGGCCCTTTCACTGTCTCTGGCTTCGTTTCCCATTACTTCCTTCCCTCACACCGGGGAAGGAGGCAATGACGAAGTGCAATCAAGGTAATGTGATGACCTGAGGCCGTGTAGTGTAGACACTCAGTCCGAACACTTTACATCCTCTAAGTCTATGCTTTCCTACGTTATACAGCTAAATGTACTTTGTGCTATGGATACTAGGGTCTAGGTCTCAGAACCCAATTGGATAAATACAATCAATATGATCACTTACAAATGCTTATTCATCAAGAGTTGCAAATTGACTATATTCCAGAAAACAGTAATCTTAATCTCCTTATTTTTTTCTAAGTTACAGACATACTGGAGTTCATTGGCATATGGGAGACAGTGGACAAGGGCAGGCAAGAAGGTCCAGGCTCTAAAATCTGGAGAAGTCACAGGGTCCCGGATGCATGAGGCCGACGAGCAGTTGAGGGAAAGGAGGTCAGGTAAGGCAAGTGGGGCCCGTGTAGATGGGGTGACTCAAAAGTCTGAGAGTTGTCAGCACAGCGCTGTTCAGTCACTCAATCCAAGAGCAAACCTCTGAGTGTTTACTTTGGTTTGGTTCATGTCTTATTTGAGTTTCCTTGTCCATTCTCTAGTGTATTGTAGTCAGAAAGAACTCAGGGTCTTTCAGATGAATTTTATTCCTCACTTAGCCATCAAGAGTTAAAGCTAGTCCATCATCTAATCGTTCATTCCCTCGCCATTTACTAGGAGACTGCCGTGTGACAGACACTCTGGTAGGTGCTGAGATATATTAGTTGGAGTGCTAATTTCTATTTAAAAACAGCCCTAAAATCCGAGTGGCTTAAGTTTTACTTTTGCTCTGATCACAGTCTTGTATGGGTCAGTGGAAGAGACTTTTCTCCATGCAGTCATTCAGTGCTCTGAGCTCCTTTCATCATGAATTTCACCTTCTTCTTGGTCCTTGGAGGCTTCTTTCATTCAATGAGCAGATAGAGAATGAAGAGATTTGAGCCAGGCCTGGAAGGGGCACATTTCACATCTACTCACATCACTTTAGCTAAACTAGTCATATGGCTTCTCCTAAATATAAGGGACACTGGGAGATGCAAACTGCCTGTGGATCTAAGAGGAAGGGGTGAAGACCAATATTGGAGGTCACCAGTAATGTCTATGGATGGGGCTTATAGAGCTTTAGCTTTATAGTCATATGCAAAGAAATTGAGATCTCAAAATATGACAGCCAAGGGAATATAATGGAAGAACACAGGGTGAGGGCAAGGCAAGCATTGTTAGAGAACTACTGAGGAAGTACCATTTTTTTTTTTTTGAGAGAGAGAAAAGTAGAGTCAACTGTGTAAGTATCATTATTGTCCTTGGATTTTTAAATATAGACAAGAGAGCCTGTCATTTATACTTTCCAAATGCCACTTACTTGACCTAAAAGTAAGAAAGCCAAGTGAAATAAGTCATTTTACAAGTCAGTTCCATGTTGGCAGAGCAGCACTCTTTGCCAGGTCCTGAGCTATGTGGGCACTGAGGATACAGAGATGGATGAAACCAGTCCCTGTCCTCACAGCATTCTCAGCCCAGCGAGGAGGGGTGCACATAGGCACGCTGGGAGCTCGCTCTGCACTCCTGATCCCACGATACCCTGTGCTGTGGGAGGGCAAGCAAGGAAGCCATCACCTCTGCTCGGGGCCATGGATAGCAAAGAGCACGGCATTGGAGCCTTGGGGATGTGTGGGGTTATGACACGAAAAGGTGGGTTCCAAGGACAATTGAAGCAGAGAGAAAAGCACAAGCAAAGACGTAGGGAGATGAGGGCATATAGCTTGTATCAGGCATTTCTCAACAGCTGGTGGCTTATTTCAGTAAATCTCAGTGGTCCTGAGAAACACCTTATAAAACAACTGTTTATCCTAATAGCAAATTGTTTAAAATAGTCACATTGGTATCTCTTACTCCAGAGAAAGACTATTATATATGAAATTGTGGTGGGCATTTTAGATATTTTTTGTTTCCTATTGAAGAAGAATTGTTTTCTCATGTAAATATCAGAACAGCAGAAATATTTACAGCCATATTTATGCTATTTCATATTGATTCATTTTAATTTAACTTTAGGTCACGTGTCAGACTGTTCTAAGCATTTTACGAATGTTTGCCTATTTAATTCTCATGACAACCCTATGAGGTAAGTACTATTATTGTCTGCATTTTACGTATGAGGAAACTGAGGCACAGAAATATGAAGGAAGCTGCTGTAGACCACACAGCCAGTAAGTAGCCTTACAAGGGTTTAGGATCCAAGCAAACCAAAGCTCCAGAGTCTGGGCTATTTTCAATCATTTACTCATATCAAACAATATAGAATGAGATTTATTTTGTGATACTAGCCACCTTGGAGTTCCCAGAAAGATGATACACTTCAAGGGGTGAGCAGAGTGAGGCGGTCAAGGTGTCTAATTCAAAAGTGTGACCTCAGCGTAGGCCCTGAAGATTAGTTCTCTGGAGGGGACCGGACCAGGGGGAGCTGTGAGGACAATGTGGTCACAGCCCGCTGAGCTGCTGGGAATGGCTGTGGCAGAGAGAGGAAGGCAGAGCTGCAAAGCAGACTGTGTGGGGCAAAAGCAGCAGGCTCTGGCAGCAGGTGGCAAGGAGAGTGCAAGAGAGGCACGACTTTCCAGCAGCGTCCATCTGTCGTCTTGTCGCTTGTCTGCCAGTTGAATTTAGCCACGTGACTTCTGAAAGCAAACTGCCCTTCACCTTAGAGCGGACTGTTGACAAACAATAATAGTACTTCCAAGCGAAGAAGTGAAGCACTGGCTTGGTCAGTGAGCGGTTCTTGAAGGAAATAGGACTGAGAATTTCCTGTTCAGAAACTCTTAAAACACAGACCAGCCACCATCATCTGCACTGAAGGACCCCATGGGGCCCAAAGGCTCTTGTATTAGTGATGAATCCTGCCCTGCTGTGGCTTCTCAATGTAAACATGAGAGGAGACAGGAGAGGGCAGTACCAGGGCCCGGCAAGCCTCCCCTTAGAGCAACGCCAGGGATGCCCCAGGCCCCCGACAGCTCTGCAAATGAGTTCGGTGCTGAAATGAACTGTAACTGTTTGAACATTAGTTGCTTGTATCAATTCAACCCACTGGACTCTGTTTTCAATGGTCGTGGGTTTTGTTTGTTTGTGTGCTTTTCTTTCATTTGGCCTTCTTTCACCAGACTGCCTTCCCTTCCAAGAGAAGCATCTTTGTGGATTGAGTTTTGGCCTGGTGGTTAGGACAAAGAGGTCAAGTTCCTTCTTCCCTAGCCTTTTCAAAGCCAGGTTGCTAGCCTTGAGCAAGTCGTGAAACTTTCTCGGCCTCTCTGCTCTCCTGTTGCCCCAAAGCGTGCTGTGTTTCCTCAGCACAAGACCCACTCAAGTACAAAGAGTTAAGATGTGAAGTCCTCCGAGCCTACCAGGCCCGGGGCTTTCCGCATGCCCTCAACGCTGCCCTTAAGTGATTAGTTCAGAAGGGTGTTCAGACTGACAGACAGGAGCTCTTTTAGCCTTCAGGTGAGTGACAAGCCATTCTGTCCCAGATCTGCACACTCTCCTGTTCACAGGGCTTGACACGGAGCTGTGGAACTGTGCCTTAGCTGTTGCTGGAGCTATGTATCTCTGGGAACACGTTCCTTCCCTTTGTGTCACACCCAGGACACAGCTTTGTCCAATTACTCTTCTGATCTATCCCAGTGGCTTGTTATTTTATTTTAATTAAATTTATTATTTTTTCTTAAGGACTATAAGTTGCTTGACAGGAACTGCATTTGTGATTCAGATGGGAAATGGCTTTCTCAGCTCAGTTATTTTACCCCATCTTTAAAAAAATTGAGATATAATTGACATATAACATTGTGTAAGTTTAATGTGTTGATTTGATGCATTTATATATTGCGATATGATGACTGCCGTAGAATTAGCTGCCACCTCCATCACATAACATAATTATCATTTTGTCTTACACCGTCTTAAACCGATGAAGAACTTGTTTTCAGATAGGAATTCATAGGAGTGTTAAAGGTGGCTATAGCATAAGCACAAGTCATGAAGTGTTGACAGGTACATGGGGTAACTGATTTCGGTCAGTTTTAAAGGTCAACACGTCTTCCTTCCTGCTTCCAGTCCCTGGGTTGAAGCGCCTATAAACTAATGGGCAATTTTTGTTTTACAAGGTTTCCTTAATCCCCAGGCCAGATGTGTTAAATCTCCCCCAGGTTTCTCTTAACGAAGTGACAGCAGGTTTTAATCTCCTGTACACACTGCAGCTGCTGTGCAAACATTTCATTAACAAAAGAAAAGTGGGAAGCATTAAACCTGTGGGTAACTTGTGCCTAGCATTTGACATCAGTAGACTTTAAGATGCCCCAAGTAAGGATAAATCTGTGCGCCTTAAATTCTACTTTATTTCAACAAGCTTGAGTAGTCATAACAAAGAAATTAAACCCCATTTAGGGAATTAAAAAATGTAAGAAGAAACTCTGAATTAGTATTCAGCAACACAGTTCTCTAAAAGCATATGTGGCAGAAATAATAAAACAAAGCAACTTCGAGACAAAAATTCACATTCTGGATGGGAAAGCTATAAAATGTGAGGCAGGCAAGTCTTTTAAATGAAAAACTGTTTGATATAATATTTACATATTGTCCTTCATACGTTTTTGAAATTATGTCGACATTTGTTCTCAAGATACAAAATTGTTCAAAGATAGCTGGAAAGTCAACACTGGGACTTTGATTTGTCTTGGTTTTATTACCATTAAAGTGATTTATTATGTTTATTTCATAGTTCTCTTCCCTGAGAATTTTTAATATATTGCTGATGTTTTATTAGTTGGAGAATTTTTTTTTATATCAAAGAACCTGCCTATGGATTCTGTACTTACTGGTATAAAAAGTAAGGACAAATCTCTACTGCCTTCCTAGCTCATTTTTATTTGAACATAATTCATACTATGTACAAACAGAAATATTTATCACCTACTTTCTATCTTAAACGGTTCAGGCTACTATACTTTTAGGGGTACGCCCCTTCCTCCGTGTAGTCCCTCCTAATCCAATAGTAGAAAACGATTTCCTGCAATCTTCCCATAGGGCTTTTTTATACTTCTCTCATTGTATTCATCATATAGTTCACTGTATTATAGTTCTTTGTGTACGTGTTAATCTTCCTATTCCATAGTGAGCTCCTTGAGGTCATGTACTAGGGCTTATCCAAAGTTGTTTTTACCCACAACCAACACTTGGCCACAAATGTCTGCTGAATGAAGCCCTTGGGTAGAACACAATGCTTATGGTGGGGATCTTACTTTCCTCCTCTTCAGCTATTTGTTTCAGTGAGCATGCACTTTTATCCCCAGTGGTATACTGGGTCTGGAGAGGGTTACGGGGCTAGGGTGAAAGAAAGGTAAAAGACATTTCAGGGAAGAAATTTGCCAGTCAACAATAAACATTATCTGGAAGTTTAATAAAAATAATCTTGTAGTTATTTTGGATTAAATAAATTCATATTACATTTAAAATTTCCATCACAAGAGAAGTCCTTGAAATCTAAACAAAAAGGCTATGTCTCGGCAATTCTTCATTCCTTTTCCTGTAGGTGATATTGATTTTTATTTAGAGGTGGTTGACTAGGCCTGTGTCTGGGGAACCTGTCACCAGGGAAACTGTGTAGTTCTAATGCGTACAAAGTCTTTCAAACCTTCATCTTTAGGAATGACCTGGGGTGCTTGTAAATGCCAGGGACTTAGGACCAGAGACTTTGTTTCTCGATGTCTGGAATGGGGCCCAGGAAAGGGCCTTCTAACAACTCCCTTCCCTGTCCCCCTCAATACGCACACACTCAACACCAGCAATGCAAGTGGCTCTGATGCAAGTGATCCAAAGACTACACAGAGGCACCTTGTCTTAGGCCTTCCTAGCCTACTGCCCACTTACTAGTTCATTTTCAAAGTCCATATAAGTACTGAATACTAATACAAGTACTGAGTACGAATATACTGAGTACTGAGCACTAATATAAAACACGAATTAGTACTAATTAGTAAAGTAAGATACTAATTAGTCCTAATATTAAGTACTAAAGTACTATTAGTATTGAGTATCAATATAAGTCAGTATTAGTGCTGAGGACTAACTGCCGGTTCTTGGGGAGAGAAAATCTCAGAGAAAGTGACATTTGAGCTAGGCCCTGAAGAGTGAGAACAGAAATTCAGAAAGACTTTCCAAACAGGAGGAACAGAGAACAAAAAGTTTTGGGAATCAAAAGGAGCACGTGTAGCCAGGGAACAGCAAGCAGGCTGGTGTGGTCCAAGTCAAGGTCAGAGGGAGAGTAGTGTAAGAGTCCCAGCTCGACTAGTTGCTAGCTGAATGACCTTGGAAAGATACATAACCTCTCTGAACCTCAATTTCCTCACCTGGAAGATGACAATAACACCTACCAAGCTGTAAGAATTAAAGAAGATATATGTGAAGCACGTCGCATTCTTCTGGCTCAAAGTAGGTCTTTAAGAAATAGTAGTTGTTATTATTAATACTATCCATATGGTTCGAATTTTCCATCAGTAAAATGAATACATGAACATAAGGTAAAAAAAAAAAAGAGAGATAGACTATAAAATTCAAAAAAAAAAACCTCATCCATTTATTCATGAATTATCAAGGGAATTGAGGCACAATTGAGCTAAGCTTTAATCCTCCTATTCATTGAACTGCATCTATGGACAACTTAAAATGTGTCCAACACTGGGCAATTCTCTCAGTTCTCTTTTCCCTTTTCAATGTGTAGACACAGCCAGGTGGCAACTTTGTTCTATTTCATCAAAGAATAAAACATCTTAATCCTGAAATCCTGGCCCAGTCATAACCCATACACCCCCTGCACAAACAGGATCTGTTTCTCCAATAATGGAAATTCCCCATCACCTGGGGGATGCAGTCAGAGTTCCTTAGTACAACTGCATACTTTCCAATCTCTGGTTGCTGCCTCCTCTCTCACCACCAGCTTGAAGTAGCATCTGATAATTCAGGAGAATTCATCTCACTAGAACATAGCTATAACTTAAATACAGTCTTTCCCACCAAAACATAAAACTGTTAGCAAAAGCAGAAGTCTTGAATATTCAATGTTTATTCTAGCAAATGAGTTCATCTTTTTATAAGTACTTTGAACAGTGCCTGGCTCTTGGTAAGTGCTGCCTACATGTTAAATAAAATAGATAAAATATTTTCAACCTTATCAGGAGAGGGAACATGCTCACTCTCTCCTCCCTTTCTTAAGATTGCCCCCGAGTGCAATCTGGTTTTTGTGGGTTTCTTTTCCTCAATTGATCATTCCAAAATAGATCTCTTAGAGAAGCCTTTCTCAGCCCAACGGTCGGAGCTGTGTGCTGTTGGGTGAATTATTGGAGCTGAGAAGGGAAAAAAGAAGAGAACAAACAGATACTAAAGAATAAACATTTGATTGCTAGTTTGTAGACAAGTGCTTGAGAGAGTTCTAGGATTCTTAGAAATGTGTTTTACATGGAGGCTGCATAATGCAAATCTAAATATATTACCTTCCCTACCTGTTATCAAAGTCTGTGAAGAGGTATAATTATACTCTTGTTCTAGACAGTACTCTTCATCCCTGCTTTGATTATTGCAAAGTATGTCAGATGCATATTTGAGCGTCACAACAGCACCCATTACATAAGTAAAAGCCCAGCACATTGGCAGTTTACACATCTTCTTCACTGAAGCAGGAAGAGGGTGTTAAACTTTATTCATATAAGTCTGTAGTTTCAGTAAATTCAAGAGCCCCTTTGGGGCTGTCCTAATTCCCCTGTACAAGATGCTTGGGGTTTTTCCATTGGAAGGTTATTTTCCTCTGTTCTTCAGAAACTTCTCCAAGAAATTTCTACTCCACTTTTTTGTGACTCCATAAATTTGCATTTTCACTTGTGCCGGTGAGTGTTTTAATTTATGCTTTCAATAGGTTATAAATAGCCACCTGTCCTGAGCACTTATCTCATCACTAAGGCTTGTTGAGTAGGCAGAACTCAGCACCCATGAAATCCCTGATCCCTGAACTTGACACACTCGCAGCCTAGTGAGAGAGACAAGACACTGAAGAGTAACTAGACACTCATTTCAAATGCAGTACAGGCACACCTCGGAGCTATTGGGGTTCGACTGCAGACCACCACAGTAAAGCAAATGTTGCAATAAAGTGAGTCACGTGAATGTTTTGGATTTCTGGTACCTATAAAAATTATTTTTATACTATACTGTAGTTTATTAAGTGTGCAGTCGCATTATGTCTAAAAAAACAATGTACATACCTTAATTAAAAAATACTTTATTGCTAAAAAGTGCAAACCATCATCTGAGCCTTCAGCAAATCATGATCTTTTTGCTGATGGAAGGTTTTGCCTCGATGTTGATGGCTGCTGACTGATCAGGGTGGTGGTTGCTAAAGGCTGGGGTGGAAGCAGCACTTTCTTAAAATTAGACAACAATGAAATTTGCCACATTGATTGACTTTTCCTTTCACAAATGATTTCTCTGTAGCATGCAAAGCTGTTTGATAGCATTTTACGCACAGTAGAACTTCTTTTAAATTTGGAGTCGATCCTATCAAACCCTGCTGCTGCTTTATCAACTAAGTTGATGTCATATTCTAAATCCTTTGTTGCCATTTCAGCAGTCTTCTCAGCATCTTCACCAGGAGTCGATTCCATCTCAAGAAACCGCTTTTTTTGCTCATCCATAAGAAGCAACTCCTCATCCCTTAAAGTTTTATCATGAGATTGCAACAATTCTGATTACATCTTCAGGCTCCACTTCTGATTCTAGTTCTCTTGCTCTTTCTATCACATCTGCAGTTACTTCCTCCACTGAAGTCTTGAACCTCTCAAAGTCATCCATGAGGGTTGGAATCAACTTCTTCCAAGCTCCTGTGATTGTTGATATTTTGACCCCTTCCCATGAATCACAAATGTTCTTAATGGCATCAAGAATGGTGAATCCTTTCCAGAAGGTTTTCAATTTATAGTTGACCCTTGAACAACACGGGGGTTAGGGGTGCCAACCCTCTGTGCAGTCCAAAACCCACGTATAATTTATAGTCTGTCTTCCCCTTATACGCGGTTCCTCTGTATTCACAGTTCCATATTGGTGGGTTCAACCAACCACAGATTGTGCGTGTAGTACTGCAGTATTTACTATTGAAAAAAAGATCTGTGTATAAGTGGCCCAGCACAGTTCAAACCTGTGTTGCTCAAGGGTCAACTGTACTTTGCCCAGATCTATCAGAGGAATCACTATTTATGGCAGCTATAGCCTTATGAAATATATCCCTTAAATAATAAGACTTGAAATTTGAAATGACTTCTTGATCCATGGGCTGCAAAATGGATATTGTGTTAGCTGACATGAAAACAACATTAACCTTGTTGTCCATCTCCATCAGATCTCTTGGGTGACCAAGTGCATTGTCAATGAGCAGTAATACTTTGAATGGAATCTTTGTTTCTGAGCAGAAGGTCTCAACAGTGGGGCTTAGAATATTCAGTAAGCCATATTGTAAACAGATGTGTTATCATCCAGGCTTTGTTGTTCCATTTATAGAGCACAAGAAGGGTAGATTTAGCATAATTCTTAAGGGCCCTAGGATTTTCAGAATGGTAAGTGAGCCCTGGCTTCAACTGAAAGTCACCAGCTACATTAGCCCTGAACAAGAGAGTCAGCCAGTCCTTTGAAGCTTTAAAATTAAGTATTGACTTCTCCTCTCTAGCTA
Source organism: Eschrichtius robustus (assembly GCF_028021215.1). NCBI lineage: Eukaryota > Metazoa > Chordata > Mammalia > Artiodactyla > Eschrichtiidae > Eschrichtius > Eschrichtius robustus. Next base: position 128,706,157 of record NC_090845.1, read on the forward strand.
TGAAAGAGGCCTCTTCTTCCAACAGAAGGCTGTTTCATCTCCACTGAAAATCTGTTGTGTAGTATAGCCGCCTTCATGAATGATCTTAGCTAGATCTTCTGGATAACTTGCTGCAGCTTCTATATCAGCACTTGCTGCTTCACCTTGCACTTTTATGTTATGGGGATGGATTCTTCATACCTCATGAACCAACCTTTGCTAGCTTCAAACTTTTCTTCTGCAGCTTCCTCACCTGTCTCAGCCTTCATAGAATTGAAGAGAATTAGGGCCTTGCTCTAGATTAGGCTTTGGCCTAAGGGAATGTTGTGGCTGGTTTGATCTTCTATTCAGACCCCTAAAACTTTCTCCACATCAGCAATAAGGCTGTTTTGCTTTCTAATCATTCATATATTCACTGGAGTAGCACTTTTAATTTCCTTAAAATACAGAAGTTTTCTTCTGTATTCACAACTTGGCTAACTGTTTGGTGCAAGAGACCTAGCTTTCAGCCTTTCTCGGCTTTCGACATGCCTTCCTCGGCTTTCGACATGCCTTCCTCGGCTTTCGACATGCCTTCCTCACTAAGCTTAATTATTTCTAGCTTTTGATGTAATATGAGAGACGTGCAACTCTTCCTTTTACCTGACCACTTAGATGCCATTGTAGGGTTATTAATTGACCTGATTTCAATATAGTTGTGTCTCAGGGAATAGGGAGGCCTGTAGAGAGGGAGAGAGATGGGGGAACAGCCGGTTGGGGGAGCAGTCAGAACACACACAATATTTATTGATTAACCTCATGGTCGTATTTGGGAACAGTTCATGGCCCCCAAACAATGACAGTAGTAACATCAGAGATCACTGATCACAGATCACCATAACAAATATAATAATAAAGAAAAAGTTTGAAATACTGTGAGAATTACCAAAATGTGGCACAGAGACATGAAGTGAGCAAATGCTGTTGGAAAGATGGCGCTGATAGACTTGCTCAACACAGGGTTGCCACAAACCTTCAATTTGTAAAACAACAAAGTGTCTGAGAAGCGCAATAAAGTGAAGTGCAATAAAACAAGGTGTGCCTGTACTCATAAGTACTCATTTTGTGCCAGGTACTGTACTTAATACTTTTCATGCCATAATCCCCACAATAACCCTGTGAGGTCGAGATTAGTATTATCCTCATTTTATAGATGACAAAATTGAGAGATGGGAGATATGGGAGCACATCACAATACAGGTTAATATTTGGTCCATTGGAGTCACCCTGGTTTTGCCTCAGTGGGGATAAGAAGTAGACATACTCTTGGTATCAAGACAACTCTCTGTGAATGAACCACATTCAGTCATGGGAATGCTGCTCGGAATTCTTTTTCTTGACTAAATGCGAATAGGCTCTTCTAGGACCTGAGAGTCCCTCCACCCCTCCAGATTCAGAGGGACAATGCCCTCGGGCTGGAAGGCTTGGTTTGCCATCATGGGAAGCTTGGGGAAAGTTATCTTCCCTGGTGGTCAGTGGTTAAGACACCACACTTCCACTGCAGGGGGCATGGGCTCGATCCCTGGTCTGTTGGGGAACTAAGATCCTGCGTGCCTCACAGCGTGGTCAAAAAACAGAAAAAAAAAAAAAATAGGCACCCATTTGAATTCTATACATCAGTATTGTTCCATAATTGAGAATCATTGAAGAATCTTCCATAGAAGGTGCTGCAGACTGTGGGAGGAAAAAGTGTCCATTAATGAGTCACAAGGATCATGCAAAGATTCTGTTTATTCCACAAACATTTTGGAGAATGTACTATGCGCCAGACTCTCTAATTGACACTGGGGGTAAAGTAATGAAAAAAATGTTTTTGCCATTTAGAGGCTTGTAGTCTAGTGGGAAAAGCATAAGTAAGCAGATGATTAGAACAGAGCATGGCAAGTCCTATAGTGAAAATAAGCAAAAGCACCGTGGGGAGGACCTAGCCCAGCCTCCTGTTAGAAGCTGTTAAGCTTAGAGAATGAGAAAAGCCCTTGCATAGCACAGATCCAGCCCACCTCCCCTCACACTTGTAATGTTGTAGCAGCCTCCCAACTATTCTTCATGGCTCCTCCGACTCCAATCCATTTTTGGCAGAACTGCAGGTGAATTTGTCGAAAAGATATTGGCAAAGAAAAGAAATGGATAAAAATCAAACCAGACAAAGCAGCATATGTGTCAAAATTGTATCATCTCCTGTGACTGTACAACTGTACACACACACACACACACACACACACACACACACGAGTTAAGTTTTGTATACCTTGAGGCAGTTTTGAAATGTGTTTATGTGCTTTTATGCATTTCTGGTCATTTATCTTTCTTAGAAAATATTTTTGATAATTTCTATAAATGCTGGGAAAGTTTTGCAGTTGTTAAGCGAGTTTCTTTGTTAATAACTTTCATTCATTTTTTTGAATTAAAAAAGTTCAATTCATTTTTGAAATTATATTAGCTCTGCATGTTTTTCAATATTGCTTGAATTTTAAAATTTTGGCCTCTGGCTCTAAATGAATTGTCAGGAAGTAAAGTGCTCAAAAGCAATATTACCAGCCACTAGTTCACTTATTAATGACTTTCGTTCATCTCAAGGTGATTCTAGAACATGTTAGATATTCACAAAATATTTTTTTCCGTTGTCTAGATAATTTTTCTTTTCAACTTTAAATTCATTTTTTGGTCAGGGAGGCTTATTTTTACCTATTTAGTATTTTTAAACCACTGTACATTGATTTTTATTTTGTATTTCAGCAGGGTTAACAGTCTTCATAGCAAAGAAAAACACAAAGAAATCTTCTAGGAGGAATAAGAGGATGAGTGCTTTGCTTTTTGGATAGTTTTGAAATAGACATTACATTTTAAAATATTGATTTAGCATTCATATCAAAATGTGAAATGAAGAGATGAGAAATCGGTTCTGTAGCTCACTTCTTATTTGTTAACCTTTCCAATACCAGTAAGCATTTTGTATTTCTCAACGTACTTAATTAGATATTCTACTCCTTTAGATTGACCGATCACAGTGAATAAAGATAATGTAGACAAGACCTGCTAAATACTGACCCAACTACTACCTGGAAATGTTCATTTTTCTGTCAGTTCACTGTGTCAGCTTATCTGCCAATTCAACCAACTGTTTTCAAACAAAATCTTCAATTTCCTTTCTACCGTCCCCAGAGTTTACCACTTAAAACCTGCCTGTCGCCAAGGCTATTTTTTGCTTCAAAAAAATCCTCTACCTCATTAGCAGGATAAATTGCACATTTCTTAGCTTAGCATTCAGCATTGAGAGCATAAGAGATACTGAATTACTTTTGTTGGTCATAAGAATAACAATACTTTGTAGTGTGCTTAATATGTGCTACACATTGTACTGAGTGTTTTCATGGATTATGTCATACAGTCCCACAAAATGACTTAATGTGTCAGGTGCTAATGTTATCTTCCTTTTCCAGATAAGAAAATGGGAACTCAGAGAGGTTAATAACCACCCCAAGGATACCCTGAATTTGAACTCACCTCTGTTCGACTCTCATGTTCTTTACATTGCTTTCTACTATATATCATTAGTCATATTTCTACAGCTCTAAAGCCTAGCTCTGCAAGTTAATTTAACTTTTTTAACTTTTTATCATGCTAAAAATACATAAAATATACCCTTTTTATCCATTTCTACGTGTACAATTCAGTGCCATTAAGTAATTTACAATGTTGTGCAACTGTCACTATCATCTATCACTAAAATTTTTTATCCCCAAAAGAAACGTTTTACCCATTGAACAATAACCCCAATCCCCCCTTACCCACAATCCCTGGTAACCTCTATTCTACTTTCTCTCTCTGTAAATTTGCCTATTCTAGGTACCTCATATTAGTGGAATCATATAATATTTGTCCTTGTATATCTGACTTATTTCGCTTAGTATAATGTTTTCAAGGTTCATCCATGTTGTAGCATGTACCAAAATTTCCTTCCTTTTAAGGCTGAATAATATTCTGTTATGTGTATATACCACATTTCACTTATTCATTCATCTATTGAAGGGCATTTGGGTTGTTTCTACCTTTTGGCTATTATGAACATTGATATATAAGTATCTGTTATACAGTAATTCCATTTTTAATTTTTTGAGGAACCACCATACTGTTTTCTTTCTTTTTTTCTATTGAAGTATAAATGACTTACAATATTATATTAGTTTCAGGTGTACCTCATAGTGATTCAGTATTTTTATACATTATGAAATGATCACCATGATAAGTCAGGTTACCATCTGTCACCATATAATGTTATTACAATATTTTTGACATATTCCCTACACTGTACAATACATCCCTGTGACTTATTTTATAGCTGGAAGTTTGTACCTCTTAATCCCCTTCACCTATTTCACCCATCCCTCCACCCCCTCCCCTCTGGCAACCATCAGTTTGTTCTTTGTACCTATGAGTCTATTTCTGTTTTGTTATGTTTGTTCATTTGTTTTGTTTTTGAGATTTTACATGTAAATGAAATTGTATGGTATTTGTCTTTCTCTGTCTGACTTATTTCACTTGGCGTAATACCCTCTAGGTCCATCCGTGTTGTCACAAATGGCAAGATTTAATTCTTTTTATGGCTGAGTAATATTCCATTGCATATATATACCACATCTTCTTTATCCATTTATCTATCAATGGACACTTAGGTTGCTTCCATATCTTGGCTATTGTAAATAATGCTGCAGTGAACATTGGGGTGCAAATATCTTTTTGAATTCATATTTTCATTTTCTTCAGATAAATACCCAGGAGTGGAATTGCTAGATTGTATGGTGGTTCTATTTTTATTTTTTCAAGGAACTGCCATACAGTTTTCCATAGTGGCTACACCAATTTCCATTCCCACCAACAGTGCACGAGGGTTCTCTTTTCTCCACATCCTTGTCAACACTTTTTATTTCTTGTCTTTTTGACAACAGGCATTCTGACAGGTGTGAGGTGGTATCTCACTGTGGTTTTGATTTGCATTTCCCTGATGATGAGTGAGGTTGAGCATCATTTCATGTGCCTGTTCCACTGTACTCTTTTCTACTGCAGCTGCACCATTTTACATTCCCACCAGCAAAGCACAAGTGTTCCAATATCTCTGCATCCTCTCCAACATTTGTCATTTTTTTATAATAACCATCCTAATGGGTGTGAAGTGGCATTTCATGTTGGTTCTGATTTGTATTTCCGTAATTACTAGTGGTACTGAGCCTCTTTTCATGTGCTTATTGGCCATTTGTATTTCTTCTTTGGAGAAACGTGTCTTCATGTCCTTTGCCCGTTTTAAAAAATGGTTTGTATGTTTTTTTGTTGTTGGGTTTTTACTTTTTAATAAAAATGTTCAAGGAACCTGAACTACATATAGGGTACTATGAGAGATAAAAAGAAAGACAGTTTTGACCCTTCAGGTGTAGTAGCAGTAAGGCAACTAAGACAAATATCTGAAGGATGAATAGATGTGGATGAGAAGTGCCCAGAGGCACTGACACAGGGGAGAAGGAGACAGGACATCTCCTTTCAGTGTTTTCAGAAGTAATCAGCTAAGCCTGTGTGAAATCAGTGGACTGGAAATGAGCTTTAAAGGCTGAATTGGATTTCAGTGGGCACAGATGGGGAGGGAGGACATTCAGGTATGAGATTCAGCATAGTCAAAACATGGATGTAGGAAAGCTCAGGTCAGGTTTGTGCACCAGCAACTATAGTTCAGTTTGTTCACAAAGGTTGAATAAGGTTTTACTGCAGAGGGCCTTGAAGGGCAAAATATCAGATTTCTAACTACTCTCATAAGCCATAGGGAGCTTGTGGACATTTTGAGAAGGAAAGAGATCTGAAGAGGACTGGGTCTTGCTTAATATGCCCTCCATTCTTATGCTTTTGTTTAGCAGAACGTCACGTAGCTTCTAGGAGATACTTTGCCCATATCCGGCATCCAAGAAATGATTGATTGCTAGCCCAGAGCCCTTGGCACCAGTCCGTTTTCTGATATGTCATTTATCTGAATATTTAGAAAATCAATGGAATTTTTAACAGTCTGACTCTCCATATAATTACTTTGTCAAAGCTACCAATGCTTTTCCAGAATAATGAATGGGTTACCTGAGTGTGTCTTTTATTCCAATGAATTTTGTAGGAACTGCAACTGTTGTATCAGTGTGTCTTTGCTGGGCCAATTAAGAAGAAAATGGAGCTATTACAAACAGAACACACGACTCCAAACCAGCCCTCAATCATTTTCTGGCTGCAGATATGAAACCTTAGTTGGTTCCAGCCTACATTCTGTGATTCAGTCCTGTGATGGTAAATGTGAATAGTGGTTTATTTTTTTTTCAAAATAGACACAATCCACATTGAACTCAACACAGAGAAGAAGAAGGTTTTCTTACAGTTACCAGATGGAATGGCATATTTTTCTTCCCCCATGGAAGAACAGTGTTTGTGGTTTCTGAGATCAGCAGAAGTTGAGGCATTGGTGAGCTCGTTCAGTGTTTACAATGGCTTCAGCTTCACATTATTCAAGAATAAACCACAAGGCCATCTTCACGTGTCTGTAACAATTTAAAACAACTCAGACTCACTCTAAAGGGTCAATATTTCTACCACATAAAGATGTTATTGTCAAAAAGCAAAAAGGAAAAAATTCTCAGTAGTTGCAATGAATTGATGTGAATAGTTAAGGCTGAAGATCACTACATTTATGGGCCAGGCACTGTGCTAGACATTCGTCACATTTACTTCTCCCAACATCCCTGTGGGTAGATGTTATTCTCCTCAAATTATAGATGAGGCAACAGTTACGTAGAGTTATGCAGTAGTCAGACTTGGCTAATGGATGACTCCAGAATCTATGGCTTAACACAACAAAGGTTAATTTTTTATTCCTGTCATAATCTAATTGGGTCCACAGGGAACCCTGCTTCAGGGACTTGGGGTTCTTCCATCAAGGACTCACACCCTCTTAGAGAGCCTTGGACTTCTCCAGTGGATTTTTTTTTTTTTTTTTTTTTTGCATCCAACTGGCAGGTGATAGAAGGGAGAACCAAGGAGGATGGCTTGAGAGGTGCTAGAAACCCATCTAGTGCAGTACACATTCCATTGGCCAAAACTCAGCCACATGAACCCACCTAATTGCAAGTGGGCCAGGAAATGTGGTCTAATGGTGTGACAAGAGCGAGGGGGAGAAAGCAGATGCTAGCGAGTACAAGAATGCTTTGCTACAGCGCACCATTCTGATTACCAAATTTCCTTGCACTCTTCTTCCTGCACATACAACACATTAACTCTCTACTCCTCCCGTCGGTAGATAGTAGCCAACATCCCTATCTGCTTATTGCATCCATCTCTGGTGAGGTAAGACATATTCCTTTCCATCAGGTTCAGATATGGCTCCATTTGGCTCTGTGCTTTATGAAGTAAAAAGGTAGGTCACTCATCCCTCACACCAATACCACTCAGGATACAATGGCACCATCTAGCAGTCCAATCTCTTTTTATTGACAAATAATTAAACAGATATTTGAAGAAGGCACATGACTTCTTTGAGGTAGAGCTCGATCAAGAATCCAGGTCGCCTAACTCTCAGTATAATGTTAAAAGTTATCTTACCTTTGTTAAATTGGTAAAATGTGGGCCACTAATATGAGTCATTGAATGGGAGGAGAGCTTTAGGATATAATTCAATCCCCCATCCAATATGCAGTCTCTTGCTACTTGCCTAATGTATCTTTGTCTGCTAGGAGTCCACTCTTAAAGCATCACAGGACCTCCTTGTGAAAGGCAGACAGGTATTTGAGGCCCATTAAAGTTAGAGTGTTGGCCATAAAAGGCTTTTCTGATTCTGTCAGGAGCTCACTGTTCTTGTGGTAATGAGCACACCATAAGGAACGATGGTGACAACAATAGCAGTAACTAGTAGAATTTACTGAGACTCACTGTGTAGAAGCACACATGGATTATTTTAATAAAGCTTCACAAATCCCTATGAAAGTGGTATTATTATTATTCCCATTTTACAGGTATAGAAAATGAGGCTCAGTGTAAAGCCGCTTGCCTAAGTTACTCAGCTAGGAACTAGCAGAGCCAGATTTCAACACAAGGCTATCTTTCATTGAAGCCTGTGCTCCTAAGTACCAATGACAGATGAATTTTATTGGAGCTTTGTTGCTTGCCATCAAGCCATCAGCCACTGCAGCCACCCCCAGCTGGTGCACCCTGAGGGGAATTCAAGATGGAGAAAAACAGGAAACATTCTGTGCTCTCAATACTGGCCCTAGATAGTTAAGATGAATATTTAAGGAATAATTTCAATTAGTCCAGACTCTTGCATTTTCCCATACATAGAAACTCACTAAAAGCATTAACTTGAGATGTCTGGTTTTTGTGATTAGCAGTAATGCTTTGATATTTGACTATATGTTTGTTTTGTTTTGTTTTCAGCAAAAACCCCTATATACCCTGGCTCTTCCCTTACCTCTTTGGAGCAGTTCCTCAGAGCTGAGAGGCTGCCCCCTGGGCTGTAGTCCTCAGTTAGGTCCCCAAATAAAACTTAACTCATAATTTTAGGTTACGTGTTTTTCTTCAGTTGACACTGTCTTAGAAAAAAATGGAACAGTGCTGGCTAGGAGTGGAACATGACACGTGCCTGACTTTTTCATAGGACAAGAGGGAAGGAATGAGGGGCAAAGCACTGCTGCTGAGCGCCGACTCCTTAAAAGTACAGAACCACTTGTGTTCCTCTTGGTGTAACAATTCCTAATGATTGATGCAAGGTCAGGCCTTTTGAAATTTTCAGTGCATGGCACTAGAGTTGAAATTAGAATTTGCCCAACATACCTTGGAGAGGAATTCCATTCCTTCTTGAAGGGTAGCATGCTTGGGCCTTTTTCATGTTTTATGCTGTCATGGTTAAAGATGGGGTAGAGTGGAAGTGAGATGACTCAAAACAGCATCTTTCTGGCAAAGAAGTTTCAACTGTGTTTCCAAAAGTTGGACAATAGCAGGTGATGTCAATTCATGCACATGTATTCCTTTCAAATCATTTGCTATAGGAAAATCTAATTCCTAGGTTGTATGAAGGCTGCACATCCCCATGGAAGAGGGAGAAGGTTGAAGGCCAAACTCCAGGTGCACCAAGGCAGACAACTGCAGGCATGAAAAACCAAGCAGGCAAAGTAAATAGTTTCCAAATGATTTTTCATCTTACAAATTCTTTTTTTTTTTTAATTAATTAATTTATTTATTTATGGCTGTGTTGGGTCTTCGTTTCTGTGGGAGGGCTTTCTCCAGTTGTGGCAAGCGGGGGCCACTCTTCATCGCGGTGCGCGGGCCTCTCACTATCGCGGCCTCTCTTGTTGCGGAGCACAGGCTCCAGACGCGCAGGCTCAGTAATTGCGGCTCACGGGCCCAGTTGCTCCGCGGCATGTGGGATCTTCCCAGACCAGGGCTCGAACCCGCATCCCCTGCATTGGCAGGCAGATTCTCAACCACTGCGCCACCAGGGAAGCCCACAAATTCTTTTTATTCAGCATTTATGTGACATGTTTTTGGAAAGGTGAGTAAATAGAGACAAAAGAGTTGATGAAATTATGAGACAAATCAAAGTATGTAATTAGTCATGTGTGGATTCTTACATGTCACTTGTGCACATACCCACACATCCACACACGCGTACTGGTTTGTTTCCCTCAATTGCAATCATGCTATCTGGTCAGTTTTATGATTATACAATTCACTTAACAATATTACATGGAGACATTTTCATGTCAGTGTGTATATGAATAGATCTGCTTTAGTATTTTTAATGGCTGAATAGTATGCCCTGGTATACAGGTTTTCTAATTTACTTTAACAATTCCTTCTGGTAAACATTGTTTTCTGTTTTTCATTGTTACAGAAAGCTGTTTTTGCTGACTCTTGGTCTCCAGCCTTCTAGAAAACTTACTTTTAGTACATTCCATGCATTTCCTCAGTCTAATAATTTCTTGATCAGTGCAGGATTTATTCTGCAGCCTCTCTTGGGTAAATAACTAAAGATTCTCCTCCTCCTTCATTTCCTTCCTCCTCTGCATTTCCCCTGGAGGTGATATGCATGACGGGGATGGGGGGGTCACCTATCATCCTGACATTGGAGAAAGACCACGTATCATCTGCTTGCTGTTATTTTTGATATTACACATTCATCCCTATTCTATAATGTATAGTCAATTCTCATTATTCTTGTAGATATATTCTATAAAGTCACCATAAGCACTGAATTAATGAGTACTGAACTCCAGCCCCTAGGGGAAATATGCCCACACACACACACACACACACACACAGTGGTAAGTAGACAGATATGTATGTATACACATATCTCACATAGATTATCATCTTAAATTGTAAAATCAATTCTTCTTGGTAGTTTCCATTTTCTTTACAGTATTTTTAAAAAGAGTAAATGAGGTTCAAAAGTACTAAGTGGGGCTTCCCTGGTGGCGCAGTGGTTGAGAATCTGCCTGCCAATGCAGGGGACACGGGTTCGAGCCCTGGTCTGGGAAGATCCCACATGCCACGGAGCAACTGGGCCCGTGAGCCACAATTACTGAGCCTGCGTGTCTGGAGCCTGTGCTCCGCAACAAGAGAGGCCGCGATGGTGAGAGGCCCGCGCACCGCGATGAAGAGTGGTCCCCACTTGCCGCAACTGGAGAGCGCCCTCGCACAGAAACGAAGACTCAACACAGTCATAAATAAATAAATAAATAAATAAAAGAACGTGAATTTCTAAAAAAAAAAAAAAGTACTAAGTGACCTGCTGGAAGCTGCCCCACTAAGAAGTGTACTACAATGCACTGTCCCCTACTGCCTCCAGTCTGCTCGTCTCTGTATGAGAGCTGAACTAAGGAAGCAGAGTGGCTCCTTGTTCAACCTCAGTTGGGCACATGCAGGTAAGGCATCTCAAAATTTTGGCTGCTCTGCACATGTTTGGTAATGGCCAGGAAAAGTGCTGCAAGTATTGATTTTGAGGTTAAAATAAATACTAGCGAGTATACAAATTCCCAAATATAGAAGTCACTAATAGTACAGATCAATTGTATCTTCATTGCTATGGCTTCCCTGCTTATTTTGAAACCCAAAGCTGAGAATTGAATTCATTATTCTTTTTACGTTATTTTGGGACCTTCCCCTAGGGCTAGAAACTTCAGACTCTGGATCTAGTTGGTGAAAATTAACTAATATGACTTGGCAAGGTTATCACTCAAAAGCCTTTCCTTGTTCAGAAACAGGAATAACACTTTCCTTAGTTTTCTCTATATTAAGTGTAAGGGTTGAATGAGGTGACATATAAGATCATTTCTAGATATAATTGTATTAGTTTCCTGTGGTTGCTGTGACAACTTATCACAAAATTGAAGGCTTAAAGTAAAAGAAATTTATTCTCTCATAGTAGAAGCTAGAAGTCCAAAATCGGTATCACTGGGCCAAAATCAAGGTGTCGGCAGGGCCATGCTACCTCCACAGGCTCTAGGGAAGAATTCATTCCTGGTCTCTTCCAGCTTCTGGTGGCTTCCACCAGTCCTTGGTTTGTGGCCACGTCACTCCAATCTTTAAAGCTAACACCTTCAAATCTCTCTCTGCTCCATCTTCACATCTTGCTTTCTCCTACATGTGTCTGTCAAACCTCTCTCTGCTTCCTTTTTATGATATATGTGGTACCATTTAGGGCCCACCTGGATAATCCAGGATAATTTGCCCATCTCAAGATTTTAACTTAATCACATCTACAAAGAACCCTTTTCCTTATGAGGAATATTTACAGGTTCCAGGAATTGGGACCTGACGTTTCTGGGTGGACATTATTCAGTCAACAACATTCATGAATGAATCTCAAGTCTCTCCACAAGGTCAAAGATGAGGACCTAGAAGTCAACAGAAAGCATGTGGTCCATGGTGCTTCTATGCATATTTCTATTCACATGAGCTACCAGGCATGGTCTTTACCTAAAGTTATAGAGCTTTACCTGAGCAGGTTATTGTTATTCTAAATGAGATCAGAGGATGTTGCAGATAAGATCTAGTGTGCAGCTGGGCCGTTGACAAGTCATTGAGCATCCAAGGTGTCCTTATAGGAGGACCTGTTAACAGTATCTCCTCTAGGGCCATCTGGCAATGAGTTTGCACCTGCTAAGAACTTCACAGGGCAGATGTCACAGGGAAGTGGTATAACTTCTCTGGCATGCACAGCTGCTAAAGTGAAGTTTGTTGTGGCATATTAACGTGAATGGAGCAGAAACCTGATGCTACACAGGTCTAACATTAATCATATAGAGATGTAGTATTCAAACAAAATTAAAATAAACTTAAATGGACAGAACACTTTTGGATTCCCACCCCTTAAGCCGTTCTATTTCCCTCTAAAAGTTTGGAATTACCACTTCAAGGCAGAGTAGCCTCAAATAGCCAGATATTTACAAAAAGGCTTTCATGGCTTCCCTAGAATTTTCTATACCCACATAGGAGATAGGCTTCCTCTTTGCTGATTAACAACCTGTTATTTCTGTGGAGGTGATATTTGCCACATGAGGGGGTGTGGCTTTGGTAATGCTAGAGACTTGTCGGCTGGTTTTGGTCTCTTTGAATTCTTATGTTGAATGATTTGTGGGCCAGTTAAGAGACATGGAATTATAGGGCTAAATAAGAGTAATTTTTCCCACTGTAGAGGCTTGATTTCATAGTTGCTTTTTTTCTGCAGATCTGAGCAAGACTCTGGTTGTCTGCCTATCTGGTTCAGCTCCAAAACTGGGAATTACGTGACTGAGTAAATAAGATGAATTCTTTGTCTTCCTAGCTCTTATGCACATACACCCATTTCACTTGCATACCTGAACCTAGAGGAGTTCTTGTTTCTGTTTCTGAAGATAGAATTATCTTTACTTGAATTTTCCCATCAGGGACACAAAGTAGCATTGATTATAGACTCTGAATGTTACCAACAGCATGGCCTCTGGTTTTCACATATTTAGGCCACTTAAAAATACCCCACAGCTTAGTAGGTTCTCGTTCCTTCCATTCAGCTTTCTGATGACTATCCTAGTACCCTCTCCCAACTGCCCCCAACAGTTATTCCTCTAAATGGATGCAACTAGATCATAGTTCAGGCCAAAGCTGTGAGCCAAAGCTCTCAAGGGACTTTTGTGTCCACTTAAATAAGAAGTAGGGACACTGTTATGATTTTTCTCTGCATTTTCCATACTAGCTTTCAAAACAGACAGTCTATGCTGATAAACTAGATATTTAGAAGCATCCAGCCTTGACCAAATGCAGTGAGGATTTTGGTGAAGCCTCTTCAAAATGCTGTTTTATCTCCGTTAATAATAGTGATTAGATGCTTTGTTATACTTAGTGTGCTTGCTTACAAAGATGATTTGAGGTGGCTTACAATAAAAATATGTTTATGATAAGACTGTTAAAAAAAAAAAAACCTCCGTGGAGATTGAGGAGGAAGCAGTTACGTGGAAGAGTACCTCATTACTATCATAACAATGACCGAATGTTTAGGTTGACTGTGAGCTTCCTGGCCACAAGGATATAAAAGAAAACACAATGTGTTACAAAATTCCTATTATCTGCTACAAAGCAAATGGCCACTTTCTTTTTGGGAGACGAACTATCGATACATCCTGTTTAGTAAATTCTTCCCGGAGGTTGGTGATTGGGAGGGGAGTGGTTGAGGTAGATATTGGATTCTAAAATAATTTATCGTATGGATCCATATGCATGAGACATTGGACAAAAAAATTGAAAGCATCTTCAGAAGTTGTTTACCATATAATGCAGAGAAGCATCATTCATTGTCATTTTCTGATTTGAGCATTAATAAAAGCCAAGGGCATCATGTTAAGGTTGTCATCAGGAAAGGCACTCAGTGGGGAACTAAGGAGTTAGACCCCAGATTTTTTGATGTTGTTATTATTTATTATTTTGGTTTTTAGGTGTTATTTTTTAAAATAATCGGTTTTGGTTAAAGTCACTCATTTTGAAATTCATGGGTAGATTAGACAAAAGTGATATATGAGCTGACTTGTGAATTTGGCTTGACTTAGGCTGTGTTTTTTTGGGATTTGTAAAAGTGGAAGGGTGATTCTCCTAGAAACATCCAACAATATAGTCCTGCTTCTTAATAGTGTTACCCATTGAACTGTAATTCAGCAATATTGCTTCTGAGGGCTGAGAGGCCATAGTCAGGCTTTTTTCATCCAATAGACTTTCACTGTTGGAGCAAAATGAACCAACATATTCTTCAGATACAAGAAATTGCCTGCTACCTAATAGCTTGAGAGAATAGTGTCATCAAACTGACAGTAGACAAGCATGCTTTCAAAAGGCAATACTGCAGAATAATAAGAGTTTATCTTGTCCTATGTCTGAGGAAAATAAATGTACAAAAAGGCTAAAATGTCTGATGACTCCAGATAAAAGCTCTGTGGTTTGGATTGGAAGCCAGTAGGCCCTGTTTCTACTCTACTCCTCACTTGCCCAAGCTTCTTGTTCTTTGGGTCACCGTCTGCCCTTAAAAAAAATGATAGCATTGGATGAGATGATATCTAAATGTCTTTTAATTTAAAAACCTGTTTTCATGAAATCCAAAAAAGATTGCAGCAAGCTATCTCAAAAGACTCATAATCAAAATGAAATGTAAAAATGGATAAATGCCTGGTCCTGCCCTTGGGTCCAAAAAGTAAACTACACACCTATAAAATGTGGGAGACATAGCTTAATCTTGATTAATGGGGTTGGTGGGCAGACATTTTAGGACTGTAAAAATCATAACACGTCACTATATTGTGTAGCACTGAGAGAGGTCTTCAAATCTTTCTTGAGATATATCACTTCACAAGTATGTTACCTAGACTGAGTGAGAGGGTAGTACCAGCCCCCTTGCACTGGGACAGCCATGTTGGGTCGAGAATAGGCATCTGGGATGGAGAATGGATATGTGTATGTATCTTCTGAAGAGTGAATGGAGGAGCAGAGGATGGTTGGCTGGAGAAGAGAAGACTCAGAGACGACACAAGTTCTGCATTTAAAGGTGTTAAGTGTGATTTGCCCTTCAGGATCCCTTTCCCACCCTTCTCCAATCTCTAGCTCTCTGGCTTCTGATTGGATTTAGCCAATGAGAAGTACCAGCAAGAGATGGTTAGGGGCGGAGGAAAAGAAAGTCAGGATATTTATATTCCCATGTCTTCCTTGCTGAACTTTGTCTTAGCCATGTCTGTTCTCCTTTCATGAAGGTCATAGCTCCTGTTGGGCTTATTTCTCTTATAGGTACAATTTCCTCTGTAATCCTTCTTGTCCTCTCAGCAACTTTCTAGCCCCAGGGTTCTTCAGCTCCTTTTTTTGTCTATCCCCTTATAAATAGTGTCTTTATGAAACTCTTTAATTATATCTTTGAACGTGCCATCTGTTTCCTGCCAGTATCCTGATGGATATGTGTTTTCATGTGGAAGACAGACTAAGCTGTGGTACCAGAGGAAAGTGCTCACGTTAAAAGATGGAAGTTGTGAGAAGAAATATTTTGATTCAACATTTCTACGACTAGAGCTCTGTTAAAATGCAGTGTGTTGCCTCAGAAGGTAGAGAGCCCCTATCAATGGAGGTGTTCATGCAAAATATCAGGATTTTGTGGGGGGAGGAGGAGAGTGAGCATAGATGTGAGTTTGGAATAGATAACTTTTGAAATGTCATTTAACCAGATGTTGTAAGAAACAGTAAATTGTGTTGAAATATTTTCTTTCTTTTTGTTCCTACCTCCATGCTTTTATTTCCAGCTCTATTAAGGGATAACTGACAAATAAAATTGTAATGTATTTAAAGGGTACAATGTGATAATTATATCTATATCTAAATATAGATAATCTATGTAAATCTATATCTATATATAAATATAGATATAGATATCTGATATCTAGTGAGAGAATCCCCACAAGTGAGTTAATTAACACATCTATCAATTCACATATTTACCTTTTTTTTTTTTTTGGTGAGAATGCTTAAAATCTACTCTCTTAGCAAATTTCAGTTATACAATACGGTATTATCAACTATAGTCACGTTGCTATACATTCGATGGAAATATTTTCTTTCTTCTGATTTGTATCTGAGTTTGACACTGCAAGGGAAGCAAAACTAATAAATTGAGGCACACAACTGGGCTCTCCTCTCCATTCCAAGCCCGGGGGAAGGGTTAACTATAGGCAAGCTGCTGTCCTTTCCATTTTAAACAGAATCAAAGCATCAAATGTTTGCCTGTACTAGGTGACCTTTATGGTTTCTTCCAGCTCTCCCCTTCCTTCCTTCCTCCATTCTTCCCTCCATCCTTCCCTCCATCCTTCCCTCCCTCCTTCCTTCTCTCCCTCCTTCCTTCCTTCCTTCCTTCCTTCCTTCCATGCTTCCTTCTATTCATTCACTCATTTCCTTGTTCCACATTTCCTCAACAATATATGTGACAAGAAGCATGCAAGCTGCTGCCTTGGAGGGTTAGGGAGGGGCAGCGGTACACGATAAAATTAAAGAACACACAGCCCATGCAGCTCATGTCTCCAAAGAGTTCACAATCTAGCAGGAGAGACAGAGAGACAGGTGCTGACAAGATATTTTGTCCTTGTTTTCTTAAACTCTCTGTTCCGTACTTTGGAAATTCTCCCCTTACATGCCCACACATTAAACTTTCCTCAAGCCCTTCCTTATCCTTTGTTAACCCATTCTTCATCTTTCCCTATGATTTTTTTTATATACTTGAAATTCTGCTCCTATAGCCACCTCTTTGCAGCTGACTTCCCCCACCCCCATTCATCTCTTGACTCTCTTTATCATCGTTACCAGGATAACACTTACTGCTTGGGCAAAGGGAAGTGCTCATGTATTGCTAACTGCTTCCCCCTAGTATAATGAAAGGTTTGTGTCCTCCAATTTCCTTTGAGAAAAAAAAAACAGCAGCCATGAAAACAACCTAGAGTTATGATAAAACCAGAGAAAGGACATATGAATGCAACAGAGCAAACCCAGCTCATTACAAATTGAGGAGGAAAAGAAAACATATTGATAGTGCTGAGAAGCCTGGTAAATAAGCATGCATTAGGAATCATTGTAGCATCACTAGCTGTATCAGAATTCCTTTTCTTTTAAGGATTCTAAAAAAATGATTTTCAAGTTTCTATACTTTTCAGCCTAACTACAAAAACTGGCTTCATCAAATTAGCTGCAGTGAGATGTTGCCATTGATGTTCTCCCCAAGGCCACAGAAGACCATCACACCCAACTTACTGGACTGCTTTTTGAAGCTTCAAATACTCCACTATCCCTTTAGAGGTCATTACCTTTAGAGATATTGGATTATGGATTTACAATATAATAGTCTTTGTCAGTCATGTTAGGTAAATGCATTGCACAGGAAGAGAGAAGGAAATAAAATGGTACCCATTGCTTAGAGATTGTGATGAGCCAGGCTAAAGAGAAAGTTTTCTGCAAAGGAAGTGGTCTTTTCTTGACCTAGGCTGGTGCTTTGAGGATAAGCATGTGCTTTGTATTGTGCTCACCGTGGTTCAAAAGCTACTGATGTTCCACACTCCTCACCACCACCAGGATGATGCTTAGAATGCATGGCACTGCCAGTACCAGCACTTCACCTGTATCATAGTCTCTTTTTTTTTTTTTTAATTTTTATTTTTTTGGCTGTGCAGCATGTGGGATCTTAGTTCCCTGACCAGGGATCAACCCTGTACCCCCCGCATTGGAAGCGTGGAGTCCTAATCACTGCACCACCAGGGAAGTCCCTCTGTATCATAGTCTCTTATTTGAATAATTAGCACTGATCAAGTGCACTCTTTAGTTATAGCAGCTGTGTGATGTACTGATGAATATACAATAGAAGGTGGCCTGGGGGTGGGGGCGGGACATATAGTCTCATTTCCAAAGGCATGGCTTGAATTGAGTTAACTTTTGCCACTTTACAAAATATGAGAAACGCACGTCTCCCACATCCCAGACCACTGAAGAGGAAATTTTTTCCCAACTTTGTGTGCCAGGCCTTATCTTGTTAGAAGGAGATAATTTAAGTAGATATTACATCTTACATAGTTTTTTTGGTGCTCACCTTTCACCATGATTTGACTGGTCTTAAAGTAGATAGTGGTCTTAAACCACTGGTATAGGCCTGTAGTGTTCAATACGATAGCCACTAGCCATATGTGGCTGTTTAAATTTAAATTAATTTAAATGAAATACAGTTAAAAATTCAGACCCCCATTCATGCTAATGTACTTTCAATTGCTCGACAGCCACACGTGGCCAGTACCTACCTAATGGACGGTGTAGACACAGAACATTTCCATCATAACAGAAAGTTATAGTGGAGGGACTTCTCTGGTGGTCCAGTGGTTAAGACTGTGCGCTCCCAGTGCAGGGGGCCCGGGTTAGATCCCTGGTCAGAGAACTTGATCCCGCATGCTGCAACTAAAGATCCTGCATGCCGCAACGAAGACCTGGCATGGCCAAATAAATAAATAAATATTTTTAAAAAATTATAGTGGATAGCACTAGTATAGACAACTCCCTTATTTAGCTTTATTTATTGTAGGATTTCCTTGGGAATCCTCATGTCCCCAAGCTGCGGAGAGTAACAGAGATCTAGCATATGTAAAAGCTATAAAGTAATGGATGTTCAGATGACTAAAGGGAAGTGGGGCAGTGGGTTAGGAAAGGTGTACTATTCTAAGCTTGGATAATTTGAAAGAATGTTTTAATTTGTGTATGCTATTTACTTTGAAGAATTAATAATACATTAAAACAATATTTTGAAATATTTTGATATTTACTACATAGCTTTCTATGGTTGAAAAAAACATATAATAATATAAAAATAGCTTTTAGCAGTCTCTAAATTTAAGTGCTATGGCCTTTTGCCTTTAGGGCTTACCAACTAGTTTCCTGAAATGGTTCTTAAATATTGACCTAGCTAGAGGGAAAGCCTGGGGGGACTGGGCTTGCCCAAGTGTAACATTACATGTCATACTGCATTAACGTCATGTAGCACTACAATATGGCAGTTTTGATTACAGATGTTAGAGCACATGAATGTCTTCTGCAACGAATTAAGTGATATGTATCTTACTTATCTTACTTCATATGAAGGTCCATTGCAATAATCGCTCATTATAGCCTAAGCAGCTTTCCAAAACCATAGATAGAGAAGGAATAGAGAAGAAATGCTACCCAGGAAAACTGAAGTATATCCAGGTTCCATACGCATTTTCATAACTCTTCCTAGAGGAAATGGAGTTTTGAAAGCCTGGAGGATTTTGTGCCCAGGTGCGTGCGTGAGCCCATGTGCATGCACATGTACAGGCACCACCCCCCCACCTCTGAGGGTGTATTAAATGAGGTCGTTAGAATATAAGATACCTATATCAATGACTGCTACATATTGAATAGCCAGTAAATATTGTGCTTAACACCCTCCCCTCCTTTGTGATAAATAATAGCGTGGGAAAAGGCTGGGATATTTAATTTTCCTTATTGTCCATAGCTTTGAATAATGAAGACTTGGGGTGGGAGGAGTCCAATTAGGTTCCCCAGCTGTCTTTCCTGCCCTCATAAAAAGGCTTTTCAGGGTTTTCACTCTAGGACACTGTTGATTGACAATGTTTGGATCGCCCAGGGCCAGGCCCTCTGCTAATTGGTAGCCTGAGTGTTAGCATTTAACACTCCCTCTGAATTCCATAGGAAAACCTATCCATGGATAGGTTCTCCACACACCACACCATGGATGACTGGCCCTTGGTAACCCAGAATCAAAGTCTCATTTTCCATTAGGGTTATTATAAATTATTAAATGAGATGATATATGTAAAGTACTTGGTACAGTGCTTGGCATTTAAGTGCTCAGAAATTGTCAGCTGTCTATTAGAGTCCTATTTCTAGGTGTTATTATCCCCCATCCCTGGGTCTTCCTCTGACTGCCATGCCATCCAAACAAACTTCAGACTTCCATGCCTTTAATATAGCTTCAACATACGTTCTTTAAAACTAGCTAATCAAAGATTGAAAAGATTGCCTAAATAGAGTCCATCTCTTGTGAGTGCTCTTAGTGAGAAAGATGAAAGCCATGATGCTGGACCCTCATCAAGTGTAATTTTTTTCTGTTGCTTCTTGTTCATATGTTCCGCTGTTCACATTGAATGATGAAGCCACTGTAAATGACTTATTTCAAGACGCCAAATGCTCTAGTATCGAGCAAAGTACTTTATTTCCATGAGATGTTTTTTTCAAGTTGGGAGATCATGGGCACAGAGATTTTGAAAATAGCACTTATATATCAAATAAAGGAAGGGATTATGGTTTATAAAAAAGGTTTATTTTTCCTCAAAAATGTACTGTAGAAATGCAACCTGGTTTTTTGCTATTGGGTCATAGATGCCATCTCACTGTCATCTGACATCAGGGAGCATTACCTAGTAGCTATGCAGAATTAGTTTCTTTTGGCCCGAGAAAAAATAGGCCAAGTATGAGGCTGGTATGTAGATTATAACTAGAGAGTACATTTTTGAGTGGAACCCGCTGTACAGAAGTCCTCTAATTCATTATTTCCGAAACTTCCCTGGTTTTATGAATCATTTTGGGAATTTGCTAAGAAAAATTTCCAGGCCCACACCAGACAATCTGAAGCACATTCTCCAAGAGATAGGTTTGGCAAGCTAGATTGTTAACAAGCTCCCCAGCTGATTATTATTATCAGAAATTTTGGGAAATACTATGTAGCTTGCCTTCCAAACCAAAGGTAGATGTGAGGATCATTTTATGGATGCTTGATTGTGTTTGACCTAACCATTAAGGAACTACCATAGGATTCTAGAAAATGGTCAAAAAGTTTGATGGTTCTAAAATTCTTTTCTATATGTGATTATTTGGGGGAGGAGCCGTGGAACTGAGAAATAATCTTGCCTATTGGAATCACTCTTATGGAAAAAGAATTCATATACAACAGGGGAAAGCCCATAGTGATGAATTCTTATTATATGGATAATTTGCTTCCTTGGATTCTGCTTCTGTGGCTCATGTGTGGCACCACCAGGATCATAGATATGGTCTGGAAAAAAAGATTATGATTTTCTTTAGCTCAGGAGTCATAATATTGACTGTGTTTCTTTTCCTGTCATTTGTCTCAAACCTAGTGTTCTGTATGCAGTTGGAAGTTAATGCATGGTGATTATTGAAATAATTATGCCACCTTAGTGATTCCATGAAGGAGACATTAAGGTATGATCATTTATACTTTACAGAATCCCCTATGAAAAAATATATGCAAGACTTCTGCTTCCAGGCAAGATGGAATAACAGCATCCAGATTCACTGTCTCCCTGAAACACCACCTGGCCAAAACACACACATACACACACACACACACACACACACACACACACAATTTATGAAACAATGGCCTTTAAGACAGTATACATCAAGTGACAATAAACAGGAGAGCCTGAGAAGTGGAAAACAAGCAATGTGTTATAGTTGTTACAGCTTATTTCTTTAAAAGAGTTTCCAGCTGTACCACAGGGAGAGAGAACCAAGGTGAAGCCAGGTGAATTATAGGACTTGAGGAAATAAAGGTGAGTGTCTGGGAGCTGGAGTCCATAGGACAGAGTACTGGAGAAGAAAGAAATGAACAGAAATGGAAACATTGACACCTGCAGAGGGTCTCATTCATGTATTCAGCAGAATACATGCATATTAGGAAACTATCCCAGGGCAGGGAAAGAACCATCTGAGAGATTTAGAGGAAACAGTACTCAGTGTTGATACAGTGCTGGAAATAGTGCCAGTTTCCACCAGCCAAGTAGGAAAAACGCATAATCCATGGGGCATTAAATAGAGTACCCAGAAGGGACTTGCCTCAGCATTGGGGAATAATTAGCCCTAAACACTTCTGGTCCCACTTAACAAATCACAAAAGCAAAGCCAAAAAAGGATCAAACTGTTTCCAAGTAAGTTAACTGCATCCCAGAACAAAGCTTGAGGATATGTATAGAAAGACAACCAATAAGATAAAATTTACAAGGTCTGGCATCTATGACAAATTCTCAGACATGCAAAAAAGCTGGAGAATAAGTTCCATAATGAGGATAAAAATCAATCAATTAAAACCAACCCAGAAATAGCATAGATGTTAGAATTAGTAGACAAAGACATTAAGAGAGTTATCATAACTGCATTACCATATGTTCAAAAAGTTAAATAGGGACATGGATGATATAAAAATGATCCAAATCACATGTCTATAGATGAAAACTACGATGTCTGAAATAGAAAATGTACAGGATGGGACTAAAGACAGATTAGACATTGCAGGAGATAAGATTAGTAAGCTTGAAGACATACCACTAGAAGCTATCCAAAATGCAATACAGAGAGAAACAAGAAAACATTTGAAAAAAAGGCATCTGAGAGTTGTGGGACAATTACAAGCACCCTAATATGTGTGCAATTTGAGTCTCTGAACAGGAGAGCAGAAGAATATTTTAGGAAATTATGGTCCCCAAATTTCCAAATTTGATGAAAACTATAAACCCACAGATCCATGCAACTCAACAAACCTCACACAAGAAACTTGAAGAAAACTACACTGAGACACAACATAATCAGCTGCTCAAAATCAGTGATAAAGAAAACATCTTAAAAACAGCAAGAGAAAAAAGACACCTTACATACACAGGAACAAAGGATATCAGATTCCTCACAGGAAATAGTACAAAGGAGAAGAAAGGGTAGCAACATCTTTAGAGTACTAAAATAAAAAAAAACAACTGGCAACCTAGAGTTCTATACTTTGTGGGTATATTTTTCAAATATGAAAATGAATTGAAGATGTTTCAGACATACAAGAGGTGAGAGTCCATCAATGGCATTCCCATGCTACAAGAAATGATAAAGAATATACTTCAGGCAGAACAAAAATAATACCAGATAGAACTATGGATATACACAAAGGAATGAAGATTCCTGGAAATAATAACTATAT
Organism: Eschrichtius robustus; assembly: GCF_028021215.1. Lineage (NCBI taxonomy): Eukaryota > Metazoa > Chordata > Mammalia > Artiodactyla > Eschrichtiidae > Eschrichtius > Eschrichtius robustus. The sequence goes on from NC_090845.1 coordinate 128,729,240, forward strand.
GTAAAACTATATAAGATTTTTTCTTACTATTTTAATTTCTCTAAAATAAAATATAATTGACTATTTAGACAAAGATAACAAAAAATACTGCATGATTTATAATATATGTGTAAGTAAAATATCTGACAATATAGCATGAAGACCTGGAGGAGAGAAATTGAAGTATACTATTTCAAGAGTCTTATACTGTATATGAAGTGGTACCTTCAAGTCTACCACTTGAAGGCAGACTGTGACAAATAAAAAATGTAAAATATAAACCCTAAAGCACACTACAATAACAAAACAAAAAGTTACAGAATGTAAAAAAGATAAAATGTAATAAAATTTATACTTTATTCAATAAAAAGAAGTTAAAAAGATAAAAGGGACTAATGATAAAGTAGAACAAATAGAAAACAAGTAGACAGATGATAGATTTAAGCTTAACCATATCAAAAATCATATTAAGTGTAAATTGTCTAAATAACCCAACTAAAATGCAGGGATTGTCAGCTTGGGTAAAGGTGCAAAACACTATTCTGCCTATAAGAAAAATTCTTTAATTATAAAGACAAAAAGTGGTTGAAAATAAAAGCATGGAAAAATATCTACCATTCTGACACTATCAAAACAAAACAAAACAATACTGGTGTGGCTAGATTAATATCAAACAAAGTAGATTTCAGAGAAATAATATTACCAGAAATAAAGTAGGCCATGTCATAATGATAAAAGTGTCAACGAATCCTAAGCATTTATGCACCTAATAACAAAACTTCAAAATACATTACATAAAAACAGAAAGAACAACAAAGAGAAAGAGAAAAATCAAAAATTATAATCAGACATTTTATTATCCCTCTCTCAATATTGATAGAACAAGTAGAAAATTAGTAAGTATATAGAAAATATAAACAGCACTTTCAAACAACATAACACATTTGACATTTCTACAGTGCTCCCTTCAACCATGGCAGAATACTCATTCTTTTCAAAAGCAAATAGAGGACTTCCCTGGTGGCGCAGTGGTTAAGAATCTGCCTGTCAATGCAGGGAACACAGGTTTGAGCCCTGGTCCGGAGCAACTAAGCCATGGAGCAACTAAGCCCATGTGCCGCAACTACTGAGCCTGTGCTCTACAGCCCATGTGCCACAACTACTGAAGCCCATGCACCCTAGAACCTATGCACCACAACTACTGAGCCCATGCACCACGACTACTGAAGCCCGTGCACTCTAGGGCCTATGTTCCACAACTACTGAACCCATGTGCTGCAACTACCGAAGCCCGTGTGCCTAGGGCCGGTGCTCTGCAACAAGAGAAGCCACCACAATGAGAAGTCCACGCACCGCAATGAAGAGTAGCCCCCGCTCGCTGCAACTAGAGAAAGCCCGCATGCAGCAACAAAGACCCAATGCAGCCAAAAATAAATAAAATTTAAATATATATATATATATATATAAATTCTTCAAAAAAGCACATGGAATATTTGCCAAGATAGACTATGTTGCCAACATGGACCAAAATAAGAGAGCAAAAATGACTGATGAGATTGAATCAGTAATCAAAAACCTTCCAAAAAGGGAAAGCCCAGGACCAAATGGTTTCTCTGGTGAATTCTAACAAATATTTAACTAAGAATTAATGCTAATCTTTCTAAAACTCTTCAAAAATTGAAGAGAAGAGAACACTCCCAAACTCATTTACAAGGCCAGAATTACCCTGATACGAAAGCCAGATAAGGGTACTACAGGAAAACTACAAACCTGTATCTCTGATGAATATAGATGCAAAAATTCTCAACAAAACATTAGCAACCCAAATTTAACAGCACATTAAAAGGATCATACACCATGATCAAGTGGGATTACTTCTGGGATACAAGGATGGTTAAAGAAATCAATAAATGTGATACAGCACATTAATAGAATGAAAGGTAAAAAAAATTGTATAATCATCTCAATAGAGAAAAGGTATTCCACAAAATACAATGTTCTTTTATGATAAAAATCCTCAACAAGTTGGGTGAAGAAGAAACATACTTCAAAATAATAAAGGCTATACGTGACAAACCCACAGCTAACGTCATACTCAATGGTAAAATGTTGAAAGCATTTCCTCTAAGATCAGGAACAAGACAAGGATGCTTACTCTTGCCACTCCTATTCAACATAGGACTGGAAGTCCTAGCTAGAGCAATTGGGCAAAGTAAAAAAATAAAAGGCATTCAAATGAGAAAAGGAGGAGTAAAATTGTTGTTTGAAGATGATACAATTTATACATAGAAAGTCTTAAAGATTCAACCAAAAAAAAAAATGTTGGAACTAATTAATAAATTCAGTTAAGTTGCAGGATATAAAGTCAACATACAGAATTCAGTTGCATTTCTATACACTACAACAAAATATCTGAAAAATAAATAAAACAGTTCCATTCACAATAGCATCAAAACCATAAAACACTTAGGAATAAATTTAATCAAGGAAGTGAAGACCTGTACAATGAAAACTGCAAGACTTTGATGAGGGAAATTGAAGAAGAGATGAACAAATGGCAAGATATCCCATGTTCATGGGTTGGAAGAATTAATATTGTTAAAATGTCCATACTACCCAAAGGCATCTACAGGTTCAATGTAATCCCTATGAAAATTCCAATGGCTTTTTTCACAAAAATAGAAAAAAATCCTAAAATTTTTAGTGAACCACAAAAGAACCCAAATAACCCAAGCAATCCTAAGAAAGAAGAACAAAGCTAGAGGCATCACACCTGCTGATTTCAAACTATATTACAAAACTATAGTAATCAAAACACTATGGCACTGGCATAACAATGGATACATAGACCAATGTAACAGAATAGAGAACCCAGAAATAAACCCGTGTATATGTGGTCAATTAATTTATGAGAAAGGAGCCAAGGATATACAATGAGGAAAGGATATTCTCTTCAATAAATGATGTTGGGAAATTTTGATTGCAACATGCAAACTAATGAAACTGGGCCTCTATCTTACACCACTCACAAAAATTAACTCTAAATGGATTAAAGACTTAAATGTAAGACTTGTAACTGTAAAACCCCTGAAAGAAAACATAGGAAAAAAGCTCCTTGACATTGGTCTTTGGCAATGACTTTTTGGATATGACATGAAAAGTACAAACAAGAAAAGCAAAAATAAAGAAGTGGGACTAAATCAAACTTAAAAGCTTCTGCGCAGCAAAGGAAACAATGAACAAAATGAAAAGACAACCTATGGAATGGGAGAAAATATTTGTAAACCATATAGCGAATAAGGGATATATATAAGTAACTCATACAACTAAAGCAAAAACGAGTAACCCTATTAAAAATGGGCAAAGAAACTAAATAGACATTTTCTCAAAGGCACACAAAGGGCCAACAAGTGCATGAAAATGTGATCAATATCACTAATCATCAGGAAAATGCAATTCTAAAGCACAATGAGATCTCACCTCACACCTGTTAGGATGGCTATTGACAAAAAGACAAGACATAACAAGTGCTGGCAAGGATATGCAGAAAAGTGAACCCTTGTGCACTGTTGGTGAGAATGTAAATTGTTACAGCCACTATCAAAAAAATATGGATGTTCCTCAAAAAATTAAAAATAGAATTATTATATGATCCAGCAGTTCTACTTCTGGATATATATCTGAAGGAAATGAAATTACTGTCTCTAAGAGATCTCTGAACTCCCATGTTCATTGCAGCATTATTCACAATAGCTGAGATATGGAAACAACCCAAGTATCATTGATGATGGCTTATATACATACATACATACATATATATATATATATATATATATATATATATATATATATATATATATATATATATATATATATATATATACACACAGAATGGAATTTTATTCAGCCATGAGAAAGAAGAAAATCCTGCCAATTGTGACGACTTGGATGAAGCTTGATGACATTATGCTAACTGAAATACACCAGACAGAGAAAGACAAATACTGTATGATTTCACTTTTGTGTAGAATCTAAAGAAAAATAAAAGAAAAAGAAAAAAGAAAAAGAAAGCTTAAGTCATAGAAATAGAGAGTAGAATGGTGGTTACCAAGGGCTGGGGGTGGGGAACATGGGGAAACGCTGGTCAAAGGGTATTAGTTTTCAGTTACAATATAAATAAGTTCTGAGGATCTAATGAACAGCATGGTGACTATAGTTAATAATAGTGTACTGTATACATGAAATTTGCTAGAAGAGTAGATCTCAAGTGTCTCACCAAAAAAAAGCTTACTATGTGGGGTGATAGATGTGTTAATTAACCTGATTGTGGTGATCATTTCACAATGTATATGTATATCAAATCATCATGTTGTACACTTTAAATATATACATATTTATTTGTCAATTATTCCTTAATAAAGCCTTGAGGGGGGAAAGAAATGGGTAATTTCCCGTAGGATAATCTAACACTGCAAGATGTTCACCTTCACATTTCTGATAGGTTTCCAGTGAGAATGCTAAACATCCCCCAAAAGATTGTAAATATTGTTTTTGATTCCCTCTCCCTCTTACGACTTTTAGAAAAATGCACAGTCACAGGTGTATTTTATTACCAAACGTGGAAGAAGAAAGAGGGTCTCTGTTCAGGGGGAGAGGAAAAGATGAGTTTTCATTGACTACTCTTCCTAATTTTCTCAAAAAAGATGATAAACAAAATTCATTAAGAACATTCTCTGGATGTCTTACGGTGATATTTTATGCAGAATAAAACCGTTAAGTACACTTTGTATTTTGAGGCATAGTGAATGGAAATGAATTTACACTTTTCATGGAGGCTTTGTCTTATAATTTCAATAGGTTTTCATGTGGCATTGTTTTCCCAAGTTCACTTTTTGTAATTCTATTTTTTTTTTTTTTGTAATTCTATTTTTGAATATGTATTGTGAAATACTTTAAGCCTATATATGTCATAAAAAATAATAGCTGAAGTAGCCCTTAGGGGAAACTCCATAATATCCGTATTCCTATTTTAGTGCATTCATAATTGAATGGGAGAACAGAAGAGCCATGAGTTTGTGTTTCTTATTATACAAAATCTGCTGATATAATGGAATATGTTATGGCCACTGTATTTTGTACCACCAGAGTAGCATGGTGTTCTGTGGCATTAATAGCAAAACTCTGCCTTATAGGTGTCCATACCTTTAGAAAATAAGCCAGAGAGATAAATGAGGCACAGCCTTTTCACCTGTTCTCATTTGAAGAGGAATTTCTTCTGGGAAAGTAGCACTTTTAGGTTGCTTGTGCTTGGTGTTAAAAAAGAAGGCTGGGTTGGTAATTGTAAGACAAGCGTCTAAAATAAGTTTTGTCAATGTGCTGTCTTAGGCAAATCACTTTCTCTTGGGCAAAAGGAGGAGTTGGATTAAACGTCCTTCAAGATTTCCTTCTATTATAGACTTTAAACAACTTCTTCAGGCAAAATGGACAGAACACAGTAAGAAATCAGGGAAGAATCCTTATTTTTTGATTCAAGTAAACCTTAAGACAAGATTAACCATAGAATAAATTTCCGTGGACAGTTAGTGAATTCTATAACTGCACAATTTAGTGTGAGTTGATAATGAAGGTGCACAATGAGATATTCAACAGTGCAGACTGAGAAATGGTATGACACATGAGTATTTCAAGTGAAAAGGTGTGGCTGGTTATTATCCCAAACTATCCTGTAGCAGCTGGTATTATTAAAATGTAATAATAATAATTCAGTACATTTAAATAGAAAATTACAGCTTACAAGTTTCTTTCACACATATAGCAGCATCCATTTTCCATCAGAGTAAATGGAAAGCCAAAATTAAGGACCATGCAAATATCACTTGACAGGTCAGAGTGGTAGAAGCCAAATGATGGATATGTGTTTGTGTATACATCCATATATATGTGTTGGTTGAAAAATAGCAGTTTTAAAACAAACCAACAGTGATATTTTCCTTAAGAAAACTGTTAATACTTTTCAAGGTCTGTGATACCTTCAAGAATTCAATTACCTACCACTTGTGGCTGAAGAGGCATGTATGAGGCACCTCCAAATGACTAATAAAGAAAAGGAAGTTATTGCATTTCTTCTTTCATTCGTTCCCTCAACAGTGAAGGCGAGTAGCAATGCTGCTTTTTAGTAGAATGTGTGGTTGATGAAAAGAATTTGAGTTTATGATCAATGTTATGGAAAAAGCGCTTGAAAATTGTTTACTAAATTCTGTTTTGAAACTTGTGGAGAAGAATATCCAAAGTGGGTTTTTGTAATTCATCAGCAATAATAGGTCTTTGATGTTTGCCTAAGTCTGAAAATGTTCCTTTCCCAGTCTCCTCAAACAAGCAGGGATGATATCTATAAGCTAGTTCACTGCAGGGACAGCAAGCTCTGGAATTTCCAACAAGGTCATGAGTGACCTTGTTCTTTTTAAGTAAAAATTCATAGACATAAATGTAATATTGTACAAAATATTCTTGGAAGGAAGTAGTTCTGATGCTCATCCCTAATCAAGACATTCAGAAATACTGTTAAGAGTACAAAAAAGTGTACTGGATTGAAAATTAGTACAACTAGTTTCTGGCCCTAGTTCAAACACTTACACACTGAGCCTCAAAATCTTTTTCTGTGAATAAGGGTGCCATTATTAACATTGCCCAACTCATAGAAAAACTATAAGGAACAAGTAATGAACAGAGACATAAAAACACAAGGCAAAATTTTAACGCACTATAGAAATTATGTTCACAGTACATAATAAGATTACGATTTATTAGTAGCCTTTAACTGTATGCTAACTAAAATAATAAGAGCTTTAGGTTGCAAGCTAAATGTCCATCAACAGAGGAATAGATAAAGAAGATGTGGTACATATATACAATGGGATATTACTCAGCCATAAAAAGGAATGAAATTGTGCCATTTGCAGCGACGTGGATGGAACTAGAGACTGTCATACAGAGTGAGGTAAGTCAGAAAGAGAAAAACAAATATTTTATAATATCGCTTATATGTGGAATCTAGAAAAATGGTACAGATGAACTTATTTGCAAAGCAGAAATAGAAACACAGATGTAGAGAACAAATATTTATACCAAGGGGGGCAGGGGCGTGGGATGAATTGGGAGATTGGAACTGACATACATACACTACTATGTATAAAATAGATAACTAATGAGAACCTACTGTATAGCACAGGGAACTCTACTCAGTGCTCTGTGGTGACCTAAATGGGCAAGAAATCCAAAAAAGAGGGGATGTATGTATATGTATAGCTGATTCACTTTGCTGTACAGCAGAAACTAACACAACATTGTAAAGCAACTATACTCCAATAAAAATAAATAAATAAATAAATAAATTCAGATAATCAAACACTGAAAAAGAAAAAGAGCTTTAGGTGTAGAATAAGATATGGTACAGAACTGTTTAAATTCCAGCTCAGCCCTAAGTAGCTATGCAGACTTGAGCAAATCTTTTCCCTAAACTGGACTCATATTCCTTCTCTGAAAACTTAAGTGAGTTGAACCAGAACAATAATTTTCAAGTTGTTATATTTTGTGGAACAGTGTATTCAAATGAGGCCTCATGAAGAAGTTTATGATTTACACAGATAAATCCAGAACTGTTCTGGTTAAAGTAGGGGTGAAAGGCCTAGATTATCGCCCTTGAATTCTATCTCCACCTCCCTCCACAGCCCCTGAGAGAAGCTCTTTGAAACTGCTGGACTAGGTTTCTTGGGTTCCATCCAGGTCTAAAATATTCTTTTCTGATTCACGCCATTATAACATACAACCTTGCACTTGATCTTAACTCTACGGATGTGTTGACTGAATGAAGTGTGTCAACAACACTGTCTTCAGACCATGAAAGTCTCTTTCCACTTGACTTCTTGGTGAAGAAAATCACTTTGTAGTATATGTCTTCATTTTGCAAAGATCCAGCCTTGAGGTTAGTTTTTCTTCTTGAGGACGGGTCAAACTATTCCAAGGGGTAGAGAGAAGTAAGATTTTTTCCATGTATCCTAAATGGAGTATTTTCTGGGTGAATATCTATAAAGAAAATGGGATCCTGGAATTTTTATTCTGGCTTAAAACCAATACCCTCAATTCCATTTGTTGCTACAATTGTGATTTACAGCCAAAACTATTGGCACTAGAATCCCGGATTCACAATTTAATTGCTGTGTGACCACGGGCAAATTAGTGAACTTCCCTGAGCCTCAGTTTCCCCATCTGTAAAATTAAGATTGTTGAGAGGATTAAATGATATAATACATTCAAAGCTTCATGACCCACAGGGGATGATAAATTAGTGTTCAGCTCCTTTCTCGCCTCCTTCTCTTTGAGAATAGGAGTGCATTTCACTGTTTACTCAGCTGTTGGTTAAGCACTTGGTAGTCAATCTTTTCTCCACGCTTATGGGGAAGATGGTATCAAGAATGAATTTATGTGTAGTCTCCAAATTACATTTTGGTCTATATTAACGTCTTTCTCTTTAAGAAAATCTATCTAGAATACTATCATGTCAAACTTAGACTGAATTGAGATTTCTTCTCTTTCACCCATTCTACTCATATCTGAAATAAGACTGGCAGTACAACTGAGTGTAAAGCTGCCCCACATTGAGATCTTGGTAATCAGAAGGAACCCAAAGGCTTTTGTGTAATCCAGAACTTGGTAAAATCAGCCCTTCCCTAATTGAAAGTATTCTCTCTTGTGTATTAGATAATCTGCAAGTTTATGGATATCCTTCCTAGACATAAGTCCCAGTGACATCTATCTTTTATGACCATAAAAATGCACAAGGAAAATGGGAAAGGATTAGAATATTGAATTAAAATATATTTACCATTCTCTGTGTAACACTATACCAATTTTTATTACATTTATTCTGTTTCTTAGAGCATAACAGAATATTATATCTGGGGCAGAAAGCCATATGAAGATTGAAAGGAAATTTGAATTACATTTTCGTATATCTACAGTGTCATATGACAAAATGTAAATAATATAGTTAGTTTTCAGAAAGATAGCCATTTGATTCCATCTTATTTTATTAAGATATATCAAAGTCAGTGGGAGCTGGCTTTTCTTTTCTCAACCTGCTAAATCACTGTATGACTTTGTGTTGAAATGTCCATGGATGGTTTTAGCAATCCAGTATGTGATATGGCTACAATGTCTCTCTAATGCAACTATCTTTTCTTATTTAATTCATATCATCTGGGGGTGTTAAAGTCTCATTATTATTGGATCCTTGAGGGCTGAGATTATGCCTTCTTAGTGCTTTGTAAATCCCATAGCACCTGGGATGTTACGAGACACTTGAGGATGACATTTTATGTGTCAGTAGTAGCACAGCAAAGGTATTTATTAATACACATGGTGAAAAGATCTTTGTTGCTATGCTTGTGACATTTTAAGACTTCTTTCATTCTAAGATAATAGTGTGGGTCATATAAAAGGGAAACCAATCAGGATACAACAGGATCTGAGTAAGAACCAAACAGTTCTCGTTTGGAATGATAGATTTTTTTTTTTTTTTTTATGAAACAGTCAGACACATGGAACACTGCAGAATGTTTTATAACACCCACACAGACACCACCCAAAATAAGCAGAAGTGCTAATATGTCACATATTTGCTTCAAATCTTTTTCTCAAGAAATAAAATATTTCAGATCAATTTAAATTTCCTCCTTTTGAATCCGTCTTCTTTTATGCCTTCCTGGAGGCAACCGTTAAGCTGAATTTGGTATATATAATTCCAATCCATGGTTTTATAATTTTACTATGCATAATGTAGCTATGATCAATATATAATATCGCTTTGTTCATTTTTAAATATACATAAATGGTACCTCACTGTGTATATCATTTTGACTTACTTCAATCACATTATTTAGTATTGCTATTTAGCATGCTTGTTCGTTTGTTTGACTTTTATTTTTCCTCTAGTTTCCTAGGATTTAGAGTTGTCTTTACCCTCTCCAGCACTGTTTCTTCCTCCTCATACTGATTTGGAAGTTCTGTCTTTGTATTTGTAAGGGTCCAATACACAGGGAAATACACAGATTACACACTCGAAATGGGTTATTGAAAAGATTAACGAAAGGGGCCCCTCAAAGGTGTTAACAAAAACAAGGGATCATGGATAATCTTGAGGCTCCTTCAGTAGGCTCTAAGAGACCAAAAGAAGCTACTAGCACTTCAGAGGTCTGAGAGGCAAGAGGAGAGAGGCTTTTGCAGGGTCCAGCAAGTGCGGCAGGCTGCAGGAGAGGGTCATCCCGTCAGAGCTGTGGCCTTCAGCTACTTCAGCTACTGACAAACCAAGAAGCCAGGGAGCAAGAGCAGCCAGTTGATGTAGTTGTTAGAGGTAAGCCTCTAGATGCACAGAGTAGGACAGAGAAGGGTGGAGATTGATCTTAATGGCAAATGGAAATTATCCAGTATAGGCTTCTATGTCTGTTCTTTTCATGGCAACCCTTAACCTTTTTAACACAAGTGTTTCAACTCTAAAGCTGCTCGCTAGCTTTGCTCCTCAAGCCTTCGGAAAGATTAAATTCAAATACTCCCATTCCATCTTCCATTCTATGTATGTCTCATATTTTACTTTGTTTTTGACCCCTCCAAATTTGCCATTGCTGTTATTTTCACTATTATTATTATTTATCGGCAATATTTATTTAGATTTCACAATGGATCTTAACCAATTTCTTTGCTTTTTCATCCCACTTCTTTCTTATGGGTCCAGTTTCCTTTATTAACACAGCACACTTTTTCTGTGGAGGCCCCTCATGCCCTTAGAGTAGGGGCCTACCTCTGGTGGGTTCTGCATTAGCTGCTGCAGGATTGCCCCAGTTCTGGTCTGGTGTTAATTCTCAGGGTAGTTCTTTAAGTAGACAACGGGCAGTGCATATTTGAGTTCCATTTTATCAAGGTAGTTCCTTTTTTTTTTTGTTTCTTTTTTTCTCAAAGCATTTTAGGGATTGGAGTAGGGCAGGACAGGACAGGGAAGATTCCTTGCCTTGTCTTAGACCTATGGGAACATTTTTTTTCTAGGTGCACTTTTGATAGACTTTATTTGGGGAGCTCAGTTCCAGCTCCATAGCCACACACATGTCTCAGGGCTTCTCTCAAGTTCATATGCCTCCTGCTCACCTTCTGGCTTGGAGGTCTGCTTCATTTTGGTTACTAGGGGTTTCTCCTTCTTGCTTTTAGCCTTGGTCTACACTTTTTAAAAGAAAAATGAATTTCATTAAGTATGTTTGAAGCCAGAGGGAATGCTTTCTGTGTTCTCTTAGCTGACCGTAATGACTAGAAGTTCAATGATGGAGTATTTGCAGCTTGATCATTCTCTGAAGAGTCTTTCTGCTTTGTGTTGTTCTGTTGCTATTTTTCATCCACACTTCCTATTTCTTTCCCTTGTTTTGCCTGGGTGTTTTGATCTCTTTACTTTAATTGGCTTATTTTCTTGCTCTCGCCTTCTTTATACTCAACTCAGATGATTATTTTTGTACATTATCGAAAAATGGAAAGCTGCCATTCTACTTATGCTTTCAATTCTATTTTAAGGAATATTTTCGAGTTGTCTCTAAGACCTTATTTGATTCTTTGTTGTCTCCACTCATTGGATGTCTCCCGTACACTGTGCGAGTTCTTCATTTAGTCACATTTCACCATCTCTCCCTATGCTTATGCCCATAGCTTGTCACTTGCTGATTTCATTTGCTCCTCAGCTCGCTGCATTTGAGTAGTTGCCTGGAGACAAATTCTGGGCATCTTTTATCTAGTGATCCAGGATGGCAAAACTGAAACACTAAATAAAACTGCCATAAAGTTCTTTTTAATGGAAATAATCTTAACTCCCATGTATGGTTAATTTTGCCCAATTTCTGGAATAAAATGAAGATTTTATTTTGAGATAAAAAAAGTCACAGGAATGTATAAATTGTAAATATAAACTAATCTGGCCACAGCTTGTTTTTACTCAATATCTGAACCTGGGAAATGTGTATGACATCTTCAGAGTAAGTGGAGGAGGAAATCAGCACTTAGATTCTCACTGTTCCTATTCAGCAGTCTTTTGAAGAGATTTTAAAAAATTATTAGGTCCACACATTCAGTGTTGCAAGCAAATGGGATTATACTTTCCCACTTTTTATACAGCTCTCCTTTTCTTCCTCTTTGTTTTTATTTTTGGTTTTCTAACATTATGTGTATCTAAATTTAAGCAAGTCATGTACAGAGTTTGAACAAATATTTCAAGGCTTATAAAGAAAAATGGGGGACTTCCCTGGTGGTCCAGTGGTTAAGACTCCATGCTTCCAATGCAGGTGGCATGGGTTCGATCCCTGGTCGGGAAATTAAGATCCTGCATGCCGCGTGGCATGGCCAAAAAAGGAAAAAAAAAAGAAAAGAAAAACGGCCCTCCTCTGCCTACATCTCTCAGCCCTGTTCTTCAGAGGCAACCTATTTCCAAATCTTTGCCCTTCTTCTTCTGGATTTTACTTCCATATTTCTAAATAATATGCATATGCTGCCAGTACTGGATTTTTTTTTTCAATTTTAGACATTAGTTGTTTTCCTTCTACTATAGAAATTGTAAATTTCACACTCCCACACCACTCCCACATACCCTTAATCACCCTCTCCTCACCATTCTAATACTATCAGAACGTTTGGTTCACTAAACCCTCAGTGTTTGTGTTATTTTGTTCACAAAAGAGCCATACACATGTCTCTTATCTGTTAGGAAGTTTTGTTTTGCCTCAAATTAAAAATTGCCTTGATTTTTCACTTGATTACTCTTCAATATAAAGTCATTAATTTTCCCCCCAAACTCTCCTAAATAACTGTAAAATCTTTCTTCAAGCATGTCAAGTATTCTATGAGGATTTTTTCCCTCTTAGAGCCCTCTGTCACAGGTGTTCTTCGAGCCCTCTGGCTTGCGGCACAGTTGTAATCCTATTATTTCCATTGACCCGTACTTTGGAATCCCCTTCACCATTCTCCTGAACTGCATTCCCTGTAGTTATTTTCCCTTGAATTGGTCAGTTTCTTGAGAGGATTATTCTCATCACCTACTTAGGGGATGTGTATGAGAATTCTAAATGTCCAGGAGAGAAAGAAAAACTGATTTTCAACGGATCTTCAGAACTGACACAGCATCATTCTGCTTGCACTCTGTTGATTAAAGCAAATCACAGGGCCAACCCAAAGTCAAGGTGAAAGAACTGCACAAGCGTCTGAGTACCAACAATGTGCTTCCTTGGTGGCTATCCCTGTAATAGACTCCTTCAGTAAGCGCTTAGCTTTCAGATCTGCTTAGTGAACGAAGGCCCATCCCATTTCCATCTTCAGACGTGCTGTTAACCTCTCTGCTGTTTTCTCTTCTCTCATTTTTTTGGTCCTTTCTCTTTTTTTAAAAAACTTATTTTATTGAAGTATAGTTGATGTACAATGTGTTAGCGTCAGGTGTGCAGCAAAGTGATTCAGTTATACATATACATATATCTATTCCTTTTATTTTTGGCTGTGTTGGATCTTCGTTGCTGCACGCGGGCTTTCTCTAGTTGCAGTGAGCGGGCTTCTCATTGTGGTGGCTTCTGTTGTTGCGGAGCAGGTGCTCTAGGCGTGCGGGCTTTCCGTAGTTGCGGCACGTGGGCTCAGTAGTTGTGGCTTGCGGGCTCTAGAGTGCAGGCTCAGTAGTTGTGGCGCACGGGCTTAGTTGCTCCGCAGCATGTGAGATCTTCCCGGCCCAGGGATTGAACCTGTGTCCCCCGCATTGGCAGGCGGATTCTTAACCACTGCGCCACCAGGGAAGTCCCTCTATTCTTTTTTATATTCTCTTCCATTATGGTTTATCATAGGATACTGAATATAGTTCCCTATGCTCTACAGTAGGACCTTGTTGTTTATCAGTTCTATATATAATAGTTTGCATCTGCTAATCCCAAACTTCCACCACATCCCTCCCCCACCCCCCCCTCCCCCTTGGCAACCACAAGTCTGTTCTCTGTGTCTGTATCCTTTCACTTTCTTTTCCTATCATTTTACTGAGGATTCTGGAAGGAGTGGTAACAATCATGTATGTTTAATTTGCCATTTTTAACCGGACATCCCCATTCTTTCTCTCTTTTTTAAAAACACAAATCTCCTTCAACTACCCGCCTATATCAGCAGCACTTATTTGGAACTCCTTTATTAAGAGGTCACAAATAACTACATACACAAATGACTATGCTTGATTCTCATTAGATTATTGTTTTCACTGCTTTTCACCTGGGGTGATTTTATGGCTGTATTATGACACAGGAATATTTTTTATTAAATAAAATCTGCTTATTAAACTTTCAAAACCTGAAAAAAGTTGCAATGGAGCATTAGCGGGTCTGAAGTGAAATAGGCTTTCTTGCTTTTGCTTTTGTTTGAGTTTTCTGTAGAGAGCAGAATGAAGATATGTAGTTGTAGGATGAGCTCCACTGGGGTGGACCTGGATCCAAAGGGAAAAAGACCTTTAAGTCCATTGCATGTAATCTGAAAATGTGTGAGCTTTGACTAAAGAAAACAGGGGAATATAGGAGGCTTGACCTTGGACTTCCCTAGATTAGAATCTGATGTGTACCACATATTAGCTATCTGGTTTGGAGCACTTCACTTGACCTTTCTGATTCCGAGATAATTAACCAAGTCATGGATTTGCTATGTTCATGAAATGAGATATTGTATGTGAAAATAACATCTCTAGATACAAGCTTTCTGGAACACTTTATTCCAGAAAGTATAGTGATTTATCCTAAGGAAATATTTAGACAAATGTGCCAACATTTTTGTACTAGGATGTTCATTGAAAAGTTTAAAATGGCAAAAAGAACCAAAATATTCATTAATAGATGATTGGTTACACAAATTATGATCCATTCATACAAAGCAGTACTGTGCCAATTTTAAAAAGAAATTTAATTATTCTTATAGGCATATAGCATAGTGGTTGTAAGTATAAACTCTGGAGCCCAAGTACCTGGGTTTGAATGCTGGAGAGCCACCTACTAACTGCAAGACCTTGGACAAGTCACTTAACCTCTCTATGTTTTGGTTTCCTCTTCTATAAAATATGGTTCACTGTAGTAGCTAATTCATTGGTCAAAGCACTTAGAACATTACCTGGCATACAGTAAGTACTATATAAATGTTTTCCATCATCATTTATCAGATGTTTATAGCCAGATAAGAACAGCTATATGTTATTGCACTTTCAGAAATGTTTTGGCCATTTCGTCTTATAGATTGAATTCTTTAAAATCGTTTTGCATATCCCAACATGCTTTATGTGTTGGTTGAAGTACCGTGTTCAATAAGGCATGGGCATTTGACAAGGGACAGACAATAGAAGATGTTCTGGGAGCATTAAGTGGCTCCCTATTCTAGAACACCATTGACTCCATAAACATTTTCTTAGAGCAGATGTTCAGCAATACATCTGACCTTTGGGAAGAGAAAAATATGGATTTATTCAGAAGGCACATTGCCAACATAAAAATCATCCCTGAATAAATTCATGGGTAGGTTGACTAATTTTGTATTACCATAACGAAATATGGGAAAAGCGAAAATCTACTGCAGTGATTTGACTTACAGCTAGAAAAGCTAGGCAAATGTTTATTTCCACGTTCTTGGAAGGGTCATTTGGTGGCCTTGCCTTTGCACTTGCTGGTCCTCTCACCTGTAAACACACTGGATACACAATGACACCAAAATTTATATTTCCTTTAAGTGCCAAGTTGATGGTTTTCAAAAATATTACCTGATTTTATCTTTACAACAACTAACAACACTATGAATTAATTAGGATGGGTAGTTTATCCCCTTTTTACAGGTAAAGGAATAGGCACTCCTGTCTAAAATCACTTGTGTAGAAGAAAACAAGTTAATAAATAGGAAAACTGAGACTTCAATCCTGATCTGCTGAATTTAAATCCAGTGGTCTTTCCACTACACCATTCACTTATTCATCCATTCATTTAGTGCTACAAACTTTGTGAAGACCTGTACTAAGTGAGACTCAAAGTAGTAGAAGGCAGTCCTTAGCTGTTACACTCTGTTAAATTGATTGGGGAGACAAAATACAAAATGGCTCAAAAAGGAGAGTATCATATGTAACAGTGAAAATGGTCATTTCGCTCTTGTGATTTTCCATGAAGACCTAATGGAGGAGAAAATTTGTATGCTGTTTGAGAAGTAATTATGAGCTTTGGGGTAATTGGGAAGGTTGAGAAATGGTGGCAGACAGCAGTAGCAAAGGTATAAATCGCAATATACAGATGCAATTCCAATCAAAATCAGAACATATTTTATTGTGGAAATTAACAAGCTGGTTTAAGTTCATTCTAAAATTTATTTAGAAACACAGGGGGCCAAGAATACCCAAGAAAATACTGAAAAAGAAAAACTTATGAAGAGGATAAAATTTGGCAGGTTTGCACTACTATGTATCAAGATTTATGATATAGGAGTACAAAATAAATTTTCTTACTGTTGATAGAGGTAGAAGGAATGGAAGCAAGATGTCATGAGAGGATTTGTGGGTTAGGAAGATGGGGCTGGTGATGTACATCTTCATAAGTCACGCTCAGACATTGGCCATGACTTTCTAAGCAGCAGGGAATCATCAGAATCTATAAGGTAGAGGAATAAATGGGGAAAAATTGGGGAAGAGTAGCTTGGCAACAGTGTACGATGAATTGGGAGAAGCTAAACCAGAGGGGGAGGACCTCTAAGGAGGAAACTAATATTCCAATTGTAACTGCACTGCACATGAGATATTTAAAGAATAAACCCACAGTCAGGCAGGCAGCATTTTGCCATACAGAGGTCATTTTGTCTTATCCACTAGTTAACTCTAACTGGAGGAAGGTTCAACAGAAAATGAGAAAGAAATAAAGAGGAAAGAATTTCTGAATGCAACAGTGAATTAGCTTCCAAGTATCACTCTCTCTCCATCTAGTTTTTTCTGCATCTAAAACCACTGACGTCCAGAAACCTCCACTCACTTCACAAAAGTAATATTATATGACATATTCATGGATAATTTGTCAAAGGCAATGGTGGCTTGAATTCACACTGGAGGAGAGCCACACCTGTAAATTTCAAGAACAGGCATGCATTTGGATTAAATAACAATAGGCCCAGAAGTAGCTAAGTCTATAGACAATTGAAATTTGTGTAGGTGAGGCCAAAGTTCTCTGTGATTGAATTGCAGACATTGACACTAAGGGCAGTCTATGGTTCAAATATCTCTTATGGGGTACCGATATGTGTAGATTAATGTGGAGCCATGAGAGATGTAAATACAAGAGATTCTGAGAAGAATTCCAAAGGAAGAAAAAGATCCACACCAACATAAAAGGGAGAGAATATACTTCCATATTCTCATTGCCTTACATAACAGTGGTTGATACTTAACACATAATCCACACTATATTTATCCTCATACAGTGGGTAAAGCTGATAATAATGATGATTTTCCATCTACGTACATATGCATTGCTTATTTTCATAGATATCTTGTATACTAAGTATAATTATCCTCAATTTATAGTACACTACCTCCTCTCCTGATTCAATTCCCAGGTTGAATATTCTAGGTAAAAATTCTTCCTAAAAGAAGATTGTCCAAAGAGGAACTGGTTTCTTGGCACGTTGTGAGGGGCACTTGGAGATGAGTTGATGACAGCAGCAATGTAGAAAAGATAAAGTCTTACCAAGTATAAGTAACTGCCTGGATATGATAGTCAAGGGGAAGAATCCACTCAGATTAAAGTTCAGCAAAATGCCTTGTGGCCCTGGAGAATGGTGGTACCCTGTCAAGCAATGGCAGTGATGGGTTGGAGGACACATTTTCGAGGCTGAATATATAGGCTTCATGTTTGAAATTTTAGATTTGAAATGCAGGTGAGATACTCAAGCAAAGGTAGCCTGCAGGCAGCTAGAATGCGTGATTAGAACTTTTCTTAAGAGGAGAGAACTCTCAGTTTAAGAGATGCCAGGATAAAGTTTAGAGGAAACTGTTGTGAGTAGGAAAATGAGAAGTGAAGAACAGAAGGCTTAGGTCTACTACCCACAGTGGAAAGACAGAGAACAGTAAGATGGTAGAGGGGTAGCTGTAAACGTGGGCAGGAGGTAAAGTTGCCTGATTCAATGAAAATACAGGACGCCCAGTTATATTTGAATTTCAGGTAAACAATGAATGATTTTTTTTTTAGTATATCTGAAATATTGCATAGGATAGACTTACCTGAAAAATGTTGATTGTTTATCTGAAATTCAAATGTAACTATTTAACTGGGCCTCTTGTATTTCATATCATTGGCAAATCATATCATTTTGACTTGGTAACATGTCAAAAACTGCAGAGATATAAAGGGGTCATGAGAAACATTTACACAGTGGTCTTTCCCTGTCCCTGAAAGATAATATGGTTTCATGTACTGAGTTAAAGATGATTTAGTAATGGTGTAGGCATATGCAACTTTGGGCAGATAAATCTGATTTGCAAATGGTTTCCTGTTTATTGATTTGAGAACTTTGTCAGAATTCATACATACTTGTTGGCAGAGTAAAGATTGCTATTCTTTAATGTAATTCATTACATAAAAATATTGATCAAATTGTTTACATTATGCATTTCAAGGAAAAATGTGTTTCTAAAAATACAATACCAGGGGACTTTCCTGGTGGTCCAGTGGTTAAGACTCCCCGCTTCCACCCACAGGGGGCACAGGTTCCATCCCTGGTCGGGGAACTAAGATCCCACATGCCACGTGACCAATAAATAAATAAATAAATAAAAATTTTTTTAAAATACAATACCAATTTAGCAAGACTAAACACCAGAGTCAGGAAGAGTGTTAGGATATGAAGATTATTTTTTAACTGCAACAATTATCAAATTTTGGTTTCAAGGAAATAGTTTTAACTGTGCTTTGTCATTAAAACATACATCAATGAGATTCATATTTTGTAATGCATCTTTGAGTCTTTGCACTGCTCTAATCCACCAGAGTGATCACCTTCAAAAATGTCAAGAAAACAAAATCCAAGGATGATATATTGGTTTTTGATCATTATTTATACTGAAAGGCCAAAGATTTTTTATACTTCAATAATGTTCTAATCAAATTATATCTACTTTTTTGCCTAAATCAATTCTTGCCTCATGTACAATAGCTACAATTAGGAAGGTAATAAATATTATCTTTGTATGCCATGAAATAAAGTTCATAAGCTTGTCATTAAGAGATTTATCTATAGATTAGAATTTTTTTACTTTCATGGAGCATAAATGTTAAATTGTCCTTAAGTAATATCTTACATGGGAAACATTCTGCAATCTAGAAAAACCATGCAATTGAAATTCACAAATGAAAGATTAACTGTTAGCTAGGTTTTATCCTCCTGAAAAATGGAAATATTTTATGTTTAAAAGAAAGTCTAAACCTAATTGAAGCTCAAAAATATTCAGAAAACACTCAAGACAACATAATTTCCCAAATGAAGGATAAAAATATCTGGAATGAATGATCTTAACATCCTTTAGAAGTGAGTAGTTTGAATGACAGGATATGCTTACCTGTTTTTTATTATTTTAATTCTTTCCTTAGGCACTATATTTTGCCCATTTGAGCCTTCATTTTTTGCTCTGTAAGAAGATAGTAATAACATTTGTCTCCCTCACAATTTTGTTATTAGGACTAAATGAAATAATACATATAAAATATGCAATGTTGTTCCAGTTATATAAAATGCATTTGCTTACTAGTAGCTATGATTATTATTGTAACTGTTACTGTTAGTATCATTGTCAATATTAACTAATTCAAACTCAGGGAAATGGAAAAACAGCACAGAACCTGTGAAAAAATCTACAACAAAAGAGAAGATGACAAAAGTAGGAAATTCTTCAAAAATTATATTTCTCCTGAAAGAGATTTAATATATGAAAAAAAGAAAACATTTACTTTTTCGTAAATATATACACATATAATATATATATATAAATATAATATATACTTTGTGACTATATAGGGGAGACTTAAATGAAACAAGAGTGCAACAAAAGGAACCCTCAGGAGCCAAAATAATATTCATTAGGAGAAGTAAAAATCGAATTGGATTTTGTAGAAAGTATTCAACAATAAACCTAAAAAAAACTTGAATTTATAATAAATAATTTATAAAAATATGTATTACCATGAATTAATTAATTAAAAGATTAGCACAGTATCAGGGTTCTATTGATGGAACTTCCTATAAATTAATGTCATGTCACACATAGTTTCAACTCAACATGAGAATGTCTTTGCCTCTTATCAAGCAAAGATGTATCTATTTGAAGATGACATACTAGGAGGATACGGAATTCGTGTCTCCTCACAACTACGGCACCTACCAGGCACTGGTGGGGGACCACAGACACCTAAGGGGATGGCAGGAACCCTCAGTGACCGGTGATCTCTCCTTTTGGCTTATCCCCCCACCCCACCTTTTTTTTTTTTCTTTTTTCTGTTGTGGTTTTATTTTACCTTGTTGCAGTTGTTTCAATTATAGTTTTATTTTTCCTAATATATTTTTTATCATTCTAATTTTATTTTTTATTATTTGATATTGTACTGCTCCTTTTTTTCTTTCTTTCTTTCTTCCTTTATTTATTTATTTTCTAACCACACCACGAAGCTTGCAGGATCTTGGTCCCCAGGCTGGAGGTTGGGCCCAAGCTCCTGTGGTGGGAACTCTGAGTCCAAACTGCTGGACTAACAGAGAGACTCAGACCCCAGGCAATATCAATCGGATTGAGGCCACCTGGAGGTCCTTATCTCAGCACCAAGGCCCAGCTTTATCCAACAGCCTGCAAACTCCAGTGCTGGACGTCTCAGGCCAAACAACCAGTAAGACAGGAATACAGTGCCACCCATCAAAGAAAAAAAAAAGGAAATGACAAAAAATACATTACAGATGAAGCAGCAAGGTAAAAACCAACAAGACCAAATAAATGAAGATGAAATAGGCAAACTACGTGAAAAAGAATTCAGAGTAATGGTAGTAAAGATGATCCAAAATCTCGGAAACAGAATGGAGAAAATACAAGAAACATTTAACAATGATCTAGAAGAACTAAAGAGCAAATAAACAGTGATGAACAACAAAATTACTGAAATTAAAAATATCCTAGAAGGAATCAATAACAGAATAACTGAGGCAGAAGAACAGATAAGTGAGCTGGAATATAAAAAGGTGGAAATAACTGCCAGGGAGCAGAATAACGAAAAAAGAATGAAAAGAATTGAGGACAGTCTCAGAGACCTTTGGGACAACATTAAACGCACCAACATTTGAATTATAGGGGTCCCAGAAGAAGAAAAGAAAAAGAAAGTGTCTGAGAAAATATTTGAAGAGATAATAGTTGAAAAGTCCCCTAATATGGGAAAGGAAATAGTCAATCAAGTCCAGGAAGCACAGAGAGTCCCATACAGGATAAACCCAAAGAGAAACACACCGAGACGCATGTTAATCAAACTATCAAAAATTAAATAAAAAGAAAAAATATTAAAAGCAGCAAGGGAAAAGCAACAAATAACATATAAAGGAATCCCCATAATGTTAACAGCTGATTTTTCAGCAGAAACTCTGCAAGCCAGAGGGAGTGGCAGGACATATTTAAAGTGATGAAAGAGAAAAACCTACAACCAAGATTACTCTACCCAGCAAGGATCTCATTCCGATTTGATGGAGAAATTAAAACCTTTACATATAAGCAAAAGTTAACAGATTCAGCACCACCAAACCAGCTTTACAACAAATGCTAAAGGAACTTCTCTAGGCAGGAAACACAAGAGAAGGAAAAGACCTACAAAAACAAAACCCAAAAAATTAAAAAATGGTAATAGGGACATACATATTGATAATTATCTTAAATGTAAATGGATTAAATGCTCCAACCAAAAGACATAGACTGGCTGAATGGATACAAAAACAAGACCCATACATATGCTGTCTACAAGAGACACACTTCAGACTTAGGGACACATACAGACTGAAAGTGAGGGGATGGAAAAAGATATTCCATGCAAATGGAAATCAAAAGAAAGCTGGAGTAGCAATTCTCATATCAGACAATATAGACGTTAAAACAAAGATTATTACAAGAGACAAAGAAGGACACTACATAATGATCAAGGGATCAAGCCAAAAAGAAGATATAACAATTATAAATATTTATGCACCCAACATAGGAGCACCTCAATACCTAAGGCAAATGCTAACAGCCATAAAAGGGGAAATCGACAGTAACACAAGCATAGTAGGGGACTTTAACACCCCACTTTCACCAATGGACAGATCATCCAAAATGAAAATAAATAAGGAAACACCAGCTTTAAATGACACATTAAGCAAGATGGACTTAATTGATATTTAGAGGACATTCGATCCAAAAACAACAGAATACACATTCCTCTCAAGTGTTCATGGAACACATTCCTCTCAAGTGTTCTCCAGGATAGATCATATCTTGGGTCACAAATCAAGCCTTGATAAGTTTAAGAACATTGAAATTGTATCAAGTATCTTTTCTGACCACAACGCTATGAGACTAGATATCAATTACAGGAAAAAAACTATAAAAAATACAGACACGTGGAGGCTAAACAATACAATACTAAATAACCAAGAGATCACTTAAGAAATCAAAGAGGAAATCAAAAAATACCTAAAAAACAAATAACAATGAAAACACAATGACCCCAAACCTATGGGATGCAGCAAAAGCAGTTCTATGAGGGAAGTTTATAGCAATACAATCCTACCTCAAGAAACAGGAAACATCTCAAATAAACAACCTAACCTTACACCTAAAGCAATTAGAGAAAGAAGAACAAAAAAAACCAAAGTTAGCAGAAGGGAAGAAATCATAAAGATCAGATCAGAAATAAATGAAAAAGAAATGAAGAAAACAATAGCAAAGATCAATAAAACTAAAAGCTAGTTCTTTCAGAAGATAAACAAAATTGATAAATCATTAGCCAGACTCATCAAGAAAAACAGGGAGAAGACTCAAATCAACAGAATTAGAAATGAAAAAGGAGATGTAACAACTGACACTGCAGATATACAAAAGATCATGAGAGATTACTACAAGCAACTCTATGCCAGTAAAATGGACAACCTGGAAGAAATGGATAAATTCTTAGAAAAGCACAACCTTCCAAGACTGAATCAGGAAGAAATAGAAAATATAAACAGACCAATCACAAGCACTGAAACTGAAACTGTGATTAAAAATCTTCCAACAAACAAAAGCCCAGGACCAGATGGCTTCACAGCCGACTTCTATCAAAAATTTAGAGAAGAGCTAACACCTATCCTTCTCAAACTCTTCCAAAATACAGCTGAGGGAGGAACACTCCCAAAGTCATTCTATGAGGCCACCATCACCTTGATACCAAAACCAGAGAAAGATGTCACAAAAAAAAGAAAACTACTGGCCAATATCACTGATGAACATAGATGCAAAAATCCTCAACAAAATACTAGCAAACAGAATCCAACAGCACATTAAAAGGATCATACACCATGATCAAGTGGGGTTTATCCCAGGAATGCAAGGATTCTTCAATATACACAAATCAATCAATGTGATACACCATATTAACAAACTGAAGGAGAAAAACCATATGATCATCTCAATAGATGCAGAAAAAGCTTTTGACAAAATTCAACACCAATTTATGATAAAAACTCTCCAGAAAGTATGCATAGAGGGAACCTATCTCAGCATAATAAAGGCAATATATGACAAACCCACAGCCAAAATCATTCTCAATGGTGAAAAATTGAAACCATTTCCTCTAAGATCATGAAGAAGACAAGGTTGTCCACTCTCACCACTATTATTCAGTATAGTTTTGGAAGTTTTAGCCACAGCAATCAGAGAAGAAAAAGAAATAAAAGGAATCCAAATCAGAAAAGAAGAAGTAGAGCTGTTACTGTTTGCAGATGACTTGATACTATACATAGAGAACCCTAAATATGCTACCAGAAAACTACTAGAGCTAATCAATGAATTTAGTAGAGTAGCAAGATGCAAAATTAATTCACAGAAATCTCTTGCTTTCCTGTATGCTAAAGATGAAAAATCTGAAAGAGAAATTAAGGAAACACTCCCATTTACCACTGCAACAAAAAGAATAAAATACCTAGGAATAAACCTACCTCAGGAGACAAAAGACCTGTATGCAGAAAATTATAAGACACTGATGAAAGAAATTAAAGATGATACAAACAGACGGAGAGATCTACTATGTTCTTGGATTGGAAGAATCAACATTGTGAAAATGACTATACTACCCAAAGCAATCTACAGATTCAGTGCAATCCCTATCAAACTACCAAAGGCATTTTTCACAGAACTAGAACAAAAAATTTCACAATTTGTATGGAAACACAAAAGACCCCAAATAGACAAAGCAATCTTGAGAAACAAAAACGGAGCTGGAGGAATCAGGCTCCCTGACTTCAGGCTATACTACTAAGCTACAGTAATCAAGGCAGTATGGTACTGGCACAAAAACAGAAATATAGATCAATGGAACAGGATTGAAAGCCCAGAGATAAACCCACGCACATATGGTCACCTTATCTTTGATAAAGGAGGCAAGAATATACAATGGAGAAAACACAGCCTCTTCAATAAGTGGTGCTGGGAAAACTGGACAGCTACATGTAAAAGAATGAAATTAGAACACTCCCTAACACCATACACAAAAATAAACTCAAAATGGATTAAAGACCTAAATATAAGGCCAGACACTATAAAACTCTTAGAGGAAAACATAGGCAGAACACTCTCTGACATAAATCACAGCAAGATCCTTTTTGACCCACCTCCTAGAGAAATGGAAATAAAAACAGAAATAAACAAATGGGACCTAATGAAACTTCAAAGCTTTTGCACAGCAAAGGAAACCATAAACAAGACGATAAGACAACCCTCAGAGTGGGAGAAAATATTTGCAAACGAAGCAAATGACAAAGAATTAATCTCCAAAATAGACAGCAGCTTAGGCAGCTCAATATCAAAAAAAAGAAACAACCCAATCCAAAAATGAGCAGAAGACCTAAACAGACACTTCTCCAAAGAAGATATACAGATTGCCAACAAACACATGAAAGAATGCTCAACATCACTAATCATTAGAGAAATGCAAATCAAAACCACAATGAGGTATCACCTCACAACGGTCAGAATGGCCATCATAAAAATATCTACAAATAATAAATGCTGGAGAGGGTGTGGAGAAAAGGGAACCTTCTTGCACTGTTGGTGGGAATGTAAATTGATACAGCCACTATGGAGAACAGTATGGAGGTTCCTTAAAAAACTAAAAATAGAAGTACCATACAACCCAGCAATCCTACTACTGGGCATATACCCTGAGAAAACCATAATTCAAAAAGAGTCATGTACCACAATGTGCATTGCAGCTCTATTCACAATAGCCAGGACATGGAAGCAACCTAAATGTCCATCGACAGATGAATGGATAAAGAAGATGTGGCACATATATACAATGGAATATTACTCAGCCATAAAAAGAAATGAAATGGAGGTATTTGTCATGAGGTGGATGGAGTTAGACTCTGTCATACAGAGTGAAGTAAGTCAGAAAGAGAAAAACAAATACAGTATGCTAACACATATATACGGAATCTAAGGAAAAAAAAAAAAAAAAGTCATGAAGAACCTAGTGGCAAGACGGGAATAAAGACACAGACCTACTAGAGAATGGACTTGAGGATATGGGGAGGGGGTGGGGTGAGATGTGACAGGGTAAGAGAGTGTCATGGACATATATACACTACCAAATGTAAAATAGATAGCTAGTGGGAAGCAGCCACATAGCACAGGGAGATCAGCTCGGTGCTTTGTGACCACCTAGAGGGGTGGGATTGGGAGGGTGGGAGGGAGGGGGATGCAAGAGGGAAGAGATATGGGAACATATTGTATGTGTATAACTGATTCACTTTGTTATAAAGCAGAAGCTAACACACCATTGTAAGGCAATTATACTTCAATAAAGATGTTTAAAAAAAAAAATTGGTTCTGAAGAACCTATGGGCAGGGCAGGAAGAAAGACGCAGACGTAGAGAGTGGACTTGAGGGCACAGAGAGAGGGAAATGTAAGCTGGGCCGAAGAGAGAGAGTGACATGGACTTATATATACTACCAAATGTAAAGTAGAAAGCTAGTGGGAAGCAGCTGCATAGCACAGGGAGATCACCTCAGTGCTTTGTCACCACCTAGAGGGTGGCATAGGGAGGGTGGGAGGGAGATGCAAGAGGGAGGGGATATGGTGATATATGTATGCAGATAGCTGATTCATTTGTTATACCTCAGAAAGTAACACAATACTGTAAAGCAATTATGCTCAAATAAAGATGTTAAAAAGAAACAATCCATCTATTTTTACTATATTTTTTATAGACTATTATGTTTAATAGTCAATTCACAATTCTGAAATAGTCCATATAATCCATTCAACTCTCATTTTGTTTTTAGAAGGTGAGCCAAACACAATTTTATTTATTTATTTATTTATTTATTTTAATTTATTTGGCTTGCAGGATCTTAGTTCCCTTACCAGGGATCGAATCCATGCCCTCAGTAGTTAAAGCGCAGAGTCCTAAACACTTGTCCACCAGGGAAGTCCCTATTTTCACTATGTTTTTATGTGTTATTTTAATCAAGATTTATGGTAGTTAGAGTCTTCCCCTGCCTTTACTCATTCTGATTTATTTAAGTGTTCATTCAGTAAGTATTTTTTGAGCATCTACTACGTGCCTAGTACTAAGCAAAGTACTGGGGATCTACTTGTAGGCAAGATAATCATATATTGTAGCCTCTTGGTGCCTATAGTCCTGTGGGTGAAGAAAGTCATTAAACCATAATAAAAAGCAAATGTAAAATGGTAGCTGGGACAAATAATACAATGATGGATCTTATAATTAGGGAGAAGATTTCCTGAAGAAGAGATAATGGACCTGAGGTATGAAGTGTAACTGGGAAAAAGGAGAGGGTGCTATCCCAGGCCAAGGGGGCGATATAAGTAGAGCTCTATGATGAGACGAAACATAGTGACTGAAGGAATACCAGTATGGTTGGAGCTTAGAGAGTTAAGGGTGAGTTTGATGCAAGAAGGGAGACGGGGTAGGACCATATAGACTATATTAGGAGGTTTTTTTCTCTTTATCCTAATAGCAAAGAGACGTCATTGAGGAGTTTTAAGCAAAGGAGTAATATAATGTTTTGCATCTTTTAAAAGACTACCCTGGTTACCTGAAGAGACTGGATTGGACGGGAACCAGAGTAGCTGCCATTAGCAGGTTATTTCAAAAGTCTAGGTGAGTTACGGTGGCAGCTTTTACTAGAGCAGTAGTGGTAGAGATGGGGAGCAGTGGGTGAATCCCGTTTAGAGGTCAAATAAAGAAGAATTGGTGATTATCGTATATGAGAGTAAGGGAGATAGAAGTGACAATGACAACTCCTGAATATCTGGCTTATATAATGGGATGGACAGTGGTGCTCTTCACTGAGACAGGGAACAGCAGAAAAAAGATGAAATTTTGAGCACAAAGCTCATGAGCTCTATTTTAGACATATTGATTCCGAGGTGCCTTTGAGACATTCAAGAAGAGATTTCAAATAAGCAATTGGAAACACAGAGCTGATACCCTGAAAAGAGGTTCACTGTGGGGATGAAAAACTGGGAGCCGCCTCTATACAGGTGGTGATTCAAGCCGTGAGTGTGGGTGACTTCACTTGGAAACGAGGAAAGAAGTGAGCTTAGAACCAAGTCATGGTATACTCCATTATTCAATGCCCAGAAAGGGAAAGGAAAAAATAATGTGTTCTCCAAGAGAAGAGGATGTTTCAAAAGGAAGAGGCATGGCCAATGATATAGAATGTAAGAGCTGGAAAGTGTCCATTTGCTTTAGCAACTTGGGTGTCGTCGTCAGGGGTTTCAGTTGTGATGTGGCTGAAAGCCTGATTGAGTCAGGAATGAATGGGATGTGAGGAAATGCAGACAGATCATGAGTACGGAGAACTCTTTTAAGAGATTTGCTTGTGAAAGGAAAAGACATAGGAGCATAATCAGAAGGAATATGGGGTTCAGTGAGGTTTTAATTATTTTAGTGGTGGGGGCTTGAGCATGATTAGATGGGAGGATCTATTTGAGGAGAGATTGAATATACAAAAGAGAGAAGGGATAATTGCTAGTGTAAGGTGAGTGATGCTGAAAAAGATGGGATCCTAACATAGGTGGAGAAGTTGGCCATAGATAGGGGAAAGAGTGGCTCCTCTAATGTTAAAAGTGGCAGAAATGGAGTATGGATTAAGTTTGAATACATGCTTGGCAGCAGAGAGATAAGAGCATTCCCATCTGGTGACTTATATTTTCTCTGGAAAGTAGCAGGTAAGATCATCTGTGAGAGGGAGGAGGTAAGTGGTCGGGGAGTGGTTGAATTGTGTTGATGTTTGTGAAGAGCTGATTAAAGGGAGGTGGTAGGCTTGCTAGGCAATGTTGAGAGCCCATTTTCAGCTAATGGTTATAAATTTACAGTGGGACCAATTTGTATGGTGTCCAATATTATAGCAACAAACATTTTTCAGCAAGGGTCCCAGCTTGAGCCTGAAATATGTTTACTATGGGAATCATTCATGTCTGCAGGGCCAGTTAGAGACTCTCAGATGTTAAGGGCTAACGCCTCCTGCTGTAGCAGCGTCTAAAGTACAATAAGAATAAAATTGTTACAATGTTTGCATTAGTTCAACCTAGTAGAGGTGACCACACAAGCGCCTGTAATACTTATATTCCATCCCTTTCAGGAGCTAGGAGAAAAGGATGAACTTAACCTGGATATTTCTGGAGTGCAACTTTAGGAAAACTTTCTTGGCAAATATGAGAAAACAGAAATATGTTGCGGAGGCAGAAGAGGCTTATTGAAATTTTAAATCAGAAAATTCTAAAAATGAAGGAGTGGTGGATTCAAATATGGCAGTTGTCATGTGTTTGCTTAATCTCCCATATAACAGGGGCTTTCCTATCTCTCTCTCCCTGATTCCTGGGAGGGATGATCTCTGCCCTTTTCTCCATACAACTCTCCATTAATGCTTTTAGAAAGCCAATCACCATGAACATGTCTGCCTCCAAGAATTCTCTGTGATGAGTGGGATTGAACATTCTTCTTTAAACTCTGCCCCATAAAGGTACATAGGGAAAAGGTGATGCTAGGTGTGACTTTCTACAGCTCACTTTCTAGGCCATGAGTGTTACGGGGTGGAGGAGACGTGTGGAAAAAATCCTGCATAAAGCACTTATGCTCCCTGGAGCATGTGTGTCATCCATGGGATTACACTTACTAATAAAAAATAAATTCTTTTGGTTTTAGCATTCCTAATAAAATGTCCATGATATTACTGCTGTTCCTGTGCATCTGTAAATTGCAGGTGAGGATCACATCTGCCCTGATCCTCTCAGAGTACGTAAGGTGCCCTTGGGATAACGGGCAATAAAGGGCTTTAAGACTGTAAAACAGCAAGTAAATAGGAGCAAGTTCTTATTTGAAAAATCGAAATTTTCTTTCATCCCACAGCTATTTAATGCCCTCAACTTTGAAAGCAGCTATGAATTGTGTTCAGCTTTTCCTTGCTCAATCTCTAATTATTCTGGAAAGAATTTCCTTTCAAATTCATTCATCACATACTGAGTGCCTACCATGCACTAGGCACTATGTACTAGGGGCTGGGCATGCAGTGGTGAGTGACAAATGTGGTCCTTACCCTTACGGAGCATATACTCAAGTCACGTGAGCACCTCCCTCCCCAACTATATACTGAGATACCTTGGCAAAATTTCCATTTACTCTTCTGAATGGCCTGACCTCTAATAGTAACAGTGTTGGTAACCCTGTAATAGTGCCTTGAGGCTCTCACATTTATTTGACCATTTGCATTCCTTAGAGAAAAGTCCGCCTTGTCTTAAAGGTATTATTGTATTAAATTCATTATCATTATTGCATTGCTGATTCCTGCATTTTGAGCATTTCTTCTGGTGGTCAAGGGTGTAATTTTAAGCTGTCAGGAGGCAGGGCTAGTGGAAGGAGACACAGAATTATCATCTGCATGGTGGTTTACATTTTTTGGAGAGGGGGTGTGGTTTATTTGCTGTAGCTTCCTACCACTGGTGCAATGTGGGGTTTGATTTGTCCTGAAGTATACAGAATTCCTGATTTTATTTATTTGCTATGATACTTGGTTGTAGAGAATCAACACAGTAGTTGCTAGGTAACCACATTGCCCCACTGGCCCTAAGATTTTATTGTGAGGAATATAAAAGTATGCTGCTGTAGAAAGCATTTCATTTAGATAAATACTCTTCCTGTTATGCCAACAGTATTCCTTATTTTTCTTCTAAGGCTTGTCTACACAAGTGGAGAATTGAAGTGACCATTACTTTCAAAGTAAAAGCAGAAATGTTGACATAAATTAACCACTTGGCTGAACTTATTTATCAAATTCAACAATTAATTGCTGGAGTTTCTACTTCACTGCCTGGCTATACTCAAGGCGGTGTTCAGGCTCAACAACAGCATATTGATATGGGAGTCTTAACGCAAATTGTCAGATTTCCTCTTTTGAGATACATGCCAAGTGAATGCACATTTGCATACACATTTGTAACAGGTGTGTTTAGATGTATACCCAATGGTGTTCTGACTTTCTTTTATTTGTTTCATTAGAAGAATACTCTCCAAAAGTTTTCCCATGAAAGTTGGAAGAAAGCATGATAAAGGCAAAATTGGGGGATATCTGTCTTTTCAGTAGTGCATAATTCTGGCTCCAGTATTCAGACCCCACTATTGTAAGTGCTGGAAAGAATTCACAGCTTGTGTCTTTAAGGAATTCACAATCCAGGGAGAAAAAAGCATATACAGGGATAATTGCAGGGGTGGGATTACTACTACGATAGAAGTTTTGCACTGCTATGAAAGCACAGGGGTGGAGGTGGGGTAAGAGAAAGCATATCTACCTGGTCAGGGAAAAGAGTCAGGCAAGGCTTCAGGCAGCATGGTGTACTGGAAAGAAATGGGGCTCAAGGAGGGCTAGGCAAATATGGACAGGCTCATATTCCTTGACAAGCACATACATATTTTCCATAAAATTCAGTTTTAAAATTATCTGTGTGTATATATACACATACATAACTTTGAACTGTATTTTACTGTATATATATATGTGTGTGTGTATGTATATATGTGTGTGTGTATATATATATATATATATAGAGAGAGAGAGAGAGAGAGAGAGAGAGGACCTCAAACTAAGTTACCAGAAATGAGAAAAATTAAAGCCTAAGCAGCAACTGAGTGCCTGTGACCTGCTGTGTCATGGTGTCCCACAAGGATAAGGATTCCTGTACCAGAGTGGAGGAGGCAAGAGGGCTGGAAGTGAGACCCCTGGAGAACTAACCTATCCCTTAATATGGAGCTAGCATGTTTACCAAAGGATATGCTCCAGACTAGAAATTGCCCTAATGACCATCAACAGTGGAATGGATAAATTGTCGTGTAGTCCCACAGTGGAATACAGTATGCAGCAAAGAGAAGTGATGAAATCCAACTACATGCACCAACATAGAGGAATCTCAGAAACATAATGTCAAGAAAAAAAAAGTCAGACACAAAGGAGTATATACCACATGACTCCATTTATATAAAGTTCAAAAACAGACAAAATTAATGTCTGACCTTAGAAGTCAAGATTATGGTTAACCTTGGTGGTGAGAAAATAATGAACGGAAAGGGACATGGGGGAGGGCTTCTGGGATATATGTAATATTTCATTCTGTTATTATTATTATACTGATTACATAAATGAAAGTTTGTAAAACTTCTTCAAGCTGCATAGTTATAAATGTTCTTTTCTATATGTATATTATGCTTTAATAAAAACTTTTTAAAAGGGAATTGGAAAAATTTCATCAACTGGCCTTGAAAGCAGCAAGTAAACTCAACCTCTGTCTGTTGCTCATACTGTGTAGAAAGAAACAGAAAAATCACCCTTGAGAAATCCCAGACATGTGCCAAGTATAGGCATGGATTCCAATCTTGTAATGCTTGTATATTAAATCCTACAAGCTCTCAAAGTAAAACTGGGGCAAGGGCCATTAAAATCTGTGTGAGAGTCTCCCTAAAAGGAAATACAAAACCACTTTGTAAGGGCATTTTTGCAACCCAAAGCACATAAGACTCAATGAGAAAAACAAAAACAAAGCAACTTTAAATTGGGGATTAGCCACATAAAAAAGAAATACAAAGCGCATGTTGAAACCAGACACCATGAACAAGAGCTAGCTGATATAAAAAACTACAGATTTACTAAACCAAGAAATGCAGATAACAGAATGATCTGGAAAAGACTATAAAAGTATGTTTAAAATGACGAAAAGGTAAACTAAAATCTAAAAATCATAATGAATGAACTGGAGAGTAATTTTTTGAAAAAGAACAAATACAACATCAATAAATAAAATGGGGAAAATAATCTGAATAGAAAAAGTTTGATCAACTCAGTAAAGAAGCTTGATTAATGGACAGTACAGAGCACCTCACCCAACAAATAGAAAATACATCTTTTTCAAGCACACATGGAATATTTACCCCCCAAATTACCTTGGACTGGGGTGCAAAAGAAGTCCAAACACTTACTAAAGAATTTATATCATGCAGATCAAATTTCGTGATTACAGCATTAAATAAAACAAAATAAATAGCAATATGAGAGCCAACATCACCACTTTCTCATATGTTTCATAATGAAGATTGCACTTTTCAATAACTCATGAGTCAATGAAAAAACCCTAGTGGAAATTATGATTTAGTGATGATTAAATGACAAGAAGAACACATCATTTCAAAAATGAACAATGAAGCTAAATTGGTACGTTGATGGAAAATTTTAGCCATAAAGTGTTATATATAAAATAAGACTGAGAATTCATGTGCTGTGTGCAACTTACAAATATAGAAGAAGAATAAAGTCAAAGTAAAGAAAACAGAAGGAAGGGAACACTACAAACAGAAATGAATTAAATAAGAAAGAATTTTCTGGTTAGATCAGTAAATCAGCAAACCCAAAGGTTATTCTTTTGAAAACATCTGACAAAGATTGCTCAAGGGACCAAATAATAAAGTTGGCAAAAATAAAAGAAAGTGTTAGGAATTTAAAAGGGGATATAACAAATAGTGTAGAGATTTAAAATATAAGAGAATATTCAAAACAGCAACCTGTCAATAAATTTGAAAACTTAGATATAGTAGAATTTTACTAGAAAAATATTTTTTACATGGAAACAATATACACATATATTTGACCAGTTGATATATGATATATAGTGCTTCTCTTTCTCAAATGATATTTAACAGTGAATTCTTAATTTTTGAAAAATGACAACTTTCTCAGTTTGGACAGTTAACTATTATTTCATTTTTATAAAATCACCATACAATTTCAAAGCAAACATGCTACATTTACATTTTTGCTTCAAATTCAGAAGAAAGATTAAAATCCATCTGAAGCGATTCTTAGCACAATCCTTTGCTCTTGCAGATATTAGTGTTCTTTTTTTTTTTTTTTTTTTTTGCAACCGTACTAAGAATTCTGTTCTACCCAGCAGCTCCCAGAATCACATCCTTAACAAGAGCTTAAAAGAGCAAATACCCATATTTCAAGGCTGTTAGAAAAAAATTGATTTCTTAGGGCTTGATCCTAATGCACCTGATAATATTCTAGGCTGGCATAGATTTAGACTTTTCCTTTGTCTTGCTAAAGCTTACTGTATAATGCAAGAGTCATTTTATTGACCCACCTGATCCAATTAATCTATGAATTATATTTTTAACCTTATCGCCTCGTTGTAACTGTGGAAAAGTATTTCAGTTTGACATATTTCTTACTCATCTTAACCTCTTGATATAAAAAGGTAGGATTTCTTAGCACTAGGTATTGCCATAAAATATATGAACCAGAAAGAACTGGCATGAGTGAGACTTGATTTCAATCAACCCTGAAAGAAAAAATGTTGAAAATACGAAAGAAATGTTGTGTTTTATATGACATAGTTGACAAGGTAGGTGTAAACATGATGCCATTGTGTCCTTACATGTGTGCATGCACACCTCTACACACCCATCTGCACGTGCATGAACGCGGGGGAGTTAGGTGATTCATACACTATCATCCTGTCCCGTTTTACAGATGAAGAAACAGACTCAATGTCTGAGAGTCTCCTGTCAATGCCATACAGTTTAATATGGAAATATTTGTGGCAGAGTTTGTCAGTATTTTCTCCTTTACTCTACACTGCAGACTACTCTAAGTTGAGGGCAGTTACTCATTGGGAGCAAGGAACATCACTCATTTACTCCCTGCTTTTGTTCCTACTTAATCATTATTTCTCAGTTGCCTACCTTATGCCAGCCACTATAATTGAGTCCTCAGTGTGTGATTGGCTTCCCTTTTGTCTTATTTCCCTCTTTTTGATAGCTACATTGCCTTCCATGCTTCTTTAGTAGTCTCTGGCTTTAACCATTTGCTATTTTCAGCCACCCAGTAATCAAGTTCCACCAAAGTAAACCAGGGCTGGATATCGTGGGCTTCTGTAACTGGAAGTGGATCCTGTAGGGTGGTTCTCACTTTTGTGCAGAGAAATAATGGCTATTTTCTGAACATAATGCTTCTCTGAATTGGGCCATAAATCAATTTCTTATGCAAAGGTAAGAGGGAATGCTGAAATTGGGGAAAAAAAGCACCATCCACAAATTTGAATCTATATTGGGAAATGTTCTCAAATGTCCTTGACACATTTTTACTAGATGTTGGGAATTTAGGGTAACTATTAATTGGACAGAGACATTACATATGCTCTGATTGTTTGGCACAATAATGGCATATGGCTGAGATCTACAAACATCATTTGGCTACTCAGTGTAAGGTGACCCTGCGTTATGGCCCCTGGCCAGTTCATTACTATTATGGATGTCCAACCTTTGTATCTGACTGCATTTCCTTGGAAGGACTTGAGTATGGTTGAATTCTGGACTATAGTCTGCCAAGAAACCTAATGAAAAGTTATAAAGTGTCCCATGATGTCACAAAACCTAGTTAGAAAGGAGCTGCTTGAACTTCACTCGTTTTCCAAATAACCAGTTGTCAAACCAATTTAAAGCCTTTTCTTAAAAAAAAAAAAAAAGTTCTGCATACACATCCACACAGACAAAGCATTGCTCGTTCCCAAGATGGCAAGCAAAGTGGTATTGGAGTCCCTATACTGTAATGTTATGTGGCAGTTTTTCCCTATTAAAATGCTGGAATTCATTGTAGCTTAGCAAAG
Source organism: Eschrichtius robustus (assembly GCF_028021215.1). NCBI lineage: Eukaryota > Metazoa > Chordata > Mammalia > Artiodactyla > Eschrichtiidae > Eschrichtius > Eschrichtius robustus. Next base: position 128,764,759 of record NC_090845.1, read on the forward strand.
GTGTCATAACAAAAGCATTTGTCCAAGTTCGTGAGAAAATACAATCAGAGTTCATGGGGGATATGGCTGTGCATGAATACTAAGTGTTATTTTTACGTTCTGAGTCTTTTCAAAGAAACACAGAGATGTTTGAAAAAAATAGAAACATGCAGTATTCATTCTTTTGAGATGGACTTGCACTAAACAATGTCTACATCCTCCTGTGAAGGTTGCAGCGCTTGGGGTTGATATATCTGTCTGGGTGATACTACAGGCCCAGGATCCTCTGTTGCAGACTTGTTCAGTTATTTGCCAAGTCCATTGCAAACAGGCAGCCTTCTCTTCCTGCCTGCTACATGTTAATATGTGGAACAAAACTTGTGTGGAAGGGCTGCAGATATTTAGGCCATTTAACTGCGGTAGTAAAATACAAATTAACAGGAAAATTGCTGACATCATTAGTATAAAGCATTAACATCTGCAGGTTACACATGCCAGCTGCATAGTGTCTGTTAATTATAGTTGTAATAGGAGACCACTGGGAGTGTGAATCAGGATTTATGTGAAAGTTTTGCTGCTTTCAGAAATACAGAATTCTACTTGGAATATTCAGTTTGTAAAAACGAAGAAAATTCTATATGTGGATAGGGATAGAGGCAAATCAAACGTTTTTGAAAATGAATCCAATCAGTTATTTCTTATTTCTTTTTTTTCCCCGAAGACATTTGATTAAGCTTAATCTTGGTAATATAGAAACAAACTTGCAAGTCCTTTGTTTAAAAAACACAGGGATCATTTGGTTAAAATTATTTGCTTCTGTGTTATCTTGTGTGACTTTTCATCATTATTCATGAGGTAGTGATTCTTACCCCTCCCTACTGTTTTCAATTAACTTCAACATTTCACATATTATTTCATTTATACTTCAGTTGTGTTTTCATCTAAGTTTATGCTGTATTGAAACATCTCTCTGAGGGCATTGTGAAGCTAATACTATATTATATTAACTATGTCCATTGAAAATATGTGTAGCCTGAGATGAGGGACCCACCAATTTAATGAGTTTAAGGAATGTGAAAAAAAATACACAGTAGAGGTTTTATAGGTGAAACTTGGGATTTGGGGGAATAGGAAAATCATACCCTTACAATTGACTAATAACTTTCCCTGGATTTGACAGAATTGACTGAGTTTTTTCCCTGAGTCCTGTCGTTAAGGGAATATTAGATAACTTTTAGAAGCTTCCTCTGCACTGATCTTTCCATGCAGTTAGTGATATATAACCAGATTCTCCGAATGCTCTTTAAACTGGACTGCTACTGATTATCAGATTTTCTCTCCTAGCAGATTTGCATTATTTTTCATGATTTTTTTATATTACCCCTTCCAAGGTTACACATACTTAGAACAATTGATTGGATTCAAGTAAGACTTGTACCCTGGAGGAAATTTTCCTGAATAATTTAATGATACATGGAGGGAGTGCATTGGAAAGAGAAAATACTAGAAGGGCTGCAAATAGTGTGTAGATACTATGAAAAATGGCCACATAAATGCATAAGGATTAGGAAAGTAAGGAGCCAAAGGTGTCACCATAAAAATCTAAGTAATATCTGAAAACCTGCAGGGTGTACATGTAGTTACAGGAGCATGACATTCTAGATGCAAATTAATTTCAGTCCGCAAACAAGGCCTGTAACTTTAACTGCATTTTCTAAAATAACGAATTTTTATTTTAAAATTCCGATCTCCACAATAGCAAAAATTACTATGAGTCAGTTCTGGATTCCTTCCTTTCCTTGGGGCTGTGCCTGAATTCTAAAGGAGGCTACATGTATCAAGGTATTCGAGAGACTCATTTTGTCTTCTATTTCATATGTCCACCCTGATATTTGACTCATCAGTCTTTTCTATCTGCAGTTGAAGTGGGCCTGCAGGTCACCAGGGCCATACTCACCATTCCTTACCTAGTGGTCCCCTTGGGTCCCTCTGTCCTCTACATTCTTCCCATGTAGGGGCGTATAGAATGCACTGGGTTGCCTCTGCATCACACTTGAGAGAAAGAAAATCCACACGCCTAAGCCTCAGTTTTCCAAAGTCAGCCACGCAGCCAGTTCTACTTTACAGTCTGCCACTTCCCTGTTCTGTCCCCTGGCCACAGGGCCAGAGTTGATCCTGTCCTCATATCTCACCAACCTGTCTAGGACGACTTGCCTACTCCTGGGACTTGCCCCTCTCCCTGGGACCCAACAGCATCCACCCTCTCCTGCTTGCCCTCATGATTCTGTCTTTTCCCCTAGCCTGCAAACTTCTGTTCTATCCTAGGGAGTAAGGATGTCTTTCTCTTACGAGCTTTTTTTCAAAATTCATTCTCCACGAGCTTTTTTTCAAAATTCATTCTTCAAAAGCTAGGAAAATAATTCTTTGGCTTTATGCTGTCACATCTCTTCTCTGAATGATAAAGAAATTATCTAGTGGTTCAAATTTGTGGAATAGAGCACAGGAGTGGGAAAACCAAGAAATCACATTGGTTGGGACTTCCCTGGTGGTCCAGTGGTTAAGACTCCGTGCTCCCAATGCAGGGGCCCCGGGTTAGATCCCTGGTCAGGGAACTAGATCCCACATGCCATGACTAAAGATCCCGCATGCTGCAACTAAGACCCAGAGTAGCCAAATAAATAAATAAATATTAAAAAAAAAAAAAAAGAAATCACAGTGATTAATTTTTTTTTTTTTTTTGGCCGTGGCACACAGGATCTTAGTTCTCTACCTGGTCCACAACAGTCCACAAAGAAGGTGAACAGTGGCCTGATTACTCCTGCCTTAAGCCTGAGAGATGAAACTTAATTATGATTATAAACTCAGAAACTATGAAAGAAAAAGCATACATATTTGTTATATGTCTTTTGTAAATGTTATGTGGAATTATAATGAAAGTCAATTGACAAGCAATCGACTTGCAAAACAGAGGGTTGCCACACAGAGTTCAGAAAGAGAGGTTATATCTGTAATATATAAAGAGTTCTTACAAATGAAAAAGGAGATACCAGCTGAAAAATGTGCAAAGAAATGAATACGCCATTTAGAAAAGAGGAAACCCAAATTGCCGAAAATGGATTAAACAGTGTTCAAACTAAGTTAGGAAAATGCAAATATAATAACAATGAAATATCTCTTATTGCGATCAGACTGGCAAAAATTTAAACAACACTAACATCTATTGATTGTGGGCTTCAGGGATAAGAGTACTCTCAGGCATTGCTCTTAAACTGTGGATTATTATAGTCTTCTGGGAAAGAAATTTCATGTCTATCAAAATTTTTTAAATTTATTTTTTTATTGAGTTAACACTGGTTTATAACATTATATAAGTTTCATGTGCACAACCTTGTATTTCTATTTCTGTATACACTACAGTGTGCTCACCACCAAAAATTTAGTTTCCATCCATGACCATACAGTTGATCCCCTTTACCCATTTTGCCCTCCCCTGTGCCCCTTCCCATTTTGTAACCACTACTCTGTTCTCTGTATCTACCTGTTTGCTTTTGTTTGGTTTGCTTTGTTCATTTGTTTTGTTTTGTGTGTGTGTGTGTGTATGCTTGTTTGTTTTTTATATTCCCTTTGAATCATCAGTTCACTCATGGTGATTCTACCCCACAGACAGAAAAGCCCCAGTTTATAAGGACATATATGTGTATGTGTTTAGGAAAGTAAGTCCCCAGCAATAAGAAAATGGTTAACTAAATTAGGGGTCATCCACCCTGTGGATTATCATAAAACCATCAAAAGGAACAAATTAGTGCTTTATTGAGTGGTGAATTGGGGACATTTCATGGTGTCCTTTTAACTAAGAAAGAGCCCCAAGGTATACATAATCAATTTTTATAAGATGATGATAAAAACTACCTCCCTCTGTGTGTGATTAACAAAGATAGCTTTGTATATGATTATGCAGACTTGGAGAAAAATGTAGGATGATATGTGCTAGGTTTTCAATCTTGGCTACTAGAGGGGGTAGAGGTTGGACAAGAGAAGAGGGAGTCAAGCAAAATAATAAAACAAAAATGATACCAAAATGAAAAACATGAAATGATACCAAAATGAAAAATATGAAACAGCAAGCTAATAAAGAGAGCATTAATAAAAGAAGGAAGTTTCATTTAAATGAGAGAAATATTCATGACCATAGATTTCATGGTATGCCATTTACAAAGGCATCCTAGGTATAAATTGTGTTCCATACATTAATGGTCAGTGTGCTTTTTTTTTTTTTTTTTGATAACCAAAAGATGTTCTCTCTTTGAGGAGAGAATCCTCATAATGTAATTTTCTGCTTACAGGTGGCAGGACTCTTTCCCTCTCTCCACTCAATGGTCATGTTTTCCACAAAAGTTTATTTGAGGATCTTAAGTCCTTTAACAGGAAAAGAGAATTGTTAAACATAGAGACATTTGTGGATTGCCCCACCTAATAGCATATTTATACACTATTTGGCATGCCATGTTTGAACTTTTCGGTCTCTGACATGAATCATATTTTTGCTCTCTTGAATTATATAGAAAAATTACAGTGTTGCAGGGATCAATCCTGGTTATTTTGCTTTCAAAGACATTAGAATGTGTTTTCCTCTCTGTGTTATTTCTATTTATTATTATTATTATTTTTTTGTCTGTGTTGGGTCTTTGTTGCTGCGTGTGGGTTTCTTTCTCTAGTTGTGGCGAGCAGGGGCTACTCTTTGTTGTGGTGCATGGGCTTCTCATTGCAGTGGCTTCTCTTGGTGTGGAGCATGGGCTCTAGGCATGTGGACTTCAGTAGTTGCAGCGCGTGGGCTCAATACTTGTGGCGCACGGCTCTAGGGCACACGGCTTCAGCAGTTGTGGCATGTGGGCTCAATAGTTGTGGCACACAGGCTTAGTTGCTCCATGGCATGTGGGATCCTCCCGGACCAGGAATCAAACCCATGTCCCTTGCATTGGCAGGCAGATTCTTAACCACTGCGCCACCAGAGATGTCCCTGTGTTATTTCTAATATGTATATATTTCACCACTCCTTATCAAGAAGTCTCAGTATTATTCATCTGTTGTAGCTGTTGTCATATTTCTTTCCCTTAGCTTACAGTATAATCACTGAAACCTCCCTTTGCTAATTTAATAACCACATTGTTAATTTACAACCCCATGCCACTCCAGGAAACACACAAGTATGCACATATAGGGAACCCTTTTGCACTGTTGGTAGGAATGTAAATTGATACAGCCACTATGGAGGAACAGTGGAGGAACAGTATGGAGGTTCCTTAGAAAACTAAAAATAGAACTACCATATGACCCAGCAACCCCACTACTGGGCATATACCCTGAGAAAACCATAATTCAAAAAGAGACATATACCACAATGTTCATTGCAGCACTATTTATAATAGCCAGGACATGGAAGCAACCTAAGTGTCCATCAACAGATGAATGGATAAAGAAGATGTGGCACATATATACAATGGAATATTACACAGCCATAAAAGGAAATGAAATTGAGTTATTTGTAGTGAGGTGGATGGACCTAGAGTTTGTCATACAGAGTGAAGTAAGTCAGAAAGAGAAAAACAAATACTGTATGCTAACACATATATATGGAATCTCAGAAAAAAAAAATGGTTCTGACGGACCTAGGGGCAGGACAGGAATAAAAACGCAGACGTAGAGAATGGACTTGAGGACACAGGGAGGGGGAAGGGTAAGCTGGGATGAAGTGAGAGAGTGGCATGGACTTATATATACTATCAAATGTAAAATAAATAGCTAGTGGGAAGCAGCTGCCTCTCACAGGGAGATCAGCTCAGTGCTTTGTGACCACCTAGAGGGGTGGGATAGGGAGGGTGGGAGGGAGACGCAAGAGGGAAGAGATATGGGGATATATGTACATGTATAGCTGATTCACTTTGTTATACAGCAGAAACTAACACACCATTGTAAAGCAATTATACTCCAATAAAGATGTTAAAAAAAAGTATGTGCATATATATGTGTACACACATACACAATTTTAAACTTCCTTTGTATTTAAGATTTTTTTCTTCCCTAAAATCTACTGTGCCTCTATTCTATAAAATGTCTAGTTTGCCTCATTCACCAATCTGATAAAATATTTTAAATAATCCTGGACCTTTGGGCTGTTCATAAGACATCTTTTTCCCAAATCAGAATCTTGTTATAGTGATATTTTGCCTTCTATATTGTTCTTTATAGCCAAGCCAATTCACATTATATTTTTGTCAGTTTTATTGAGGTATAATTTATTTACTTGGGCAACTACAACCACAACTTAGACATAGAATACCACCAGTAAACAAAAAAGTTACTTGGTCCTCCTTTGCAAGCCAATGCCCCAGGCAACCACTTATCTGCTTTCTCTCACAGTAGTTTAGACTGTTTAAGAATTTCATATAAATGGAATCATATAGTAGGTAATTTTTTTCTGGCTTATTTCATTCATCCAAATTTTTTGAGATTCAGTCATATTGTTGCAGGTGTCAGTGATTCATTTCTTTTTATTTTTGAGTAGTATTTCATTGTATGTATGAACCACAATTGATTTATTTACCTGTTGGTGGACATTTGGTTTGTTTCCATTTTTCAGCTATTTTGAATAAAACTGCTGTAACATTCATGAACACATCTTTGTTTGTACATATACTTTCCTTTTTCTTGGGTAAATATCTGGGAGTGATATTATTGGGCTGTATAGTAAGTGCATGTTTAACTTTATATGAAACTGCCAAACTGTTTTCTGTTCCCACAATGTACGAGAGTTCAGATTACTCCACATTCTCAACAACATTTGGAATTGTCAGTATTTTCAAATTTTAGTAATTTTTTAGTAAGTGTGTAGAAGTATCTCATTGTGGGGTTAACTTGGATTTCCCTCATGATGTTGGACACTTTTTCATGTGCTTATTGATCATTGATATATCTTCTTTGAGGTTCACATTCAAATAGTTTGCCCATTTTTTAAAATAAATTTACTTATTTATTTATTTATTTATTTTTGGCTGCGTTGGGTCTTCATTGCTGTGCACGGGCTTTCTCTAGTTGCAGTGAGCGGGGGCTGCTCTTCGTTGCGGTGTGCCGGCTTCTCATTGCGGTGGCTTCTCTTGTTGCGGAGCACGGGCTTTAGGCGTGTGGGCTTCAGTAGTTGTGGCATGCGGGCTCAGTAGTTGTGGCTCGTGGGCTCTAGAGTGCAGGCTCAGTAGCTGTGGTGCGCAGGCTTAGTTGCTCCGCAGCACGTGGGATCTTCCCAGACCAGGGCTCGAACCCATGTCCCCTGCATTGACAGGTGGATTCTTAACCACTGTGCCACCAGGAAAGTCCCAGCCACTTTTTAATAATGGGGATGCTATTAACATTTTGCAGGAAAATTATTTGTTGTGTGGACTATCCCAAACATTGCCAGTAGTGCTTCCCAATCATTATGGCAACCAAAAACACCTGTGTACTTTTCCAAAACCCCTTAGGGTACTGTTTGACGATGACTGGTAAGACACTCGTGGTAATCCAATTCTCCTCAATATTGATTGAGTTTAGGAATGGACACGTGACCCCATTGTGGCCAATATATTATCTGAAAGAAAATCTCCTGGGGGAGGTAGAGTGTTATATATATATATATATATATATATATATATATATATATATATATATATATATATATATATATATATACACACACACACACACGTATATAGATAGATAGATTTATTTATTAATTTATTTATTTTTTCTTTTTTTTCTTTTTTCTTTTGGCCATGCCACATGTGGGATCTTAGTTCCTGGACCAGAGATTGAACCTGTGCCTCCCTCATTGGAAGCACGGAGTCTTAACCACTGGACCACCAGGGAAGTCCCTATTTATTTATTTTTTAATTCTTAAGTGACACCACAGAGGATGATCTCTTACTTTTGGACTTGGTCATATTAGTATGTGACACTGAGAACTACTGCAGCCATCTTGCCACCAGAGTGAGAATGACACCATTACATGGAAGAGGGAAGAGTCAAAGAATCACAGGAAGTTGAGGTTTAAACTTGTCTGGAGCCTGCCCAACCTCTGGATATCTTTTTTTTTTTTTAATGAATAATAATGCTACTTTTTATTATCACTGTGCACAGAAAATTCTGAACAATTCTCCTCCCCGCAGGAAGGACCACTCCCACTCTCCTAGCCATCCCTGTCATGCCACTGGATGGCCTGCTCACGTCTGGTGGTCAGTGCCGGCTGTTTGCCCGGAGCCTCAGTTTTCCTCCATGTGACCTCTCATCCTCTAATAGGCTACATCTGCTTTCTTACATTCAAGAGGGGAGGTGGAAGCTGCAACACTATTTGAGACCCATTATCCAAAACTGGCACAGGGTTCGTTTAACCACATTCTGTTTGTCAAAGTAAGACCCAAACCCAACTTGATTCAAGACTTGATGAAATAGACTGCAGTCTTGATTAGAGGAACATGCAGCAATGTTTTTCTGATCTACCATAACTGTCTGAGTTATAAATTTAAGGATGACAAAGAAGAATGCCTGCAATATTTATCACATGCTTATTATATTCCATGAATTGAGCTAAGTCTTGGTATGAGAAGGATGTTTTATTCCCCCCCCCCAAAAAAAAGGTCATGAAGAACCTAGGGGTAAGACGGGAATAAAGACACAGACCTACTAGAGAATGGACTTGAGGATATGGGGAGGGGGAAGGGTAAGCTGTGACAAAGTGAGAGAGTGGCATGGACATATATACACTACCAAACGTAAAATAGATAGCTAGTGGGAAGCAGCCGCATAGCACAGGGAGATCAGCTCGGTGCTTTGTGACCACCTAGAGGGGTGGGATAAGGAGGGTGGGAGGGAGGGAGACGCAAGAGGGAAGAGATATGGGAACATATGTATATGTATAGCTGATTCACTTTGTTATAAAGCAGAAACTAACACACCATTGTAAAGCAATTATACTCCAATAAAGATGTTAAAAAAAAAAAAAGAACCATATGCTAATGCATATATATGGAATCTAAAGAAAAGAGTACTGATGAACCTAGTGACCTAGTGGCAGGGCAGGAATAAAGACACAGACGTAGAGAACAGACTTGAGGACACAGGAGGGGAAGGGGAAGCTGGGAGGAAGTGAGAGAGTAGAATTGACATATATATACTACCAAATGTAAAATTGATGGCTAGTGGGAAGCAGCTGCACAGCACAGGGAGATCAGCTCGATGCTTTGTGACGACCTAGAGGGGAGAGATAGGGAGGGTGGGAGGGAGACGCAAGAGGGAGGGGATATCTGGATATCTTTTTAAGTGAGAAAACAAATGTCTTTATTATTTGAGCTAGTTTGAATCCAGGTTTTATGCTCCTTACATTTCTAAACATCCCAAATGATACAGTTGAGATGTACCTTGGGGTTTGGGGGTCTAAGCTCTAGTTAGCAGCACTAAGTGTTACTTGGCTTAGCCATATTTCCTTTATGCATACAATTCAGTGGATTTATGGGGAGATTTGATAGTGACATCAGGCAGGATTTAGGCTTTCCTAGGTCCCCCGAACAAATAGGATTATAATATCATATGAATACAACCCCTTAATAGCTTTCCATTTAAACATTTCCATTGCCAATCACTCAGTCACCAAGCAGGTCCTCTGTTTCCAAAAAGGAAGATGTCAATTTGCCTTATAACATTTAAAGAGAGGAGGCTACATGGAATTGCTCTTTCATTTACTCATACATCCATTTACTCATGCATCCATTGAGTCATGCAGCAAACATTTAATTGAGCATCTATTATGTGTCAGACACCACGCTCAGTAGCCAGGGCTACAACGATGAATGAATTAGAAACAAATTAAAATGTATAAGTTGAAAGTATGTAGCAAGCATTTGATTAGGACAATTTCATGTACAGTTCAGCATGTATCAGGGCTGAATTTTTCTGAATAATCATCTTCACTCTGCTCAGACAGATGTTGCCATACTCTAGCTCTGCCCTTTTGGTACTAGGATTGAGATACAAATACAAGAGTTTTTGTTTGCTTTGTTGGGTTACACTGATGTATCAATTACTTGTGAAAAGTTTCATGTGCCTTTAGTGCATTCAACAAATATTTATTATGTATTGGCTATGTGATAAGTACTGTGCTGGATATAGTCATTCACATCATGCAACAAGTGTTTACTGAGTGCCTACTCTCTGCTCAGCACTGGATTACGTATCCATTCATTTATTCAACACATATGTAGGAGCAACTACTTTGTGCCAGGTATTGTTCATAATACCGTTGACCATACAGGCAAAAACCTGGGCCCTAATGGGATTTGTATTCTAGATAGGAAAAATAAAAAGTAATTAAGTAATCAAACAAATACATGATATCTACTTATGCTAGTAATAAAGGAAACAGTATAAAGTAGTAAATAATGGGAGAGGAGGAGATTATTGTAGGGTGAGGCTGAAGGATGTGAAGTTGCCAGGTATGTGAGAGCCTAGAAAAAAAGTGTTCTGAGTGGAGGGAATAGAATGCGTGCCGTCCCTGAAGCATGAGAGAAATTGGCATGCTGGAGAGACTGAAAGGAAACTCAGTAGGCATGGGTGAGAGTGGAACTTAATAAAAGGGGAGGGGTAGGATGTCAATTATACCTCAATAAAATGGGGGGGAGGGGTAGGCACTCATTAATAATGTTAGAGCATGAATGTTTGTGGACATCTCTTTTCAAGGTTAGGCTCTTACCAATGGCACCATCACCCACTTGTTTTTGGTCTTTTCAGTAGGAGGTGAAGGAGCAGGATAGTGAGGCAGGATGGTTTATGTGCATGTTGGAGGAGCTCATGGAGAGGATGTGACCGCTGGTTGACCTGTGAGCTGGACCAGGGCAATCAGAGGCTCCGTTTCCCTCCCCTGCCCTTGGAATGTATGTTCTGCCCACTGTTCCCACAGTGGGAGCTGTTTCAAGAACACAGCCTTGAGAGAGCGAGGTGTTGTTGAGAACATCTGGACAGAGTATATGACTGAGCCCCATTAAGGCCTCTATATAAACGTTTAAGATTCTGGCAGGCAGGTGGGGAGCTCTGCTCATCTTGAGGTGCCCAAGACAAGCCTCCTAAGTAAGTTCCCTTATTAACCCTGCCACCTACACATCTGGAGCAGTCTGCCTCTTCCTTCTGTCTATTCCTGCCCTCCAAGTGCGGGGGCCAGTTTGCAAACCAACAGTGCACTGAGCCTGGCAGCCTGGCTTTGAATTCTGACTCTGCCACTTTGTTAACCATTTGACCTCAGGCAAATTACTTCCACTCTCTGGGCCTCAGTTTCCTGATCTGTAAAATGAGGACGATCATAGTGCCTACCCTCTAGAGTTGTTGTGAGGATTAAATGTGCCTTCCAGGTGTTTAGAATAAGGCCTAGCACAGAGTAACTATTTAATCAGTGTTTGTTTTTTTAAAGGGAGAAAGGAGTTTGTGGAGATACAGCTAGAGTCTCAGGGGTTCTTCAAGGGTATCTTACGCATGTGGACGTCATCAGTCATGTGGATCAATCAGAAAGGAAAGCTTGAGAGCAGCTTGAGAGCTGCTTATTTCAGCTGTGGAGTAGGCAACATGGAAGCCAAGAACTGGATCCACCAGCATACATGAACAAACTAATTGTATTGATGCCTTGTTCATATGGGGTTTTTTGTGTCAGGAGGAAGCATGCCTCTTTCCTCTGAGGTCTGAATCCATTGACAAGTAGTTTGAGGAAACATAGGAGTCAACAGATCAACTTTATGGCTGGTCATGCAGGTTTCAAGATCACAGATAGAATCTGAGGTCTAAGTTGGGCTTCCGACTTCTTCCTCTTTTAAATTAATTTACTCACCTGGTCACAGACATTGCAGCTGCTGGAGGACAAGCACAAGCCGCCCCCTGCAGAGGGGCCGAGCCAGACCCAGAGATCTTACTATCGCCTGGAGGAGGCCAGAGTGCCGGAAACAACACATGTTGCCAGTAAGGGGCTGTCCCAGAGAAAGAGCTAGCAAGAACATGGGCCGCTGGGGCAAAAATGAATCTTTTCCTAGTGTTACAAATCATGTAAGTCACTTCTCCTCCAAGAAGCATGAGTGAATGAGAGGTTGGAGACAGGGGCAGAAGGTTTCTCCTGGATACCTCTGCAAGGTATGATCCTTCCCACAACAGGGTTTATTTGATGAGCCAAAGCCGCTCAGTAAAAGCAGAACAATGTAGGGGACTTCCCTGGTGGCGCAGTGGTTAAGACTCCACTCTCCCAATGCAGGGGGCCTGGGTTCAGTCCCTGGCCAAGGGACGAGATCACACAAGCATGCTGCAACCAAGAGTTTGCATGCCACAACTAAGGAGCCTGCATGCTGCAACTAAGACCTGGCACAACCAAATAAATAAATAAATATTTTTTAAAAAAAGCAGAACCATGTGGGTTTTGTGTAGACACAAGCTCATTCCAAAGGCGTATCTTCTAAGAAACCATTTTTAAAAGGTTTAATGACATATAATTTATATATAATAACATTCACTCATTTTAAGTGTATGTTCAATGAATTTTTAAAGTAAATTTACCTAGTATGTAACCATCATCACAGTCTAATTCCAGAACATTTTCATCACCCCAAAAAGAAACCCATACCCATTAGCCGTCACTCCTCACTCCCTAGCCACTGGCAAAAAACTAGTTTACTTTCTGTCTCTGTGGATTCATCTTTTCTGGATATTTCATATGAAAATGGAATCATATAATATGCAGCCTTTAGTGTCTGGCTTCTTTCACTGAGCAAAATGTTTTCAAGGTTTATCCATGTTGTAACATGAATGCATACTTCATTCATTAGTTTTTATTCCCAAAGAGCATTCTATAGTATGGATATACCACATATGTTTTACCCATTGCAATGGATATCCAGTTGACGTACATTTGGGTTGTTTTCATTTTTTGGCTATTTTAAATAATCCCGCTGTGTTATTCATGTGTAAGTCTTTGTGTAGACATGTTTTCATTTAGCTTTGGTAGATACTTAAGAATGGAATTGCCTTATTGTTTGATAAGTTTATGTTTATCTTTTTAAAAACTCACAAACTGTATTCCAAAGTGACTATTATGCATTCCCACCAGCAATGTGTGAGGGTTTCAATTTCTCCATATCCTTACTAAGAGGACAGGGGAGGAGAGGAGAGGTAAGGAAAGGAGAGGATTTTTAAATATTGTTATTATTAAGGCCATTCTAGTGGGTATGAAGTAGTATTTCATTATGGTTTTCATTTGCATTTCCCTAATGACTATGTCATGTTGAGCGTCTTTTCATGTCTCTATGGTCATTTGTGTATCTTTTTAAAGAAAGTTCTATTCAGATCCTTTGCCCATTTTTAAATTGGGCTGTCATTTTATTGTTTACTTGAAAGAGTTCTTTATATATTCTGGACGCCAGATCCTTATCAGATATAGGATCTGCAAATGTTTTCTCCCAGTCTGTGGTTTGTCTTTTTGTTTTCTTAATGATGGCTTTGAAGTACACAACTATAAAATTTGATGAAGTTTCTTCATTCTCTTGAAAATATCTTAAAGTAGAAGTGTTTAATTTATTAATTTTTTATCTTATGAATTGGGCTTTTGGTGTTGTATATAAGAACTTTTTGCCTAACCCAAAGTCATGAAGGTTTTCTCCTATGTTTTCTTCTAAGAATTTTATAATTTTAGCACCTACATGTAGATCTTCGATGGATTTGGGGTTAATATTTGTGTATGGTGTGAGATAGGGGTCCAAATTCATTCTCATGCACGTGGACATCCAGTTCTCCCAGCACCGTTTTATGAAGAGAGGATTCTTTCCCCCATTGAATGACCTTGGCACGCTTGTTGAAAATCAATTGACCATGGCTGTGTTCATTTATTTCTGGACTCTCATATCTGTTCTGTTGATCTGTGTGTTTATCCTTTGGTCATTATCGCACGGTCCTGATTACTATAAGTTTATAGTCAGTTTTGAGAACTGGGAGTGTATTTATTTAAGAGGCTTCATTTTAATGAAGGATTTTCACAGACTTTGCAGATCACTTTGAGAGTAGTGTTGCCTTTGAGCCTGCTTTAAAGTATTTTCAGGTATTTTACTAGAAGTAAAGTTTCAACCTCGGGTATGCTTCCAAGCTGAATAAATACTTGGGGATAAGTGTAGGAATCATTAAAAGAAAAGATCATGTAAAACACATTAACATAAATTCTTGAGGACAGCCTTGAAGAAATCCTATGCTGTAGCATTAGTGAAGATAAGCAATAAACCACAATTATTTTAAAAATTGATATCTGGGACTTCCCTGATAGCACAGTGGTTAAGGATCTGCCTGCCAATGCAGGGGACAGGGGTTCGATCCCTGGTCCGGGAAGATCCCACATGCTGCAAAGCATCTAAGCCCATGTGCCACAACTACTGAGCCTGTGCTCTAGAACCTGCGAGCCACAACTACTGAGCCCACGTGCCACAGCTACTGAAGCCCACACGCCTAGAGCCTGTGCTCCACAAGAGAAGCCACCACAATGAGAAGCCCGCACACTGCAAGGAAGAGTAGCCCCCGCTCGCTGCAACTAGAGAAAGCCCGTGCGCAGCAACAAAGACCCAATGCAGCCAAAAATATAAATAAATAAATAAATCATAATAATAAAAAATTAAAAATTGATATCATTTGTGATATACATCTTGTATATATGGATCTGGACACTCAGAAAGGTCATTAGGGTTTTTTATTTAGTTTTTACCACTGTATACTCATATTTTTCTCCCTTGACATATTTTGCTCCAGCATATTTGAAATAAATGTTAAATTAAATAAATTAAAGGCAGGGAAATAGATTGTTCTTCTGTACCACAATGACATGTTTTACAGGGAAGACGTTAATGAATTCTTTATACATTTTCTTTTCAAGTAACGATCCATTTCCATATATCTCCATTATAATTAGTGACCTTCTAAGGTGAGAGATTTTATTAGATGATGATAAAAGCCTGATTTTTTTTGGAGTTGGATGGTTAAGAGAGGATAAGTGAGCAATTAAGACTGGGAAAATAGACAACAGTTTTAAGAAGTTATGTTTAAAAAGGGAGCAGACAAATTGGACAGGAGCTGGAAAAGGATGTGGGGGCCAAGGGTGCTTTTGCTTTTTTAAGATGGAAACGATTATGTCGTATCTGCATGCTGAGGCTGTTATCTACTATATGGTGTAATACTGATTTTGCAGAACACCAATTAATTGTTAATTAATTAACAAGGGTTAGTTGCAAGAGAAAAGTCCTTGAATAGGTAAGAGGGCACCAAGATTGATCACCCATTGAAGTAGGGAAGGTAGAGTTTACAGGGAAGAATTCTATTATTGGGCAGTATTCAGTATACATTTGAGATTTGTGACCCTAAATTTCATGTAAGAAGAGTCAGTATCATTGGTGTTTTTCTCCAGCCACATTTAGCTGCATAAGTGAAAGCTCCAGAGATTTGCATTTGAACAATATTTAGGTTTTGTCAGAAGAGCGAGAAGGACGAGGAAGTTCAAGGTGAGCGTGTTAAAGACCATGATGCAAGTCTGTGGAAGCCACGATGGGTAAGAAGAGAAGAGATGAAATCAAGTGGTGACAGTTTAAAAAGTCGTAGGGTAATTGTGTTAGAAGTCTTGATGTAGTCACAGGATTGTTGGAATGGGTGTAGTCATATAAGTAAGCTGGAAAGGTAAGAGAATGTTAGTGAATGGGGTGACTGAAAGTGAGATTTCAGAGGCAGTTCAGTTAGTGATGACAAAGTCTATAAATCAGACAAATTTTTCAAGAAATGATACCATATAGACTACACATGCGATCAATACAAATGTAGGTGACTGATTAATTGTCATAGGTTTAGACATTTTAAAACACATTGTTCAGGGACTTCCCTGATGGTCCACTGAATAAGACTCTGCACTCCCAATGCAAGGGGCCCACGTTTGATCCCGGGCTGGGGAACTAGATCCTGCATGCATGCCACAACTAAGAGTTCGCATGCTAGAACTAGGAAGCCTGTATGCCGCAACTAAAAACAAAGATCCTGTATGTCACAATGAAGATCCCACATGCCACAACTAAGACCTGGTGCAGCCTAAATAAATAAATAAATAAATAAGTATTAAAAAAACACATTGTTCATTGGTCAGAGAATAAATCATAATATTAATTAGAAAATGCCTATGGAAAATGAAGAAAATATTACATATCAAAACTCACTGGACACAGTTCAGTAAGTACATACAGGGACAAGTATGGTCTTAAAACTTCTATAAGAAGAACATGCTTATAAAGTTTTTTTAAATTTTTATTATTTATGTATTTATTTTTGGCTGTGTTGGGTCTTTGTTGCTATGTGCAGGCTTTCTCTAGTTGTGGCGCGTGGGCTTCTCATTGCGGTGGCTTCTCTTGTTGTGGAGCACGGGCTCTAGGCACACGGGCTTCAGTAGTTGTGGCACACAGGCTCAGTAGTTGTGGCTCACGGGCTCTAGAGTGCAGGCTCAGTAGTTGTGGCACACGGGCTTGGTTGTTCCACAGCATGTGGGATCTTCCTGGACCAGGGCTCAAACCCGTGTCCCCTGCATTGGCAGGCGGATTCTTAACCACTGCGCCACCAGGGAAGCCCAAGAAGAACATGCTTAAAATTAATGAGCTAAGAGTCCTAAACCAGAAGTAAGAAAAATAAAAAGAAAATAAATCCAGAAAAGGAAAAGGGAGGAAATAATAAGAATAAAGCAGGAATGCATTAAGTAGAAACATGTATAGTAGAAAGGATCAACAAAGACAAACATTTATTCTGTGAAAAGACAACTAAAATCAATAAACCTCTTGTGAAATTCAACCAGAAAAAAGAAAGCACAAATAAATCATGGTGGGAATTAAAAAAGGGATATAATGACAGATACAGTAGAGATTAAAATGATAAGAGGATGTTATGAACAATTTTCTGACAAATTATTTGAAAATTTGTGGCATATGGACAAATTCCTAGGAAAGAAACATTATCAAATTTACTCAAGAAGAAATAGAAAACCTGATGTGTCTCATAAGCATTAAGGAAATGGAATCTGTAAGTAAAAGTCTTTCCACAAAAAAACTTCCACATCAGGCCCAGATGGTTTTACAGTTGATTTTTATCAGTCATTCAAGAAAGAGGTAAGCTTAATATTTGCAAAATTCTTCAGTAAATGTAAATAAACAAAAATAACAAACACCCCACATACACATTCTTTTCATAAGACTATTAGCACCATAATAACAAAGAAAGCCAAGAGTAATATGAAAAAATAGTAAGTAGAGGCCAATCCCACTTGTGAACATAGATACAAAAATCTTAAAATATTAAAGGTAGATTGTTAAATATGTCCACTAACTGGCCACTTCTCACCACTTCTCCCACTACCATCCTGAGACAAAGCACCATCACCTTTTGCCTGAATTAGTGTAATAATATCCCCGCCACTACCTTTGCCCCCATTCAACATGGCAGCCACAGGGATCCTTTAATTATGCATATGAGGCCATGTCCCTCTGCTGCCCAGTACTCTCCAATGATTCCCCATCTCAATCAGTGAAAGCCTCACCACGGTCTTCAAGATGCTAGATCAGGGTCAACAAACTGTGGGCCATGGGCCAATTCCAGCCTGTTGTCTATTTTTATACGGCCCATAACCTAAGATCTTTAAACATATTTTAATATTTGAAAAATAAAATAAAACAATAAAAACTTCATGGTATGAAAATTGCATGAAATGCACATTTCAGCATCTTTAAGTAAAGTTTAATTGGAACTTGGCTACACCCATTTGTTTATGCATTATCTATGGCTGCTTTTGTGTAACAACTAGCCGCAAGGTCACCCTTATTCTTTGAAAATGCGAGGCATGCTTCTGCACTTGCAGCTACTCTGCCTGCATTGCTTTTCTTCCAACTATCAGCATGGCTCCCTCCTCAGTTTTTTCAGATCTCTATTCAAATGTCACTTTATCACTGAGCCTTCCTGGCCACCCTACATAAACTTGAAACTGTTCTTCCACCCGCCCCTCCCACCCCCAGCACTCCCCGTCCCCTTTTCTTGATTTGTTTTTCTCCATTGCATTTAATCACCATCTCACATCTTCTCTATGTTTACTTATATATTTTGTCTCTTTTTTGTCTCATGATGGGGAGAGAGATTTGTCTTTTGTTAACCCTTGGCCTAGCACATAGAATGTGCTCAATAAATGTTGAATAAATGAGTAAAGGAGTTGATGAATAATAAAAATACTCTAAATTATTGCATACTTATTATGTTAGACACTGTACTTTTAAAAAAATATTTTATTGAAGTATAGTTGATTTACAGTGTTGTGTTAATTTCCACTGTACAGCAAAGAGATTCAGAGATATATATATATATATATATATACTGTTTCATATTCTTTTCCATCATGGTTTGTCACAGGATAGCGAATATAGTTCCTTGTGCTATACAGTAGGACCTTGTTGTTTATCCATTCTATATATAATAGTTTGCATCTGCTAATCCCCAAACTCCCACTTCATCCCTCCCCCCCCCTCCCCCTCCCACTCCCCCCCCACCCCCCACCCCACCCCCTTGGCAACCTCAAATCAGTTCTCTATAGACACTGTTCTTTTGAATCATTATCCTTAATTTGAACAACAACCTTGTAATTTAGGCATCATTAGCCCCATTCTACAGTTTACGGAGCAAGTAGCTGAGGTTCAGAGAAGTTATGTGACTTACCCAAGATAGGAAGAGAACAGAAATTCAGGGCACTGGGTGAGCATTGTAGGCTTTAAGAGAAAGGCATTAAGAGTGGGAGAGATTGGGGCTTCCCTGGTGGCACAGTGGTTAAGAATCCGCCTGCCAATGCAGGGGACACGGGTTCGATCCCTGGTCCGGGAAGATCCCACGTGCTGCGGAGCAACTAAGCCCGTGCACCACAACTACTGAGCCTGCTCTCTAGAGCCTGCAAGCCACAACTACTGAAGCCTGCACACCTAGATCCCATGCTCTGCAACAAGAGAAGCCACCGCAATGAGAAGCCCGTGCACCGCAACGAAGAGTAGCCCCTGCTCACCGCAACTAGAGAAAGCCCGCGTGCAGCAACGAAGACCCAACGCAGCCAAAAATAAATAAATAAATTTATTAAAAAAAAAAAATTGTGGGAGAGGTTATCAGAGGAAGATCCTGAGCTGACCAAGTCCCCAAGACATCTTGGGACATTTACATATTCAAGATAAGGATTTTGCTGGTTTGAGGAGTTATTTAAACTGAGGCAGGCATCCTTATTCGATTAGCAATGAAGCAAATCTGATTCTATAGCAATTCCAAGGGAATTTAAGTTCAGGAAAGACTTCTGAATAAATCAGTCACTAGACACAGAGATGGCAAACATGCTTATCATGTTTCCATAAGTACCGCCTGTCACGGTCATATCACAGATGATGGCTATAAAATAAATATCATGTGGAGTTAAAAAGAGCTATGGAGACAGAATGCATTGCTAAGACCTAATAACTAGTGCAAGTGAAATATTTTGTAGTATAAAGATGAAACTAATAACAGTCATTATGGACCAACACTGCTGCACTTAGGGGCTAAGATTCCATTTGCTCTGAGGACTGAGGAGTCTAATTTTATAGTTGGTAATTTTGTAGCTGCACAAGGTCCTTTTATGAAACTGTGTAGCAATATTTACTGTTTCAGAATCAAATATTGTATTTATTTGTTTCTCTTTTCTTCTAGGGCAAATAAAGTTGCAACTCTTCTTCCCTGTGGTTTATCAAGGTTGCCTTGTAAAGTTTTATGAATATTATTTCTCTATCAATCTCTTGGGTTTCTGCAGTAAATCTCCATAAAGCAAGTCAAACAAATGCATGGGGTTATCCCAGTGACTGATACCTCTGTTTTCACCTTAAAATCACCTGGAAACCTTAAAAAAAAAACTTATGCCTATGCCCGGCACCCAGAGATTTTGATATAATTAGTGTGGTGGGGTCTGGGCATCAGTATTTTTAAAAACTTCCTCAGGAAATTCTACCAGTGTTGAGAACCATTGCTCTGGAGCTAGACTTCAGCATCTAACAGCCACATAGCTAAAGGGTGTCTTTATATAGGTATGACTTGTCTGTATAGCATAGCCCTAGTGTTTGTTGCACAGTGAAATTTCTAGTTAGTTACTAAGTCTCCTATTCATTGTATCCTTTATTTGGGCTTCTCATGGGTTGTATTGTAGCCTATTGTTACCGAGTCCAAGCTCGCTCTGCTCGCTGTTCCACAGGCCAATGAATCGGAGACGAGGTGTTGAGGCACTGAATACGACTTTATTTGGAAAGCCGGCAGACCGAGAAGACGGCAGACTAGTGTCTCCGAAAAACCATCTTATCAGGGTTTGGATGCCAGTTTCTTTTATAGCACAGAGAGGGGGAGGAGATGAGGAAGTAAAGTAAACTAAAAAGGCCATAGTTTTGCAAATATCCCCTGGAATGGCCAGCCTTGGGGAGCGGATGTGTTAATTTCTTCTTTCTTGCAGCCATCCACAGGTGGGCGGGGTCAGATTGTCTCCCAGTGAGCTGAACATAGGCACTTTAACATTCAGGCAGAGGGGCAGGGTTCCCTGAAGCAGGCCATTATGTATGATTGTAATAATAAAAACAACAAAAAGGGGCTTCCCTGGTGGCGCAGTGGTTGAGAGTCTGCCTGCCAACGCAGGGGACACGGGTTCGAGCCCTGGTCTGGGAAGATCCCACGTGCCGCGGAGCAACTGGGCCCGTGAGCCACAACTGCTGAGCCTGCGCGTCTGGAGCCTGTGCTCCGCAACAAGAGAGGCCGCGACAGCGAGAGGCCCGCGCACCGCGATGAGGAGTGGCCCCCGCTTGCCGCAACTAGAGAAAGCCCTCGCATAGAAACGAAGACCCAACACAGACAAAACTAAAATAAATAAATAAATAAAAATTTATAAAAACAACAACAAAAAGCAAAGGTTAAAATCAAAGAAACAGATCAAACATGGAGTCCAATTTAGCTCTTCCCTGTTACACTATGTGATGAGAATAACCAGAGACTAAGATGAAAAGTAAGGAACTCAGGAGTTTCCTGATTTGCTCTCCAAATTGCCAAGAAAAGAACAATGATATTCACGTGAGTCCATTTCATTTCATTTCCACAGATGGTGGTTGGGAGGAACTGACATAATGGTTAAGAGTACAGGCTCTGTAGGCAAATTGCCTGATTTCGGTTCCCAGTTCAGCTACTAAGTAGCTCTGTGGATTGTCCTAAGTTACTTACCCTCTCTGTTCCCTAGTTTACTTATGTTAAAAACAGTGCTAACATTAATTTGCAAGATCAGATGATGTGCATCAACAAATTCAAAAGGAAGCTCCCATTTCTTGGATGATTTCTGTCTCCATTATACCTAGTTTTCTTATGTTCAAAACAATGCTAACATTCATTTCTACCACAAAAATAATAGATATTTTTCTCTATCAAATATTATTATAATTATTCTGTGTTAGGTGAAAGCTATAGCTGAAAGGTTCGGTGAGGATGAGGCAGAGGTTTATCTTTGCTAGACATCTGAGGGCCCTGGCTCCAGGAAGACTATAATATTGATACTATTCCTGGGTGATCTCATTCACTCCAGTTTAAATAATTCTCACCTGTATGTAGATGCTCCTGAATCAGTATCTCCAGCCCTGACCCTCCCTAGAATTCAGATTCCATACTTACAAGTTCCTTGGGGTAATCTCCAACTGGACCTCCCATAGGGCCCTCCAATTCATCATGCCTAAACATTTTCTCTGTCACAGCCCAGTTTCTGTTCCCCTTCTCTTCTCAACACTGTATTACAGCCTTGCTGTCTACCAAAAAAACAAAACAAAACAAAACAAAACAAACAAACAACACAAAACAAAACCTTCCACTATTCACCATACCTCTAACAAGCCATTGGATTACCTAGTTCTATTTTGCTTCCAAATGACTTTTTAATCTATTTCCTCCTCACTAAGTCTTATTGAAACTGCCTTACTCCAGGCTTGGAAGGCAGCATGGCAGAGAGGAAAGAGAGTGATAATTTACTTACTTCATCGCTTGTAAAGTCACCTTATAAAAACTACCTTTGGCAGCCTAAGAAACAAAGTGAAAAGAGTGCAAGCCACAGGACCAGACTGCAGCTCTGCCACTGACTTGTTGTGCTGCCTTGGTGAAGTGACTGAACCTTTGGTCCTCAGTTGATTCGTCTGTAAAATAGCGATCCTAATACCTATTCCACTTGTAACACCTGGTATAATGGAGACAGAGGGCATTCAAGGAATGGGAGCCTCCTTTGGAATTTGTTGATGCAGTCGTCTGATCTGGCAAGCAGCACCGTTCAGCAGCCCAAAGGAGATTTTAAAATAATTTTATCCTTTACCAGAATCTCTTGCAGAGTGTTAATGTGAGGTCTAACTCGCAATCCATAGTTATGCCTTAAAAACTCCTTCTTACCCTCCTTCATTCCCTTGTACCTCTAACTGCCCCAGAGTCTTCTCCATTGTGAACATTCTGTCCAACTCCAAACCCAACTCAACAGGAGTAAAAACCAACCAACCAACCAACCAACCAACCAACCAAAAAAAATCTCTATTCCACTGTCACTTCATCTGCTTCTTATAATACAGGGTCTACTCATCCTCCCTCCCAGAAAGAAAGACCCCTTCAGCTTCAGGAGGGGAAAGGAGGAGAGCAAGTGGCAGTGGGGGAGGGGAGAGGGAGAAGAAACCAAGAGGGCAAATATAGGACTCTCTTTTTCTTGGAGAGGGTGGTGCCTATAAAATTTCACAAGTCAACAATGTTTATCCAGGACTTCCCTGGTGGTCCAGTGGTTGAGACTCCGAGCTCCTAATGCAGGGGGCCTGGGTTCAATCCCTGGTTAGGGAACTAGATCTCACATGCCACAACTAAAAATGATCCTGCATGCCACAACGAAGATCTCACACACAGCAATGAAGATCCCACGTGCAGCAACTAAGACCCGTCGCAGCCAAATAAATAAAAAAAATATTTTAAAAAATGTTTATCCTGTCACAAGAGTTATCATTCAAGACACAGACATCTTTCGCCTTGTCTGTTGCCACTACCTCTTATCTGATTGCCATCTTCCTTCCTCCGGTCTCTCCATGCCCCCATATCCTCTCTGGCCGCCATGATCAATCCATCCTTCATATTGCTACCAGAGGAATTTTTTTTCTAGACACTAGCTCTCATCATAGAAATCTTTCTCGGCTACCCCCAGCCCAGTCTCCCTACGGACCGTAGGGTAAAAGCCAAAGCCCTTAAAACAGTGTATAAAGTGAAGCATAGTCTACCTCTCCCATATGCTTTCTGCCTCCTTCTCCAATTCTCCAATCACACCCCATGCCCCTGCCACTTGTTCAGGGTACTAACTAGTGAGGACACACTGTCCTATTCCAGGTCTCAGTGAATCTGCACATGTTGCTCCCTCTTCCTAGAAGATCATTCTGCCTTTTTCTTTATGCGTATGTCTGTATGATCAGACTTGAGAGCTCTGAGAAGTGCTAGGCTTTTCTTTTCCCTATGATTCACAGGGACATCTATTTCTGGTATTTTGTATAATGCATTCATTAGACAACAAATAGTTATCAAGTGCCTGCATGCCCCAGGTCACACAGTTCTCCTAGAACAGATCAAGGAGGAGAAATCTTGCTTCTCTTTGCCTTTCCAGTTCTGGGAACTTTCACTACACTATGTTACATTCTACGTGCCAGATGGTGTGTCAGGCATTAATGATGAAATTATATTGGAATGGGCATCTGTTATGAAAGCCCCTTAAAAAACACAATGTCTGCTTGACTTGAGTTGTAACTAGAGTTTTCTAACGTGACTTGAGTTGTAAATAGAGTTTTCTGATATCTCTCGGTGGCATTAGGGAGTGGAGTTCTAATGCTAGGCCCCTCTTGTATTTATCTATAACTGTGTCTCACCCTGTTAGGCCATGTAATTAACCAAGACTGAGACAAAATTTTGAACTTTTTACTGGTGGTTACATACATCCCTTTCTATGACCAGTGAAAATACATCCATAATTTTACTATCCTTTCCAGACAAGGAAAAAACCCACATGACCTTGCACAGCCTCAGGGAAGAGAGTGGATGAAACCCCAGCTGTAGCAGAGAGTTCCAATTTACTGCCACTCTGCTGATTATATGCTTGCATATTTCCTGAAATAGTGAAAAGCTGCCCAGGCTATAAACAGTGGAAGACATACAAGATGGCTGAGTGTGGGGTTTTCATAATATGGGAGAATATGTTGAACTGAGCCTCGATATCTGTATTGATGCCCTCAGAATGTATGAGGAATGTTTGTACCACGTAGGAATCATAGAGTAGGGTGTGAT
Organism: Eschrichtius robustus; assembly: GCF_028021215.1. Taxonomy (NCBI): domain Eukaryota; kingdom Metazoa; phylum Chordata; class Mammalia; order Artiodactyla; family Eschrichtiidae; genus Eschrichtius; species Eschrichtius robustus. Next base: position 128,789,203 of record NC_090845.1, read on the forward strand.
TTCTTTTTGAAGACTTCCTAATTCAAGGTGAAGTGGTGAACGTGGCTGATGCTACATCAGCTTCCAGAGATGAGACCCAGGAATAAGGATACTGTCACATCAAACATCACAATATTTGGAAAGCCTATAATTATGGCACTCATGTTTACTATGCTTTTTAGCCTAGAGGGTACTTCTGTAAGCACTATCTAATTTGATCATAGTAACAACTGTAATGTAAGGCAATTATAATGATCACTATTGTCCCCATGAGGTAACTGAGACACAGAGTAGAGATGACTTGCCCAAAGTCACTCAGCTTGTCGTGAGTGGAACCCAGATGAAAACCCAGATCTGTCATTTCACAGTATCACACCGCTGGCTTTCTCTTAAATAAAGCATTCTTGTGTGTGTGTGTGTGTGTGTGTATGAATTCTTGTCTTATTATGTACATTGAAATATCATGAGCCAGTGACCAAATGAGATTAAGAAACACAGATCCTTTTTATAATAGCATAAGCGGGGGGAGGGTAGGTGACAAACAAAGGGAATTAATTCTAGTGAATATCCATCAGTAAGAGGAAATGTTTAACTTTATACCAGTCTCTAGAATAGGCTGATCTCCTCAAAGAGATTCAGAAAAATATTTTTTTAGCTTTATGTCTTCTCTGATTTTAAATAATGCATTCTTTACAGGACCAGAGGCATGAGTAGAAGAGGCGGAGAAGGGAGCTACCAGTTTTGAACTTACACTGTGAGTCAGCTGCCATGATAGCTGCTGGTCATTTCATCTCATGTCAACCTCACAACATCTCTACTTAGCCCTTGTCTTCCTGGGACTGACGGGATGCAGTACTTTCAGTGCTAAAACCAAGAGATGTGGTCAACCTACATGAGGTAAGCAGTATGAATTCCACTGAGTGCATGTGAGATCTGAGGCTTGGTGTGATGGGGAAATCGCCCCCAGAAGTGTACGGTTCTTAGTGTATGTCTGGACATGTCAACAGAAGAATTTTTCAACATTCCATGAAATTCATATTTTAAGTTCATTTTTGGTGGAAATTAATATCCTGCATTGGAAACACAAAACTCAGAATCAATTTTAGATAAAAAGCTGTGGTTTGAAAATATATTCAATAAAAACATGAACATTTACAGCATGTAGAATCTTTGATTTACACTTTTACAATTTAAATTATAAGAATAAGATAATATGTCCATCAACAGATGAATGGATAAAGAAGATGTGGTACATATATACAATGGAATACTACTCAGCCATTAAAAAGAATGAAATAATGACATTTGCAGCAACATGGATGGATCTGGAGATTATCATACAAAGTGAAGTCAGTCAGACAGAGAAAGACAAATATCATATGATATTGCTTATAAGTGGAATCTAAAAACATGATACAAATGAACTTATTTCCAAACCAAAAAGAGACTCGCAGACATAGAAAACAAAGTATGGTTACCAAAGGGAAAAGGGGGGGAGGGACAAATTAGGAGTTTGGTATTAACAGATACACACTACTATATATAAAATAGATAACCAACAAGGACCTACTGTATAGTACAGGCAACTGTACTCAATATCTTGTAATAACCTATTAGGGAAAAGAATCTGAAACAGAGTGTGTGTGTATGTATATATATATATATATATATATATATATATATATATATATGAATCGCTGAGCTGTGCACCTGAAACTAACACAACATTGTAAATCAACTATACTCCAATAAAATTTTTTTTAAAGATAATATAGGGGGGCTTCCCTGGTGGCGCAGTGGTTGAGAGTCTGCCTGCTAATGCAGGGGACACGGGTTCGAGCCCTGGTCTGGGAGGATCCCACATGCCGCAGAGCGACTAGGCCCGTGAGCCACGATTGCTGAGCCTGCGCGTCTGGAGCCTGTGCTCCGCAACAAGAGAGGCCGCAATAGTGAGAGGCCCGCGCACCGCGATGAAGAGTGGCCCCCGCTTGCCGCAACTAGAGAAAGCCCTTGCACAGAAACGAAGACCCAACACAGCCATAAATAAATAAATAAATAAATAAATAAATAGATAAATAATTTTAAAAAAAGATAATATAGGAAGATGTAATATGAGAATTCAACTTTAAACAGAGAAGGGTAAAGAAGGGGTAAAACTGAAAATGTATAAGGAAATGATAAAAAGTTGTCTTTTTAAGAGTGGCTTTAAAATTGCTGGTTGAAGAAAAGAAGGTGGGAAACCTTATTAAACAATCACCTGAAGACAGAAAACAAATCCTGGGAATATTTACTGGGAAGAGGAAGCTCTGTGAATGAAGAGTGATTTGAAGATGAGCAGTAATCTAGGATAGGACCAGGCTGCTGGGAAGTAAGAGTGATGTCTGGGACCTGGTTGCCTGCCTATTTGAGGATGGAAACAACCTGTAAAGATAAGTTTTGTTTTCAAACTATTTTTCCACTAACAGAAGTTCCACATGCATACCTCACTTTATTGCACTTTGCTTTATTCTGCGTCACAGATATTGTGTTTTTTACAAATTGAGGGTTTTTGGCAACTTTGCATGGAGCAAGTCCATTGGCGCCATTTTTCCAGTGGCATTTGCTCACTTTGTGTCTCTGTGTCACATTTTGGTAATTTTCACAATATTTCAAACTTTTTCACTATTATTATACTTGCTATGGTGATCTGTGGTCAGTGATCTGTGATGTTACTAATTTAATTCAGGTGTCATTATTTAAGAAACACATTTTTCAGAATTCCCTGGCAGTCCAGTGGTTAGGACTCTGTGCTTCCACTGCCAGGGGCCTGGGTTCGATCCCTGGTCAGGGAACTAAGATCCTGCAAGCCTCACGGTGCAGCCAAAAAAAAAAAGAAAAAGAAAAAGAAAAAGGAAATACATTTCATAAAGCTACAGGTGCCATACACATAGTGATTCCTCTGATGAATTTGGACAAAGTAAATTGAGAAACTTCTGGAAATGATTCACCCTTCTAGATGCCATTAAGAACATTTGTGATCCATGGGAAGAGGTCAAGATATAAACATTCACAGGAGTTTAGAAGAAGTTGATCCCCTCATGGATGATTCTGTGGGGTTCAAGACTTCAGTGGAGGAAGTAACTGCAGATGTGGTGAAAATAACAAGAGAACTAGAATTAGAAGCGGAGCCTAAAGGTGTGACAGTTGCTGCAATCTCATGATAAAACTTTAATGGATAAGGAGTTGCTTCTTATGGATGAGCAAAGAAAGTGGTTTCTTGAGATGGAATCTACTCCTCGTGAAGATGCTGTGAAGATTGTTGAACTGACAACAAAGGATTTAGAATATTACATCAACTAAGTTGATAAAGTAATGGCAGAGTTCTAGAGGACTGACTGCAATTTGGCAAGAAGTTCTACTGTGGGTAAAATGCTATCAAACAGCATTGCGTGCTACAAAGAAATCATTTATAAAAGGAAGAGTCAACCAATACAGCAAGCTTCACTGTTGTCTTGTTTTAAGAAATTACCGTAGCCACCCCAGCCTCAGTACCCACCACTGATCAGTCAGCAGCCATCAACATCGAGGCAAGACCCTCCATCAGCAAAAAGATTACAACTCGCTGAAGGCTCAGATGATGGTTAGCAGTTTTTAGTATAAAGTATTTTAAATTAAGGTGTGTACATTTTTTTAGACATAATGCTATTGCACACTTAATAGACTACAATATAGTATAAACATAACTTTTATATGCACTGGGAAACCAAAAAAAACTGTGTGATTCGCTTTATTGCAATATTTGCTTTATTGTGGTGGTCTGCAATAGAACACACAGTATCTTCGAGGTTTGCCTGTATTTGCATGGCTGCTTAGTGACTGCTCATATCCATGGTTAAAAAACTAAGAGGGTGCAGAACTCAAAAATGTCATGGTGCATACAGTCTGAAATCCCTGACATGGAGGTCACAGCCAAAACCCAATTTCTCTTTTAGAGGATGTTGTGCATCAATTAAAAACTGGATTAGTAATGTTTAACTCTGAATGCTAACCCCAGGGTCTCTAGCAGAGCTGCCACCAGGAGTCTGCAAGTGTCTCGAGCCTCACTAGCTATGACAGAGGAGTCTGGGGACTTGGGAAATTCACACAAAACCTATTTTCTGAAGGAATTCACATAATTGACAGGAGACTGTCAATTTATAGCAGAAATCAAACTATTTATAAACTCCAAAATAGATTTAAACCTAAGAATTGCTTCAATAATACATGAATTAAAAAAAATCCTTATGAGTAAGAAGTACCTTGTAGACCCATTTCAACATGAGATTATCAAATACACAAAATTATAGTAAACTATTAATATCCTGTCATTTTTTCTTTGTTTCCTTTAGAATTGTGGGTAAGTCTGTTGCTCCTCACTGCTTTATGTATAAACAAAGCCCCATTTCTTTCTCCATGCTGATTCTGGCAGAAGCCTAAATATCTTTGAACCTTTAAAATGTAGACACTCCCTTAACCTAATTAAGGATGTATTACATTAATTATGTTACATATAATATCCTTTCCTTTCCAATCAACCTCAAGTCTAGAGATTTCCATTCCTTCAGTAATGTTTCTGTCATTTCCTTTACCTGTCATCTCTCTAGAGAGCCCCTGTCAGTTTTCTTCATCCTCTGTCAGGAAACGGAGCCAACCTCCTCTTCTCTTTCTCTAATTGTGTCCTGAACATAATCTTATACAAGACTGTAAACACCTTATGTTCTTGCTTGGAAACAATTACACCATAAATTCCCAAATGTTTTTGTTGCCACTCTTGGCATGGTGAAAGCACTCAATAAATATTTGCTGACTATTTTCTTATTGGATACAAGTGTGCTTGTAAAATCTACCCTTAGCAGCCTGAGAAACTGAGTAGACATATAAGTGCCGACTTCTCCACCTGGCAATATGAAAATAATAAGGGATGTAGCTTTTCTGTCGAAGAGTTGGACGTGGAAATACCCTAAACATGTAGCATGTTAATATCGCACCCTTGAAACAAACACATGGCATGTAGACACAGTGGCATCAACAAATGATCACATGCTGAGTGGACGCCCTCTGTGAGTTTGCAGTTTTACATTGGCACTTAACTATCACATGTACATTTCTGCTAAAGTATTCCCTCTCTTATTTTAATTCTCTCCTCCAAATTCAGAGTATGATCTAACGTCATTATAGACGGTGCCTGGCACACAGTGGGCGCACATTCCTACCAAGCGATCAACTAGGACTGGAAAAAGCAGTGTCTTTCTTAAGGTGCTTTCTATAAAACCACAGCCCATATCACTAATGAAATGGAGGTATGTCAGGCACAGGGCGATCTGGTTTTCTCGAAGCCACCGAGCCCCTTAACAAACCCCCTTGGAATGAGTGAACACTATAGTGTGTTAATGCAGCCAGAGATGAATATCACATGGGATCCGTCTTGATAGTTTCATGTTCAGAATGCTGTACAAGTAAAACTGTTCATTAAAAAGAGGGTGCACTGGAAACATCCTAGACATCTGTGGCTTCTACTGCTGGGATAAATGAAAAGATATGTAAAATAGGAAGAAAAAAAGGAAAAGAAGGCACAGTTCAGATCCTTCTTTTCTCCTTCTCACACATCATTAATGAGTCCCCATCCGTTCCTGGCTGAGCACCTAATGCTTGCATTTATCTGGCCCTGTACTACTTGCCTTTCCAACGTGATCTTCTATTGATTACATATGTGGCGGGGCACTTGTTATTCTTAGTATTTGTAGAAATCTTAGACTTAGTATCTGTCCATTGTTAGGTGCTCTTTGGTGTATGTGTTCTCTGCCTCCAAATTAATTAGATCTTGATTTTACATTAGGTTAAACCCGAGAATCAGTTGTCTCCTGCTGGTTTTTCTCTTTTTCGGGTTCATGTTGCTGGTGATGCTTAGGGCTCAAAAGTTATGCTTGAATTAGGTCTGTTCCGTTGTTACTGTAGATTGTCTGTTCAGTAGATGCTTGTTGTTTTTCTGGGATCAGGAGAAGCTTTTCTTATTTTATCTCTTTCTCCTTTTCCTCACCTGACATTTTACTTGCCTGCAGAGAAGAGACTGAGCACCAATTCTTTTTATTATTTTTTCTATTCTATTAAGACATAAAAATCTCCAAATTCCCCCAGAATGCTGTCCACTAAATCCAAACAGCCCTCTGTCTCCTTATCCCTGAGGAGAGCCGTGCCCTTCTTCCTAGTTTCCAACTTCTAGTTTTCAGTTTCTTAGAGTCTTTTCTTAAGCTGCCCAACAAGAATGGAGCACAGATGTGGAGCATGCATTCAACATTTCAACACTGTTTAAACCTCCCACTTTTATTTTTAGTTCTGATAACTTTACCTTTATTGTGCCTAATTATCACATTTAACGTGCCTTCTAAATTAGAGAAGCTAGGAAGACAGCAACATTTTAGGAAAGCCTTTTTTTTTTTTTTTTTAATGTGGCTTTGTTTCTAAGAAGCTGCAATGGCAGCATACTTATGTTTGTTAGCTAATAACAAATGAGAAGGAACAGGAGACACTCAAAAAAGGTAAAGAAATTCTGAAACCAAAAGAACCCAGCGGGTGACTATGTTTCTTCTGAGAGGGAGAAGGAAAAGAGGTATTGCATGCAATAAGTGGGGACAAGAAGGAAAAATCACATATGCCAAATAATCAAATTAAGAGAAAAAGGTGATGAGTAGGTAAAAGAGACATGTGGGGCTCCTGTGAAGCAGAGCCTGTAGCTTTGCTAGAGGTAGGGAGACAAGGAGAGGTTTTGGAAACCTACTTGTGGTCCCATCAGGTCTTGGTTGCACTTTACCAGCTGTTTCCTCACGAACCAGACAATGTAGGATGTAAACAAATGCTTAAAGTTCAGTTGAACAAGCTCTTCATTAGTATTTAATTAGCCAAGTTGGAAGCTGACTGCCATTTCAATCAGAGAAAGTCTCTGCACCTGCTATTAGGACAGCTTTCTAACACCCGAGTCTGTTTGATGCAGTTGCATTTGGTAGGATGATTTGGTAGCCATCAATTGTGGTGGAAAATATTGTTTCTTACAGCCCTGTCAAACCTCAAATCCCAAAATGACATGACATTTTTAAGGAGGGCATTTTGTAGAAAAGTTTAAAATTCATGCACACTTTTTTATTAATTTTTGATGTTTTAACTTCCAGCTGCTAATAATCAAAGCTTTATTAAAACCATCATCATATTAAGGACTTAGTGAGGTCTCTCTTTCCCTGGTGAAGCATTCCTGGATTGAAACAATTGGGTTAGTGGCTAGAAAGAGCATTGTTTGATTTGAATCAAGTTAGAGTGTCATGACTGAATGCCAGGAGCTGGGGTCAAACTGCCTGGCTTGGAATCCCAGCTTCACTATTTGTTGATTTCTTAGATGAGAGTGACTTGACAAGGTGGGAAAGAGAGGAATATACTTCAAATGTTTGCACATGTTAGCCATTATGGATGCATCGTATTTCCCTGGGTGTATGCTTCCAGCAACAGGCCTACCTGCCATAAATGCTGCTAGCACGTGCCCCTCAGATTTTGTTGCACAAACACAGGCACAGGCCTAAATGACTTCATGAACACAGGAACATAGTGGCTTTAGAATTGTTAAAACATATTTATTGTCTTCTGATCCTCATGACCACACTGTTCATTAAGCAGGACAATTGTTTTTATCCCATACTATCTACTTTATGGATTAAAAAAAGCTGAAAGATAGTTTTACTCATTTAAGTTTTTTTTAATTGAAGTATAGTTGATTTACAATGCCATGTTAGTTTCAGGTGTACAGCAAAGTGATTCAGTTATACATATCTATCTATCCTTTTTCATATTCTTTTCCCTTATAGGTCATTACAGAATATTGAGTATAGTTCCCTGTGCTATACAGTAGGTCCTTGTTGTTTATCTATTTTATATACAGAAGTGTGTATATGTCAATCCCAATCTCCCAATTTATCCCTCCCCCGCTTTGCCCTTTGGTAACCATAAATTTGTTTCCTATGTCTGTGGGTCTTCATTTGTCTTATGTAGGCTTTCTGACTTCTGGTTTGTAATGTGCTGGAGAAGCTTTTACTGTTAAGCCTGAATCCTACTTTTATGCCTAAACAAGTTACTTTTAGAATCTTAGAATCTATAAAAGAGAAGATAATATGACCTCACAGGTTGCTGGGGAGTGGAAGGAGATGCCATAGAAAGTGCCTAGCACCTTATCTAGCACCTTTTAGGCAGACGAAAGCAGTAGCTATTTTTATTTCCGGAACATTGCTCTGTCTTTAACTAAAAGTATTATCTTTTTTTTTTGGAGGCACCGCTGGGATAAAAGTATTATCTTTTAATGACAACATTTATTGGTATTTTCCTAATCACTGTAATAATCTGATTTCATTGTTGAAGAAGCATAAAACTCAGAAGAAAACAAACAAGAAAATGAAAATCACCCATAATCTCACCACTCAGAGGTGCCTATTAACATTTTGGCATTTTGGTGTGCATCACCCTAGTCTATGTAATGTGCAAATGTGTGTACACACACACACAAGGCTGGCCTCATGGATGTGCAGCTTGGGTAGTTGCACAGGCCCCCACATTTGGAAGGGCTCTGTGCGTGATTTAATGCTCTCCTGTCACCTTCATGAAAGTTTTAGTAAGTTTTGAACAAGGGGCCCCACATTTTCATTTTGTACTCGGCCCCATAAATGATGTAGTGATGTAGCTGGTCCAGCACTCACATTAGAATTCAAACAAATTTGAAACGATGCTTGGCATCAAAATCGGAACACGTAAGATATTTGGTAACCTGCCTTTTGCACATAATAATGTGTGTTCATTTTCCCGTGTCACAGAATATTTCTCTATAACATGATTTGCGTAACTGCATGGTGTTCTGTACAGGCCAACGGGACCCCAATGTTCACAGTTTGGGTACTGTTTCACACTGCTACTGACTTCAGTTTAGCAAGAATCATTATAAGCCCTGAAGGGACATAAGGGTGCATTACTAAAAATGAAGAATTTCAAGATATATTTAAAATACACTATCTAAGCAGGCAGTTAGGTAAAGCTAATTCTCAAAAATGCTATGTCTTGCAAACTATGTCAGAACTACATTTTAGGGCTTCCCTGGTGGTGCAGTGGTTAAGAATCCGCCTGCCAATGCAGGGGACACGGGTTCGAGCCCTGGTCTGGGAAGATCCCACATGCTGCAGAGCAACTAAGCCCGTGTACCACAACTACTGAGCCTGCGCTCTGGAGCCCGCGAGCCACAACTACTGAGCCCACCTGCTGCAACTACTGAAGCCCAAGCACCTAGAGCCCATGCTCCGCAACAAGAGAAGCCGCTGCAATGAGAAGCCTGCGCACCCCAACGAAGAGTAGCCCCCGCTCACTGCAGCTAGAGAAAGCCCGGGTGCAGCAATGAAGACCCAACGCAGCCAAAAATAAAATAAATAAATTAAAAAAAAAAGAATGATAAAAAAAGTACATTTTACCTACTGAGTATATGAGTAGTAGGAAAGCATTACCTTTCTATGTTAGTGGAAATCTTGGACGGGCACCATTAAATGATTCATTAGGGGAAGACAAAGACAATCTCACCTGTGTTCTTTTATGGATATAGGATTTTGCTTGCCTTTCCCAAGCATATACAAACTGAGGAAAGAGTAAAGAATTTATAACTGACCTAACACTAAAATCTAGCCTGAAGTACCCCACGAGGTGGATAGTATAATACTTTATTCAGGATAAAAATCCCTAGGCTTGGGAATAAATATGATAAAGTACGTCAGTCTCAAAAAAATTAGTTAAAAAGGAGGAGAAATCTCTTTTTTCCCCATATCGGAACAGTATAAAATGACAAAGGAAGAGCCTTTGAAAAATGAGACCAATAAAAGATTCTCTAATTGCGGAGAGAAAAGTTCAAAAGTGATTTTGCAAATCAAAGAGAGAATTTGGGATTAGATCTCAAAATGAAGACTGGAGTCTTACATCTTTATCACAGCAAGAATGGTGAGCCAAGCAAACTTAAAATGTGGTCATGTGAAAGAGGCAAGAGAATAGAATCTTGATTGTAGTAAATTTAAAATTGACCTGACTAGAAATGGTAAGTTTAGCAGAGAGGCAACGGAAATTACACTGAAACATGGCTTAGCTCTCAGAATGTAGATTCAATGAATAATAACAGTCACAATTTCATGGCTTTAAGAGCTCATAGAATCATCAAATATGCATGCATAGTTCCTTTAAAAAACTGTGCTTTCTATGCAGCTTCGGTTGGGAGAGTCTCTTTATAGATTCAGTTATCAGTTTTATTAATCTATTGCAAATGTGATTAATTTCAGTAATGTGCTCTCTTGTCCCTTCAGGAATCTTACTAAACTGAAGCCAGTAATAGCGTCAAGCATCCAAACTGTTAACATCAGGGTCCCACAGGACATCATTCAACAGTGCTTGTCCAAGGCTTCCACTAACAGAAAAGCCATGCTTTTCCTATCACTCATACTCTCAGTGGGTAAAGTAGACCCTTGACACAGTTTACAAAATATAGCATTTTTGAGAATTTGTAGTATGAGAATTAATTTTACATGTCTACCTGCTTAGATAGTATATTTTAGATACATAAATATATCTTTCCACATATTTCTATATTATTGGTGATAACTTTTTGCTTAACTGAACTATAAAGTCTCCTGTTTTCTGTTCATACAACTTAGCACATTATAGTAACTAATATATGTATGTGTGTGTGAGTGTGTGTTTTAAGAAGAAACTATTTTGACAGTCTTGCTAGACCAGACATATCTGCACCACCTGAAAGTGCATTAGAAAGGCAGACCCTCAGGCCCTGCCTCACATCTACTGTAACAAAATCTGTATTTTAACAAAATCTCCAGGTGATTTCTATGCAAATTAAAGTTCTGGGGATCTATGTATAGAGTGGTGACCATAGTTAACAAGACTGTACTGTATACTTGAAAGTTACTCTAAAGAAGACATACAGATGGCCAACAGGCACATGAAAAGACGCTCAACTTTGCTAATTATTAGAGAAATGCAAATCAAAACAACCATGAGGTATCACTTCACACCAGTCAGAATGACCATCATCCAAAAGTCTACAAATAACAAATGCTGGAGAGGATGTGGAGAAAGGGGAACCCTTGTACACTGTTGGTGAGAATGCATATTGGTACAACCACTATGAAGAACAGTATGGAGTTTTCCTCAAAGAATTAAAATAGAGCTACCATATGATCCTGCAATCCCACTCCTGGGCATATATATGGAGAAAACTATAATTCAAAAAGATACATGCACCCCAATGTTCATAGCAGCACTATTTACAATAGCCAAGACACAGAAGCAACCTAAGTGTCCATTGACAGATGAATGGATAAAGAAGATGTGGTACATATACACAATGGAATATTACTCAGCCATAAAAAGAACGAAATAATGCCATTTGCAGCAACATGGATGGACCTACAGATTACCATACTGAGTGAAGTAAGTCAGACAGAGAAACACAAATATCGTATGATATCACTTACATGTGGAATCTAAAAAAATGTTACAAATGAACTTATTTATAAAACAGAAATAGACTTACAGATATAGAAAACAAACTTCTGGTTACCAAAGGGGAAAGGGAAGGAGGGATAAATTAGGAGTTTGGGATTAAAATATACACACTATTATATATAAAATAGATAACCAACAAGGACCTACTGTATAGCAAAGGGACCTATACTCAATATCTTGTAATAACCTGTAATGGAAAAGAATCTGAAAACGAATTCTGTATAACTGAATCATTTTGCTGTACACCTGAAACTAACACAACATTGTAAATCAACCATATTTCAATAAAAATTTTAAAAAAAGAAAGTTGCTAAGAGAGGGACACTTTCACAAAGAATTTTTTGTTTGTTTGCTTAAAGCTGAAATACTACAATACCTTATTCAATCTTCTTTCAGCAGCTATTCACTCCCACTACAGTGGCAAAAATGGCAGAGTAAGAGAGTTCTCTTTCTGTCTTACCACACTAACATTGTTTAATCCTTTGAAATACTAATGTTTACACTACCACCCATAAATTGTCATTATACCTTGAAATTATCAGCTTACCTTAATTTTTATATCAAAGGAGATAACACCTATCAAATATATTTTATTATTATTATTATTTTTTAATATTGTTTTGGCTGCATTGGGTCTTCGTTGCTGCACACAGCCTTTCTCTCGTTGCGGCGAGCAGGGGCTACTCTTCCTTGCAGTGCGTGGGCTTCTTATTGCAGTGGCTTCTCTTTTGGTGGAGCATGGGCTCTAGGCACTTGGGCTTCAGTAGGTGCGGTGCATGGCCTCAGTAGTTGCGGCACGTGGGCTCTAAGGTGAGTGGGCTCAGTAGTTGTGGCTCACGGGCTTTAGAGCACAGGCTCAGTACTTGTGGCACACAGGCTTAGTTGCTTCGTGGCATATGGGATCTTCCCAGACCAGGGCTCGAACCTGGGTCCCCTACATTGGCAGGCGGATTCTTAACCACTGCGCCCCCAGGGAAGCCTGATCTCCTTGGTTAATATTCGGCCTCTGAAATCTTAATAAAGTCCTATTCTTGAACATTATGATAAGTTAAACATTCATCTACATTTTCTTCAGAGTTTTCATGGCTTCTATATTTTTACATTTAGCTCTTTATTTAATCCATCTGAAATTTACCTTGGCATTTGATTTGAGGTGGGAATTTACTTAAGTGGTTTCCAAGTAGTTATCTTCTTTTCTTAACATTTTAAAGGAATAAGTTTATCCATTGGTTTGTAGGAATTGATTTTTAATGTGTTGAGTTTCTTTTTATAATAAAGTGTGTGTTTCAGGGCAATCTAGTGTGTTCAAGTGATCTATTTGTTGATTCTTGTGTCAGTATCAAACTTTTTTTAAAATTTTAATTTTATATTGGAGTTTAGTTGATTAACAATGTTGTGTTAGTTTCAGGTGTATAGCAAAGTGATTTAGTTATATATATACATGTTTCTATTCTTTTTCAAATTCTTTTCCCATTTAGGTTATTACAGAATATTGAGCAGAGTTCCCTGTGCTATACAGTAGGTCCTTGTTGGTTATCTATTTTAACTATAGTAGTGTGTACATGTCAATCCCAAACTCCCAATCTATCCCTCCCCCAGCTTTCTCCCTGGTAACGGTAAGTTCATTCTCTAAATCTGTGAGTCTGTTTCTGTTTTGTAAATAAGTTCATTTAAGTCTTTTAATGCCTGTGACTTATAGTTCACTTTAATAACTCATTGAACAAATCTTCCTGTAATATTTTAAAAACAATGTTCTTAACTATTACAGATATCAACTGTTCACTTTTCCAGATGAATATTAGAATATAATTTTAATTCAGTTTTTCCTATATTTTGATTTGAACTGCTTTAAAACTATGAACTAATTTTAGAGAATGGATTTATTTATAACATTGAATATCCTTATCCAAGAGATAATTAAAAATGTCAATTGATCTGCAGTTTTAGTATTTTATAAAAAATCTTTCATATCTCTTCTTAGTTTTCTTCATTTAGGTCCAATAAATCTTCTCAGGGGCATTTCTAGATATTTCAGTTCTTTTGTTTCTATTATGAATATATTCTCTAATTAGTCATCTTCCCATTTTATATTCTAAATGATTATTGCCTTGTGCCCTGACTAACCTAAGAAAATTCTAAAAATTCTTATTCGATTTCATTTTATTACCCTTCAATTGTTTCTGGTGTATATTCCAGGTAGACTGTTAGATCATCTGTATTTTTAACATTTTGCTGGTGCTGTTGTTCAGAGCATAAAAGTTCATGGCAAAAAAAAAAAAAAAAAGTTCATGGCTGTTACTTCTTCATGGTGGAATGTAACTTTTATCCATGAATGATACCTTGACTTGGTAAAGAAAACTTAGGTCACAACCTTTTTCCCTCAGAACTCTGTAGACATTGTTTCACTTTCTTCCAGTGCTCAAGATTGCAGAGCAGAAGTCTGAGACCCGGCCGGGTTTTGTTCCTTTGTAAGTTACCTGGTTTTTCTGTTGAGCTGTATGTAGCATACTTTTTTCTTTGTCCTCGTAATTCAAAAATATCACCAGGATAAGCCTAGATGTTCTATTTTCATTAACTGTAACTGAAATACAGTGGACCTTTTCAATCAGCAGAGTCTTTATAGCTCAGGAAGATTTTCTTCTATTATACATTTGATTATTATTTCAGCTCCATTTATTTTGGTTTCTTCCTCAGGATAGCCAATTACCTACAAATTGAATTTTTGCTTTCTCGTCTCCTGTCCCTCATCTTCTCTCATCATTTCCATCTCTTTGTCCTTGTCCTGGGGAAAACGTGCTTAGAGGATTCAGGGTGTGGCAAAGAGTAAGGGATTAGCAAATGATAACTGTATAATTATTATATTCACAGCTCTCCTCTATTCAGCTTTCATTCAGTGAATGAAGTTGTTAATAAGTTTTGTTGGTGTGGAACTTTAGGATTTATAAAGCATTTTGCAGCCATTCTTTCAGTTGACCCTTATGACAACTCTTGGAGGTGAGACTATTATACCCTTACTTTACAAATGGAAAAACCGATGTTCAGAGAGGTTAGGGAATTTGCCTAAGATTACAGAGCTGGGTAGTGGTGAATCTTAGAACGCGGACCTCATCCTTGGGTGGATGCCCAGGTTACTCCTCCTCCTTTTGGGGAGCATTGCTCCCTGGTTTCTGTCCCCTTTAGAACACAAAACCCTCCAAAGAAAGCATTAGCTATGGAATTTCAGCTTGAGGGACTTGTACTCTCAGGAAGCAACAAATCATTATTTGTTACTTTTTTCTTTGTTTAGACAGACGTTATGGCATTTTCTTTTCCTCAAACAGATATTTTAATCACTTGACGCCCTCTAAGCAATATGAAGCAATTGTAATCACAGATGTCCTTGATCCTTCCTGCCGTTCTCATTTCCAAAAATATTTCTATTGCTCAGGATTCCTCATGAAATAGTACAGTTGAGCCTTTGTGTTTTAAAATCCTTATTATTTGAAAATAACTTTATCTGCAACTGTTATACTCCCAAAAAAAGAAAGAAAAAAGAAAAACCTCACTGCAGATTTTTGACATATCTCACCCTTTTATAAAAACTTTCTTCACACACTAAATGACAGTTGAATATTTAACTCTGAAATTCAGTATTTCATATTTATTGGTATGAATATGATTATGCATTAGGATCTTAGAAGATCAGATCCTTCATTAAGTGTTAAGGGTTGAGGTATTAAATTGCTGAAATCTGTTATATGAATATTACATGGTGAATTTATATATGAAATCTATCTGTTGATCTGGCCCTTGATCTATCTATAGCTCAGTTGCACTTGGGCTCATGTTGCTGTACTAGTAGTGGGCCCTGCTGCTAGTTCTAATTCTGCTTCCCGTCCTCTGCCTCTTGGGTGGGCCTTCTTTGCAAAGACACACATATACACATACATAAATAAATCATAACTCCTTAGTGTCCTGGAGTAACTGAGACAAGACAAAGGCTCATCTTGTTTGGGAGATTTTATTAACCTTTTGAACCCAGAAGACCTCCTGGAGAGAGCTCTGTAGTCTTTCTCCAGAATGAACAGTGGGAGCCGAGAGAAGGTTTTGCTCTTTGCCCCTTTCAGGGAAATATCTTCTTTCTTGCACCCTGTGTTTTACAGTCCCCACCCCACCCATTCCCATTTTGGACTCTCACATACTTTGAGGTGTCAAGTTCTGGTTAGAATATTTGAAGATCCTAAAGTGCCTAAATTGTCCATATCAGAGGGGCTGAGCCTTTCTCAGAGAGCCATAAAAACCCAGAGGTGAGAAACGGAGAAATCTAGGCAGAGGTATTCTGAAGCAATTTTACAGCCCACAAAAGGAGCAAAGCCAACTCATCATGCAAATATCAGGCCATTCAAAGCAATTCTATCTACGGAAGGAGATAAAGCCACCTTCCTGGTTCGGGCTCAAAGGGAGGGCCAAGAAATTTCCCAGGCCCTTGGGCCTTTCTATTCATTCCAATCCCAGCCTACTTTTCTTTAGGTTACTTTGAATTCTTTGTAGGGTTTGATTCCTTCACTCTTAATACACAATAAATAACAGTGCACATATATATGTGAGTATACATATTTTTTCAAATGAATATTTTGAGTGCTTGCTCTGTGTCCGACTCCTTGTTCAGGTTCCTTTTGAATCAGAGACCTGTACTTTGTAAGTATCACTGTTTTATGCTGAAGGGGAAAAGACTATACCACCCCAAAATATGCCACTTTGGCACGTGGAGGTGAAGGCAATGGAGACCCAGCAGACTCAGGAAGACCTTTTTACCTTCCCCTTAACTGTCTAAAAGAATTTAGAAAGGGGGCCTGTACCAGTGTTGCAGGAAGGGGGACCCCTTCCAGGGCCCGAGACTGGGCTCTTGTCTAACATTTGGAAATGAATTGTCCGAGGAGACACACGTGCTGACAAAGCAAGAGACTTTGTTGGGAAGGGGCGCCCGGGTGGAGAGTAGCAAGTTAAGGGAAACCAGCAGAACTGCTCTGCCACGTGGCTCACAGTCTCGGGTTTTATGGTGATGGGGTTAGTTTCCATGTTGTCTCTGGCCAATCACTCTGACTCAAGGTAGGACATAGGGACTGGAGTCTCCTCTCTTTTTTTAACCTTTCCCAAATTCTTCTGGTTGGTGGTAGCTGGTTAGTTCCATGTTCCTTACCAGGATCTCCTGTTGTAAGATAACTCATGCAAATGGTTACTATCGTGCCCAGCCAGGGCGGGCGGTTTTGATCAGTGGTTCCCCTAACACCAGGAAGACAGCTATTATCAGAGATAACTTGTTCATCTGAGACATTTACCTGCATGGCAGGGCAAACATTTGTTTAGCAAACATTTCCTCTTCTCCATCTTCCTGTGAATTGTTTTCCTTCCCTTTAAAGCCCCAGACCCCTATCCCTTCCTTAGCTCAGGATGGCATATCAACCTTAAGTGACTGGTTGCCTTTGAGTCTCATATCTTTGTGGATCTCCCATACATATGTAATTAAATTTGTTTTTCTCCTGTTAATCTGTCTTTATTATTATTATAGGGAGGTCTCAGCCAAGAACCTAGAGGGGTAGAGATAAAATTATTTCTCCTTCCCTTCAGTGCTCTGTGTTTTCCTTTATTCATTTCCCTCTAGGTATTTCCTTATTTTTAGTGAAGTTTCTTTTGAATAACCCAGCCTGTATCAGTTCTGCGGAGGCCTCTTGGCTTTATCCATACCAAGGTTAGCATCTTCAAAGGGCAACCAATACCTGAGGGGAGACAGGTGCGTTGGTAGCAGAGGACATCCATGTAAGCAGACCTTAAGAATAGGGGCTCTCATTGGAGCAAATTGATACTGCTTGACCCTCTTAAACTATTCCTCCACACCAGAGATTTCTTAGCAGACCCCGAGGACTTTGTGCTTTGCTTTAACTCAGGAGGCCATTCCATTTGGTGAGGAAATTTGTTCTCTTATATACCCGGAATTTGTTTGACTTTGTTTTACAGAATATATATCAGGCAGTAGTTGGGTCCATACCAATAATAAGTTGCTTGGTACATGCAGTCCTTATGGATGACGCTTTGACATTTTGACACATCTTTTCTGCAGTAATATAATTAATAAGTAAGTCCCTAGACCTGAAAATGGTCTCTTCATAAAGATGAAATAGTTAGAAATAGAGACACAGATGTAGAGAACAAACGTATGGACACCAAGGGGGGAAAGTGCCGGGGTGGGGTGGTGGTGTGATGAATTGGGAGATTGGGATTGACATATATACGCTAATATGTATAAAATGGATAACTAATGAGAACCTGCTGTATATAAAAAAAAAAAAGATGAAATAGTTAAATTCATCAAGGGTGTTCTGGACACCATAAATTATTTACCAAACCTGGCCTCCAGAAATAATGCACCCCAGATAGAGAAACCTCATTTTAAAGGCCACTCAAGGCCAAATCAACAATCTTAATTTGACAGATGTTGCTTAGCAAAGTGTTTACAGCACGAATTTCCAGATATGAATTTTGTTGCCTTAACTAATCATCTCTGTACTGGGGAAAATAAATGAAAGTCAACAGAAAACTGATTTCTTAGATGTGTGGTTTTAAATAAATAATGAAGATGAGAGGGAAGCATAGGTGCTGAACTGCCCTGTGAATTCTTAAGCCACTAAAGTATGTAGAATAGTCCTCCCCCATCCCTAAGCTTCTGCATTTAATAAGAGAATGGTGAAAAACATTATTTCTTATCCAAATAAATCTGACAATATTTTTTAAATGGTAACAATAAAAGAGGAAAAGAAATAGGTTGCTTGAAGCCAAAATGATCTTAGAGCTCTTTGGTAAACATATCAAATGAATGCCAGGCTAGTTTGGACCAATATTTGTTTTTTGTTTGTTGACTGTTTTGCTTTGTCTTCTATTGGACAATTCTCAGTTGTGTTGCACCTCAAGTATTTTTATTTCTCCCACTTATTCTTGAAACCTAGGAAAGCAGAGATCATATGACATAGCTGTAGTTAAAATAAGCTTTATCATAGTCCTCCTGTGGCCCTGAAGGTCATTAACTATTTGAGCCCCTTTGTTCATCACTCTCCTCTTTCCCAAGGCTTCAAGTAAGGGCAAAAACCAGCACAGAAACCAGTGGTAATAGAAAAACAAGCACAGATACCAAATCAGGTGTCTTAACTTTCCCTAGGATCATGCCTCCCTTGCTCTCACCCATGCTTCCCTCAGCCAAAAGCTTATGTTATTGAACATGGAAGCAAGAACCATGTGTTTCAGTACTTTACAAATGCTGTCACCTTTGGCCCATGTCTGTACGGTTCTATCTCAGAGTGCTACAGAAGTATCCATCAGTAGAGATGACACTCCCAGGGTATTCAAGCCAAAGCATTTTTGTGACTATCTAATCACATGAAACCTGCTTTTATTTCCTGTATGTACTGACAGCATTTATAAAAGCTACAAAGCTGAAATGGAAAAGGCAATTGTCAGCTAAATGAAATGAACATGTTTATTGACTGAAAATCACATGGAAAATATGTCTTATCCAAGTGTCCAGGGCACCTGCTGTTATTCTAATCGTCCCAGTCAGTGGTCTCCAAAGCATGCCCCTTCCTCCAGTCTCTCAACCCCCTGCCTGGGCACGACTCTAATGACAATATTGGCATTTTACATTAATTTGTGTGATTCTTTTCTTTTCTTTTTTCTTTTTGTTTGGCCTTGCCATGCGGCATGCAGGATCTTAGTTCCCTGGCCAGGGATCGAACCCGTGCCCCCTGCCGTGCAAGCGTGGAGTCTTGACCACTTGACCACCAGGGAAGTCCCATAATTTGTGTGATTCTTGATTGATATCTGTCTCCCCAGCTAGACAGTAAATTCCATATCAGAAGACGTCACATCTGTTTTGTTCACAGCTGTATCTCCTGTTCCTAGAATAATATCTGGCCCACTGTAAGTTTTCCATTAATGGGAAGAAAGAAAGGAAGGAAGGAAAGAAGGATAGACTCCTATGAAGTGGAAAATTAGGGGAGGAATGTGGTTAGAAGTCAGTTACTGGAATAGTAGGTGTGCTGAAGTCCAATGTAAGAGGCTCTATGCGAAGTACAACAATGATTGCCCATGTCTTAATCTCTGGAACCTGTGACTATGTTACCTTTATATGGCTAAAGGAACTTTGCAGATGTGATTAAGTTAAGGCTCTTGAGATGGGGAGATTATGTTAGATTATCCACGTGGGCCCAATGTAATGACAAGGGTCTTTAAAGTAGAAGAGAGGGGAAGAAGTCAGAATGATGCCAGATAAGAAGTACTTGACTCTACTGTTGTCTTTGATAATGGAGGAAGGGAGGAGCCCTGAGCCAAGGAATGTGGGCTGCCTCTAGCAGCTGAAGAAGGCAAGGGAATGGATTCCCCCCTAGAGCCTCTAGAAGGAACATAGCCCTGCTGACACCTTGATTTTAGCCCAGTGATACATTTGTCAGACTGATACCAAAGGAAATGTAAACTAATAAATTTGTTTCATTGAGGCTGCTGCATTTGCGGTCGTTTGTTACCACAGCAATAGGAAACGAGTACAGGACCCATTAACACTTTCCTTTTCTTTTTTGGCATTTCCATCCCTGCTAACACTTTCCTTTTCTATATATTGCTAGGGACTCCTTCACACTGCCAGTGCATCCTTGAGGTGACAGTTTGTGTAAGGAGCTAGTTTTTTCTGTAAGGAATAATAATTATAATAAGAATAAAAAAATAAGAATAGCTCTATAACAATTATAGAGCATCAGTTAATATATGTTAGGGTTTTTGTAAGAATTAAATGTGACATTGTACATAGAACACTTAACCCATAGTAGCTTACCATGGTTATGCTCTTAGACTTGGAGAAGAGAGCCTCCTTGACTGAATTCCATGATTTAGAGGGTCTTGGATAGTAGAATCCAGGTTATGCTTACCATGGTTATGTTCTTAGACTTGGATAAGAGAGCCTCCTTGACTGAATTCCATGATTTAGAGGGTCCTGGATAGTAGAATCACATACACCCAGCAATTAATTTGTTAAAAACAAAAAACAAAAAACAGAAAACCTGAGTACCTGTGTCACTCAGAATCTTTTTTTTTTAACATTAATTAATTAATTAATTAATTAATTTGTTGGCGACACGTGGGCTCTTCATTGCCACGTGCGGGATCTTTAGTTGCAGCATGCAAACTCTTAGTTGTGGCATGTGGGATCTAGTTCCCTGACCAGGGATCGAACCTGGGCTCCCTGCATTGGGAATGTGGAGTCTTAGCCACTGGACCACCAGGGAAGTTTCAGAATCTTTTGCTCAGTGATGGCACAGTGTCACCCATAGCACTAAATTTCCATTCTCATGATTAACACTGATCAAGCCCCATATCTCTTGTCCTGTGTCCCCAAACAAAAGGGAACTGTGCAAATGCAGTTGTGCCACTGCTGACATCCGAGAGGGACAAGGGACACTGCTTCAGAGTACAGGGAGCATTTGAGTGGAAGAAATGCTTAGGTAACAGAAAAGACAAATGAATTCTTGTGTCTTCTTTGATAGCATGGATGCAATGAATTCTTCCATAATATTGTTTTCCAGTGTTGTTATGATTTTCTTTCTTTTACTTTCTTATGTTTATGGTTCTAGAAATACAAATTAATAGGCACATAGCAACTGGAGAACATCATTCAATATTAAATGATTCATGCTTTCATAATTTTACCTTTATATAGGTATAGAGCTTACATAATACAGTATAATATCAATTCTTTACATGCTAATACATATATAAAGTATGATAATTTTTTACATGAGCAAGGATAAGGGTATTGAACACTAGAGTTGTGAATAGTTTTATTTTTATAAAACTATGTAATAACGATTTCAATTTAAAAATTAATAAGCTAAAAATGTTTCCCCAAAAGTATAAGCTTTATTTACCTAATTTTGATTTAAACATTTTACATTTGTTAATCATAATTTGTATTTTTGTTTAATAGATTTTTATTAATTATTATATATAATTATTATTTAATAGATTATTTTGAATATTTAAAAAATCACTTTAAGTATGCTAAAAAATCTTTATTTTTTATTTTGAAAATAATTTACATTGTTATAAAAATATACTAAAATCTTGCATACTTTGAGTAAAATTATATTTTTAATCCTTTCCAACATTACTTTTGTCAAGAAAAAAAATATTCACACCCTAAAATTTGAGTTATGTTTTATTCAGCAGATGTATTGAGGACTTCAAGCCTGGGAGGCAGTATTTCAAGTAACCCTGAGAAAACTGCTCTGAGTAGGCGAAGGGGGAGCCAGGATATACAGGAGTTTTGCAACAAAGGGCAGGTAGTAGGAACAAAAGATTACTGTTAATAAAAGAAAACTAGATGTCTCAAGTTAAGGAATTTAGTGCTCTTCTATGTATGGGAAGATGCAAGAGTCTGGGCTCACTGAAATCATTCCTTTGATATGCACCTCAGCTCTCTGGGGCCAGTATCCGGTGCTTTCTCAGGGCTCCCCTCGGGAGTGGCTGCAGTCTGATGGCTGCTAGATGGCAGGTTCTTTGTTTCCTTCCTGAGTTCCCTCAGGGCTCACCAGCTCACCATCAGTGGTGGCTGCAATTGCTTATGACTGTGACATCCTTTGTTTACTGGTATGGCAGGCAGTATTTTATTTCTCACTTTTAATACAAATAATACAAAAATCTTGATTATAACAACACAATTATTAAAGATTATACAAAAGGGGAGAGGGAAGGGGGAGGGACAAATTAGGGGTATGGGATTAACAGACACAAACTACTATATATAAAATAGATAAGCAACAAGGACCTACTGTATACTGTGGGGAACCATAACAGTTATCTTGTAATAATCTATAACAGATTATAATCAGCAAAAATAGTGAAACACTTTGCTGTACACCTGAAACTAACACAATATTGTAAATCAACTGTATCTCAATTAAAAAAAGATTATACTTAAATAATGGTGAGAAAAAGATATCTCATTGAATATATATAATAATTTATGAATTAAGTATATCTTTATTGTGTTTTTAATCCAAACATTGCCAGCCAATCCACAGAACATCAGGCCTGTGTAATAATATTTTAGTTGCCTTTGATATTTAGACAACTTTCTGTAATGTAAAAAATGTAGCTTTATACATTCTTTTGATATAGTTGTTGGGGAACTATAGTTGTCAAGATTAGATGATAAAACATACTTTATTCGACCATTTAATAGGTTGATTTATATTTTATTTATTTAAAAACACTTTTAAATTGTTTTCATTTATTTATTTATTTTTTGGCTGCACTGTGCTGCATGCGGGAATCTTAGTTCCCCGACCAGGGATCGAACCCGTGCCCCCTGCAGTGGAAGCACGGAGTCCTAACCACTGGACCGCCAGGGAATTCCCTGATTTGTGTTTTATATATACATATATATAATATATATTAATAATATAATATATATTAATAATATATATAATATGTAAATAATATTTTATATATATATATATATATATATATATATATATATATATATAGGCTTCCATTTGTATCCTTGCTCCAAGGTCCTACAAGTAGCAGGCCTAACTATTATTAATCCCATTTTACAGATAAGGAAGATGGGGCTTAGAAGGCAAAAAACCATTTCACTTAGTCAGGGGTTCACTGATAAGCAAGGTCTCCAAAATGAATGAGTGAACGAATGCATGGTTTTGAAAAACCGTAATTTGTAGCATTTGATGGTTTCTGTAATGTTAAGTATGCTCATCATGGTTGATTTCAAGCTACACTGTTTCTTCAACCAGCTCCAAAAAATCTAAAAATTTGATAGGCTCTCATAAACTGGTGCCAGCCAGCTCCAGCACACCACCTCCAGGTCACAGGGCTAGTAAGTGATCAGAGCAGAAGTGTGTTCCTGGGCCATCATGGACGCCAGGGCACTGCCCCCCATGAACATAGACTCCTTGGTCTCAGTTCCATGGGTTTTGATTTACTAATTGAGATGTGACCTCACTAACCTACTGGTCCTGTGATCTCTTCACTTCCACCCCTCTACCCACTTAGAGTCAGAAGGCTAAACACAAAATATATTTAAATGTGCAGCTAATGACTATGGTAAGTTCATTTGAAATTTCACACTTGCTTCTGAAATACTTCCACTCACAGTTCACTGAGTCTTTAAATAGGCATCATTTCAAGTCTGTGATGGCGTACCCATTAGTGGTTAAGTGATTTGCCTAAGGCTACTGTAGAAAATCCGCTTTAAATCAAAACCTCCATATGACATAAATCTGTATTGGGAGAGTCACTAGAACTTAAGGCAGCAGGAAGAATACATTTTACTTTCAAATACATTCTTCTGGGGGAATAAAAAGGAATGCAGGTTATCTAGGAAAAGGATAGTCCACATCAAAACTATTGTTAGCAGTGGGCCAACAGGAGGTTCGTTGTCTGGGTTCCAGCAGCACCCCTGTTTGGAACAAGGCCCCTCTTATCCTGCTAATCTTTCTGGAATTTGAAGAATAATCATCACAATAAAGTAGAACTTAAGTTCTTTTTATTTTTATAATTTTTTAATAGATTTATTTATTTTTACTTATTTTTGGCTGCATTGGGTCTTCGTTGCTGCTCGTGGGCTTTCTCTCGTTGTGGCGAGTGGGGGCTACTCTTTGTTGTGGTGCATGGACTTCTCATTGCGGTGCCTTCTCTTTGTTGTGGAGCACGGGCTCTAGGCACGCGGGCTTCAGTAGTTGTGGTGCATGGGCTCTAGAGCGCAGGCTCAGTAGTTGTGGCTCATGGGCTTAGTTGCTCCGCGGCATGTGGGATCTTCCTGGACCAGGGCTCAAACCCATGTCCCTGCATTGGCAGGGAGATTCTTAACCACTGTGCCACCAGGGAAGTCCCAGAACTTAAATTCTAAGTTGGTGTTGGGGTAGACTAAAAGTGCCTTGTTTAGTGTCTCTTTAAAGTAGTAACTTCTAGCCCTTAGAAAAGTTGTTTTGCATGAATTTTGTTTCATTTGTCTGCTTTTTCTTTCCTGCTGACCTACTGGAAGGACACAAATGAAGAGATGAGGAAGGTGGTCCTGCTCATCAACTGGAAAGAGTCAGGTGGCTTAGCCGTCAGAGAAGCAGATGCACTGAAACAGTGCATTTTCTACAGAGCCTAGAAGAGGCCCTTAGAAACTGGTCACTTGCTCGACCTGTTACTGAACACAGGAGAACACTGAGGTCCCCAGCAAAGGCAGAGCCTGGGGGACTGGTCCTGCTGGGCTCTGGGGGCCTGATGTGGGTTATGGAAATAAGGCTCCTCTGAGGGAATTTTCAGGGGCAGAACCAAGCTGAATGCCAGGCGGATTGTTCTTCTGTGGAGTGAGTCTGAAGTGCAAGGCTGAGAGGTAATGAGAAAACAGGATTCCAACTGGGAATATCCTTTTGGTATTTGGAATTCAGGGTAGTAGCTGAGTTACTGGAGCTTTTCGGTGTGGCCGATATACCCACAGTCGTGCAGTCAATTATTTCATCTATGAAGTTGCCTCCTCTTAGGGCTGGAAGTTGTGGAAGGGTAACTCAGGAATAAATGCACCTGGTTCAAATCCTACTTCTTCCATGACCCAAGTGTGTAATTTAGTGCCTCTGCCTATCCCTCATGAAACCGAGCAGGACCCTGTGTGGCCCTCCGGTGTACAAATTCTTTCCGTGTCCTGCGTTTCTTGTTTGTAGGGAAAAGGCTTCATTCAGCCTCCTAGACCTTCCCTGAGTTCCAAAGGGCAGATTCCAACAGTTGCTAATCAGGGAAGGGAGGGGATACAGAAACAAATGGGGAGAAGTCAAGAAACAATAGTGAAGCAATTAAAACAGGGGCCTGGTTCCTGCTCAAGAATATACATAAGAATAGCTTTGAGCTCTTCTGCAGGAACTAAGGCCCCCTCTCAGGTGGAGGATGGTAACTTCAGGCTGAGCTCAATCTACATTGGACTCTGTCTACCGCCCAAGCCCCTTCATGAATATGTATGGATCCTTAGTTTAAAACTTCTGCAATTTTGCTGTTTGGGGAGACACTGCTTTGGGAAAGATCCCCGGTGTTCTCCTTACTTGCGGCAAGTAATAAATCCTTCCTTCTTCCCTGCTTTGGCTTGGTTGTGCCTTTTGGCTTGACACCCACCTAGAGGCAAACCCACTTTTCAGGTAACACTGGGATTGGGAGTCATTTCTGCCCGGAGGCTGGAATTACGCATTTTAACAATTTCTCCAGGTGACTGTTATCAAAAGGCCAATTTGGGAAACACAGCTGTGGTATCTTGTTACTTGAAGTGTAGTCCTGGCTATCAGTATCTCCATTATCTTGGAGCTTATTAGCAATGCAGAATCTCAGCCCCAGCCCAGAAACTATCTGCAGTTTAACAAGATACCCAGGTGATTTCTATGCACTTTAACATTTGAGAAGCCCTGTTCTAAGCCCCCAATCACTGCCAAGTAATCATGCGACCTGTTCTGGAACACCTAGGAGCAATTACGTTTGGTAGTCTTAGTCTTGGGGAGGCAGAGGAGAGGAAGGGTATTGCTTTGCTAAATGTGGATAACTTTAAATGTTTTGCCTTATCTTTTCAATCTACCTACTATGGTTGAGGCCAGTAAGGAAATGTAAAAACTCAAGATGAAATTTTAAACAGTGATTCCAATGGAGTACAAAAGACTTTGTTGCATAGTCATGACTTAGCTCGCCATTTCCTTGGAGGGAGGACTACTGGCTGTTCTATTTCTGAAGAGGAGAGAGTGGAAGGTACACAGCAGAGTCCAGAAGAAATTCCATCCTGGCAAACAAGGTAAGTAAGGTAATGTTCCCTTCAAGCATTTCATTTGGAAGATTGGTAGGATGATGCTTTGTGGTAATCTTTTCAATTCTTCGAAAATATGCATCTGGGATGCTCCCTTCTGCTGTGATGGTATGAAAAGTGGTCAAGTAGTATGTCTGAAAACCAGAGTTTTCTTTATGAATTCAGTGAACTACAAACCATAAAAATACATTTTCAAGGGCTTCCCTGGTGGTGCAGTGGTTAGGAATCCGCCTGCCAATGCAGGGGACACGGGTTCAAGCCCTGGTTCAGGAAGATCCCACATGCCGCAGAGCAACTAAGCCCGTGCACCACAACTACTGAGCCTGCGCTCTAGAGCCCGTGAGCCACAACTACTGAGCCCACACGCCTAGAGCCCGTGCTCCGCAACAGGAGAAGCCACCGCAATGAGAAGCCCGCGCACTGTAACAAAGAGTAGTCCCCGCTCACCGCAACTAGAGAAAGCCCGTGTGCAGCAACAAGACCCAACGCAGCCAAAAATAAATTAATTTTAAAAATACATTTTCAAGAATCTTTATTCACAATTTGGGATTTAACAATTCCAATTTCATGGAGCTGTAGGTTTTACCATCTTCTCAGTAGGCCTTAAGCATTTACTGATCTACAAATTGCTTTTCAGCCAGTTTCCAATACCCTTCCTAGTCCACACTCAGCCTTTTGGTACCGGTGTTTGCCACAGTGATCAACCTACATTTAATGGAGAGAAGGTTATTTACCATAAGTATAGCTTCTTGTAACAGTAGCTTTGAAATGTTACTTGTTAAATCCCTATTGCATTATTGTTATTATGTCAGATTATTCTTTTTTTTTTTTAAAGGAACCATTTTGAGATATGTCAGAGCACACGGTTCTTTTTTTTTTTTTTAATTTTATTTATTTATGGCTGTGTTGGGTCTTCGTTTCTGTGCGGGGGCTTTCTCTAGTTGCGGCAAGCGGGGGCCACTCTTCATCGCGGTGCGCGGGCCTCTCATTATCGCGGCGTCTCTCGTTGCAGAGCACAGGCTCCAGACGCGCAGGCTCAGTAATTGTGGCTCACGGGACTAGTTGCTCCGTGGCATGTGGGATCTTCCCAGACCAGGGCTCGAACCCGTGTCCCCTGCATTAGCAGGCAGATTCTCAACCACTGCGCCACCAGGGAAGCCCCTTGAATAGTTTTGTGTTGTTTTAAGCTGTGGCGTTTGTGGTAATTTGTTACAGTGGCCACGTAAGACTGATACACTGTATGATTCAATTTGTATAAAGTACAAAAGCAGGCAAAACTAATTTACGCTGATATAAGTCACAATAGTGGCCACAGTTGGGAGTTTATTGACTAGAAAGGGGCTCCAAAGAGGCTTTGGGGGTAATGGTAATTTTTTCTTTGGCCGTACCGCATGGCTTGTGGGATCTTAGTTCCCCAACCAGGGCCTGAACCCGTGCCCTCAGCAGTGAAAGTGCAGAGTCCTAACCACTGGACTCCCAGGAAATTCCTGATGGTACTGTTTTTTGATATGAGTGCTGATTACATGTGTGTTCAGTTTGTGAAAATTCCAGCTGTACACTTAGCCTATGTTCGCTTTTCCATATGCATATTATACTTCAATAAAATATTGAAACATACATGCAAAACATACATTTTGGTTTTTTACCAAAAACCCACATAAAACAACACTGGTTTTTTTTAATATGTCAATTCTTATATGCACTCGCTTACCAAAAAAGCCCCCCAACCTACTAAACGAACTGAAACCAGTGATTACCCTGAGGAAAGGGAGTGGGATTAGATGTGGGTCAAGAGAATTTTTGTGTTTTCTATGATATTTGAACTTGCATAGGGTTTGCAGTCATGAATGACTTGGGTCACTAAAGACATGAAGGTAGAAGAAAGAGTAAAGCACATGTATCGATCCAGTGTCGTATTTGAGCAGAGTAATTCTTGTCCACAGTGGAGGCACACAGTCACCCAGGACTGGAGGACACTAAGGCAGACCCAGCCATCTCTCCTGCCCTGTTCCATAACAGTAGCTGCCACTTGTTGGATACCTATTCTCTGCCAGGTCCTCTAAGAGGTGCTTTATGTACATTATCTCTCTAGTTTCTCCTGCATACCTTACAAGACAGCTGATTAGGACTATCCCCGTTGTACAGAGGAGGAAACTGAGGCCCTGGAAGGCTAAGTGTTTGCCTGAGGCCAGACAGCTAGTAAGGAGCCAGATGGAGATCCAAATCCTGGCCTGACTCCAGAAAGTGTGTTCTTTCCGCTATAGTTGCCAGCTCCTCCCATGGTCTTATTGATTCTTAGGCTGGGATACATCACTGTACTTATGATTCATTCATTCATTTTTAAAAAAAATAATTATTTATTTTTGGCTGTGTTGGGTCTTCGTTTCTGTGCGAGGGCTCTCTCCAGTTGTGGCAAGTGGGGGCCACTCTTCATCGCAGTGCGCGGGCCTCTCACTATCGCGGCCTCTCTTGTTGCGGGGCACAGGCTCCAGTCGCGCAGGCCCAGTAACTGTGGCTCACGGGACTAGTTGCTCTGCGGCATGTGGGATCTTCCCAGACCAGGGCTCGAACCCGTGTTCTGGCAGGCAGATTCTCAACCACTGCACCACCAGGGAAGCCCCAGATTATTCTTTTGATGGCTCCCATCAGAGGATGAGAGACATTGTTGAATTTCCGTTAATAAGCATAGCTAGCATATAATGCTTTACCACTAATAAAACTTTTCAAATACCAAATCTTACTTGACATTGGGAAGATATTATCATTTTCGTCTTGGTACACATAAGAAAACTAAAATAGAATCCGGAAAATTGCCCAAGGTCACAGAGCAAGTAAACTGTGAAGTTAGGACCCCAACCTGGCTCTTCATATTCTCAGTCTGATTTTCTTTCCTCCCATCCACAATGCCTTCAAGAAGACGCTTACATTAGGGTTGTATCCTGTTGGGTGTTGAGCTGAATTGTGTCTTGTCATCAAACTGTACTGCCACTCATTTGCATTTCTAACCAGAAGCCAACAACAACTCCAGCTCCAGAATTCTCTTCTCCATTGGGTTTGCTAGTGAAGGCAAATTTGTGTGCCCGACACACAGTGAGGCCAAACAATACCAAAACGTCTGAGTTTGGAGCAAAGAAATATTTATTGCAGGGCCATGCAAGGAGACGGGTGTCTCATTCCCCCAAAAGCCCGTGAACTCGCTGACGGGTTTCAGCACAGCATTTTTAAAGCCCAGGTGAGGGGGCGGGGTCGCAGGGTATGCGATCAGCTGGTGCACAATTCTCTGATTGGTTGATGGTGCGGTAACTGTGCGGGTTATCAATCCTTAGGCGCCAGAAGGTTCGGAGCTAAGTGCTCCTGATAATCAAGTAGTTAATTTCTTCCATTTGGTGGTGGGTTTTAGCATCTGAAAAGCTCAGGAAATATGCATGAGTACTGGGTGTTCACCTACCCAGAATTCCTGCTCCTCTCTGGGTACTTCAGAGAGGAGCTGCAGCAGAGGATATGGGGGAAGGGCCTGCCCCAGGAAGGCCCCGTAGGGTCCTGCTCGGTTACAGGTTCAGGGTTAAAGTCCTTCAACAAGAGGGTGTCTCGTGCACAATTTGGAATGCGGAAGAGAAATAGCGTTACTTCCAGGAGGCAGTTGCAGGCGGACATGGTAGATAGACCTGAGGTTTGAAGCCACTTGTGGGGGATTTCTTGAGAATCACTTGTATCTCGAGGGGCTTCCCGGAAAGCACTTAAGAACAACTGCTTTGCTGTTACCAGTTAGATTATCTGTGGTGACTTCCTTGATCTTTGTATCCCAGCACCTTTCTTTCATTCTTGTATATGTTCCTATGTCTGGGGTGGGGATGTGTGAGGGGGTGGGCTTCACGCTAAAGTGGCTTCTATTTCCCTGATGAAACCTTGACTGAGAGAGGATTCTAGGTGAAAGTGCATTCTGTCCTCCTCCTCCTGTGGTTTCTAAAACAATAACATTTCCAGGGCT
Source organism: Eschrichtius robustus (assembly GCF_028021215.1). Taxonomy (NCBI): domain Eukaryota; kingdom Metazoa; phylum Chordata; class Mammalia; order Artiodactyla; family Eschrichtiidae; genus Eschrichtius; species Eschrichtius robustus. The sequence continues at coordinate 128,819,628 of NC_090845.1, forward strand.
ATTTTTTTCATAAGTAATTTTGGTGCAAGTGAAACTGATATTTAATTGCAGAATATTTAGAAAATCAACCATCTTTTCAATGCATACCTAAGATCATTTTACATAGGTACACCATAATTTATCCACTCGTATTCCTATTGGTGAGCATTTGGATTTTTTATTCCTATTTTAAATTACGCTACACACCGCTGTGATGAACATCTGTTTATATCAATCTCTATCTGAATTTTGTGTTTTTCCTTAGCACAAGTGCCTGTCCTAGGTGATTTCTTTTGTCCCTTCATTGCTCAAAACACTTAGCAGTTGCTTTCTGTGGGCCAGACATTGTGTTAGGTACTGAGGGTGCTGTACTGAACCAGACAGATATGGACTCCACCCTAATGGAGTTAACAGTTTAGCCAGGAGTACTGTACAGTCACTAGGCAAATGATAACGACTGTTAGGACCTTTATGCAGAGGAATATATAGTAATAGGAGAGAACCTAGGAAGACCTCCCAGAGGAAGTGAAATTACAAAATGGATGGGAATGAATCAGAAAAACGTGGTGCCAGAAGCAAAAGCATGTTACAGGCCAGGAGGAGGGAGAACAGGGTGCTTGGAAGGAACTGAAAGGAGTCCATTACGCTGAGAGCAGAAACCATGAAAGGGAGAGAATGGCATAGATGAGAGTGGCCCTGTGCTGAGGGGCCAGATCTTTCTGGGCCAGCTAGGCCATCTTAAAGGTTTTAGATTTTAACTTGAGTATAATGGAAGTCATTGTAGAATATTCAGTACTTGTTCAAGGTCAGTCTTGACCTTGAACAGTGTGGGACACAGGCAAGTAGTAGGTTGGCTGAGGAGAGGTAATAATTTCACAGTTGGACGTGTGGAATTTGAGGTGCCTGTGGGGCATCCAAGAGAAACTCTCTAGTAGAAGGTTGACTACATGAGTCCTGACCTCTAGAAAGGAGACGTGACTGGAAATCTAGATTTGGAAATCATCATTGTATATTTAGCCTGGATATGTTGAAGTGGATGAGGGTCACCTGTGGCATACTTGGGCTACCACCCACATCAGAGTGATCTGCTACATGTTAGGAATGTGTATTCCACAGCTCGACCCCAGGCCTGTTGAAGCAGACTACCTGTGGGAGGTATTTATGCAATTTACATTTTTAACAAGCTACCCAGGTGATTTCTTTGCACACTAAGCATGAAAATCATGGCCTAGGGAGGGCCCACACCAGGAATCCTCAGCCCTGCCTACACGTTCGAATCACTTGGAGGAATTAAAAATATACTTATGCCCAGGATCATTCTGGGACATTTGTTTCAGCTCCTTCCCAGCTCCTCAGCTGCGTTTACCCCAACTGTGTGGTGTATAGCAATGTACCCCCCTATATTGACATAGCAATACTTAACTGTAATTCCTCATACTGCCACCCTGCTTTCCAGCAGTAGCTGTCTCCCTCATGTAGTTCTGTAAGCTTCCCATTTTCACTTGGCTAGCTTCTTACTCACTTTCCAAGACTCAGTTTGGGTATTATCTCCTCCAGGAAGCTTTCCCTGATACCCTTCACCGTCTGGATTGGGTGCCCCCTCTTTGTGCTTCCAGAGGGTTTTCATATGTCTCAGCACTTAGGACACTGCCTTAGCATTGGCAGTTTGTATGTCTGTTTCCCTATCAGTAGCTGAGGTCCTCAGGACCGTGTTGTATTTTATTCTTCTTTCTAATTCCCCACCTCTTATCACTGTGCCTATCACACAGTAAGCCCATAGGACAGGCTGTGTTTGTTGAAGTGAACTGAATTCTGGCTCCACTATTTGTGGCTCTACTCTTCATATGTTTGAGCAAATCAATCAGCCTCTTAGAGTGCCAATTCCTTAATCTATAACTCATATTTTCTGTCCAGCCTACATTATGTCATAGGGTTGTTATACAGATTACATGAGATTAAAGATGAACACATGCTTTGTTTAATAGAAAGCATTATCAAACCATGAGCTATCATTACAAAATGGTGGTTTTCATAAAAATGTGGTTTTTTATGAGGCTTCTGACTTTGGGAGGCTCAATGATGGGGTCACCATTGCTCAAAATACTTGTGGCTCTCATCTCGTGGCACTAGCCATATTGATTTATGATAACAGTAATCTGAGTGTTTGAAGACTGCACCAACCTTGAAGACAATCACAATGGCACTTGACTCTAGGCACCCAAACAGCTTTGTGACTGCCCTTCCCTTCCCATGGCCTGGGTGGCATACACTGCTCCTAGGTGGCCTGCACAGTTTTCAGGTCCTTCTAAATCAGTGCCTTTTTGTGTAATTCTTGCAGCTGTGCCCTATATTCCCAAAGGGAAAGATGGCCTTCTGCCAGGGTATATTAGCTATTTCAGCTGACCTTGAACCTTTAAATAACCATAGGTCTCACTGTCTCTGAGAGATTCCCTGGCTCATTCAACTTTTTAATCCCTTCTGTGAATGAATGTAAATAAGTTCTCTTGGAAAACACCTTGGTGATCTATCTGGTTTAGGTCCACTGTGAACCACTATCCAAAATGGAGTCCAGATACCCCAACTCTCTCTTCCCTTGGGGTAAGTCCCCAGCATTATCAGGGTGCTCTCCTTATTCTCCCTCTTTTGACAATGTCAAAGAAATTTTGATTCCCAAGTTACATAGGTTTTTGTTCCATGTCCCTTCAGGTCAGAGAATAAGGCTGATTAATCTCTGCAGCCTCTTTTTTGACTGGCTGAAAATCTTTCATCCAGTAGATGCTTGATAAGTATTTGCTGAATTGAATCACTAAAGTTCCAGTCTCATTATTATACAGTCACACTTCGTGTACTAGACCCCAAACCTTCTTACCTGTTACAGAAACAATGTCAGCTTCACATTTTTCAAAAACTGAGATTGAAATTGAATATTGACTTCTCCCCCAAAGCAGGGAACCCTCAAAAAATATGTGGTGCCCATTTGCTATTGAAATGTGCTCACCTTACATGCTATTCTGTGCTTGTTCCAGTACAAGAAGGCCAAGTACAGTGAGCTTTATCCAGTAATGAGGTTAAATATACACCAACCCAGCCTCCCTTGCTTGTCTGCCTACCCCTGTGGTCAGTGGTTTGAGAGCCAATGTGTAGATATGAAGAGCATTGCAAAGCTAATTAATCCAAATGAGGATCACAAGTAGGTCAGGCTCAATATCACATCCCAACCCCCTGGATGGAGTAATATACCTGATGTCTGTCTGCATTTCTGCTGGCAGGCTTAAAATCTCATATGCCAAGAGAGGTCCCTCTTCCCACCTAGTAAAAATATATCACCTACAAGTAATCTGAGCCATGAAGAAGCAAGCTAGAAAAGAATGGCAGAACAGCCATTCCCGTAGACTTTGTCTTTTGACCAGAATCATGACACTTTAGAGGTGGATGGGACCCTATAATATGTCTAGTCTCATTGCCTCATTTTACCCACAGATGACTTGGGGCTTTGGTGAGCACAGCACAGGGGTTAAGAGCATGCACCTAGGAGTCCCATGCAAATCCAAACTCCCAGACTCATAAGTGGTGTGAGCTTGGGAAAGTCCCTTGAGTTCCCTGATCCTTACTCTCAGGCAGGTCAAGTGGGCTATTGTGCCTGATAGAGGTGACAGGCACAGGCGGCGGATGCCTGGTGACAGGGACTGGAGTCGCTCTTGTCAGCCTTTGTGACCCCACTAAGGGCCGCATTCCAGAGTTCCTGATGTGGTTCCTTCTTCTCCCTCGAACCTCCAGGAACCAAGAACACCTCCCCAGCCTCCTTCCCAGGGCCAGGTTGAGGTCTTCCTGCCTGTGCCATAGCCAGTCAGGTGACCAAGGAGCAGTACTGGCTAATTCTGCACAGGAGGATAATTTTATCCGTACATTGGAACAAAGGACTTGAACTAGGCACAGTCCTGGGACATGAGTGTGGCTGGGGAGGTGGGTGACCTCTGGGGAGCTGAGGTAGATACTGCCTGAAGAAGGGGAAGCTAGTTGTCTAAGTCCTGTGTGTGGGGAGTGACAGATGATAGCTCGGCCAAGCTTTTAAGTGTGAGGAGGAGAGAGGGAGGGCAGCAGTGTGTTGGGATGCAGGGCGTATTGGGTGCATGGAGAAGGGGGAGCAGGGTTTAGTTACTCTGCTCTGCTTCAGCCGCGCTGGTTTCCTTGCTGTCCCCTAATCATGTCAGGTTCATTCCCTAACTAGGGCCTTTGCACCAGCTGTTCCTTCATCCTGGAATGCTTTCCCCCTATACATATACATACACATCACTGCCCGCCTTGTGCCTTTCAGGTCAATTACCACCTTTTCACTGAGGCCTACACTAGCCACTCTTTTTAAAATTGCAACCTGTCCCTCAGTCCAAGGTACATCCAATTCCCTGCTCCACATTTTCTCTATTCCATAGCACTTATCACCATCTAACTTACTGTATAATTATTTATTATCTCTATAGTTGATTGTCTATCTCATGCCTCTAGAAGATAAGTCAGATGAGGGCAAGGATTTTTGTCTGTTTTGTTCACTGATGTATTCCACATGTCTGGATTAGCACCTAGTTCAAAGTAGGTGCTTGATAAATACTTGTTGAATGAGTGAATGAATGCCTATCAGAATATAACCCAGGGCTATATTTTTTGGTATAACCTAGAATCAATATATATGTATAGGTATATACCCATGTATATATGTATATCAAAGTAAAATAAACCATCTCAAACTTTGATATTCTACTATTAAGCAATGTTAATGGTGATTGACTTCACAAGTATGACAAGCCCCAGCACTTTAAGAACCACTCCCTTGCTCTAGTGCATGGAGAAATGAATAAAGCATGTGGCTCTATCCTCCAGGAGCTCATAATCTACTGAACAAAGCAAACAGAGATATTGATCTTAAGGCTTATACAAGCTAGAATGCGTTCAGTGCTGCACTAAACCTACACACACAGTCTTGGGGGAGGAGAGATGGATCCTGACCTTAAGCATCTATCTGGGAAGATCTTAGAGGAGGTAAGACTTTAATTTGGACTTGGCAAATGAGCGGGACTTTGTAAGGGTGGTACAAGATGTGGTCTGCCTTCCTACATGCCTGTCTTGCTCTCCATGTTGGGCTAAAGACACCTCTGAGTTTGAGGGTCGTGGAATCATCTTTAATGGTCCAGGGACTCAAGCAGGATTGGTTCAGAAGGATTGGAATCAGTATCATTTGGTTTAACTTTTCCTTGGGATTAGACAGGAGCTGTGGATTCTGGGCGGGAAGATTTTCTAGGAATAGATTGCACAGGTAGTTGGCCTTTCACTTGTCATGAACCTCCTGGAGTTTGAGCATAACAAATAAGATGCAGGAGCACAAGGAATCCCTGAGAAATGTACATGCATGTCCTCTTGAAGGACATTATACCTTAGGTTCCCTGTAATGAGTCAAATGAATGTACTGGAATTAAACAGTAAAAGTATGTTGCTCAGTTATTTGTAGTTATTTGACTTGGAATATAATCAATTCACAGAGGTAACTTCAGGTGTTCCATCAAAGCTTTAGAAAACCTGAAGTTACATCTGTGAATAGATTATATTCTAGGTCAAATAACTACAAATAACTACAACTTTAACACTTTATAACAACTATAATTATATAACTATAATTATATCTACAAGTACTTACCATTAATCCTATAACTCTGTATAAATATACTCATAACCAACTAAAACTAACCATAAGTACAACAAAGTACCACCATAATCATAACTAACTACAGTTCCAATTAACCATAACTATCAACCACAACTAGTTAGTAGTCACATCAATAAGTGCAATTAATTAAAATAACACCTAGTAAACAATTAGAAGCAGCACCTAACAACTTCAACTAGTTAGAAGCTACAAATCAGAAATTACAAGTTAGAAGCCACAATTGGTTAACACCCACAAACCAGCAACCATAACTAATTAGTAGTCACAAACTGGTAATTTCCATTTATTTGGTAGTGCAACTTAGTAACCATAACTAGTTAGTGGCAACAGCCAGAAGCCAGGCCTAGTTAGCAGTCACAAACTGGTAATTGGAACTAGTCAATGATGATACCTAGTAACCACAGCTAGTTAGCAGCTACAAACAACTGACTACTTACAAGCCCAACCTAGTGATCATAACTAGTTTGCCATCACAAAGTGGTAACTGAGACTAGTTAGTTGCCCAACCTAGAACGCACAACTAGTTAGCACCCACAAAACTTGTAACTGCAACTAACCTGGTAACCATAACTAGCTAGCAAGCCATAATTTGTTAACTGAGACTACACAGTAGTCCAAACTTTGTAACCAAAACTAATTTGTAGCTCTACCTGGTAATTGCAACTAGTTATCACCCAAAATTGGTAACCATGACTAGTTAGTAACAATACCTAGTAAACATAATGAGTTACCAGTCAGAAACCAGTAACCACTACTAGTTAGTAGCTGCAACTTGTAACAACAATTAGTTAATAACTATAATGATACTAGCTATAATAACTATAATAATACATAATAGATCATAATCATAAGTAGTAACCATAAAAAGGTAGTAACTATAACCATAACTATCTATATCTGTTAGTTATAAGTATGACTAACTAGAAACTAACTATAACTTTATATTTAAAGAATAAAACTAATGATACAAAAATCAACTATCAAAGCTTTCTGGAATTACCTTTAAATGCGTTTTTGTTGGGTTATGGGAATGCAGGAATGTGAGGTAGAAGGGGATGTTGGGAGCTTTGGGAAGGCCAGAAGGTCAATAGTGTGGGTAGGTCCAGCTCTGAGGTGTACATTCCTCTCTGTGAGGGGCTGCGGTTGTGAGGACTCTGCCTGAGTAAACCCCAAAACAGTAATCAATCATTATTTCAGAGTTTGGAATTCCAACTGGTGGGGCTGGGGCAGGAGGAGTGACTGCTGGTTCTGAGAACGGGATTGGTGAGAGGGTATAACATGAATGCTCAGTGGTCAAGTGCATGAGTCTCATCACTGTAAGGGGTGGGGTTGGCAAAGTAATAATACCCACTAAAAAGTATTTTGTAGCCCAGAAATGTAGAAAAGGCATTTATTTGAAAGTGTGTTGTTGAAAAAGGTTTCTGTTCATTGGTTCTGTTGTCGTTGCTAGTAGCTAATACTGGGGGGAGAGCATAGGTAAGAGCGGAGGGTTGATTCCATGTGGACATGGCTTAGTTCTTCATGGAGCCACTTCAGATTGCGTTGGCTGTTCCTCCGTCCTGGGACTAGTTAAGCACACAACAAAAATGGCTCATGGCATTTTAATCAGGCCAGAGCAGAGATGATCAAAGGAATGGTGGCCTACTGTTCAACGGGATCAAAGCGAAATTGGTTCCCACTCAAGGCTGACTGGTGGAGGGTTGGCCTTGATAACTCCTCTGGAGAAGTTTTTCTGGATGTTTGTTAAGTCAGAGAGCCATTGACTTTTACCCACTTATGTGTCAACTCTCCCTCTGTACCTATTTTTTTCTGCAGCATTCTCTCACACAAGGGTGACAGGTAGCCTTAGTAAATGGGATGAAGTCATCTTCTTGCCCCCTAGAGTGAGCTCGTAGCAGAATTATCTTATAGTGGGATGGCCACTTTTTCCGACTTCACATCCTGACACCATGTTAGGGGGAGCTGGTATTTGGGTATGGAGTGGGATTTGGGGTGGCCTTGGATTTAGAGGCCACTGCTAGGAGGACCTGGAAAGTGCCTGGGTTGTCCTAATTGTGTGCTTGGGGTGGGTTGCTGACCAGATAAGCCAATGACAAGGTTGTAAACATCAGGCTTCTGATCAGTTCAGAAAAGGGACCTGCAGTGGCTTGGTAATGCACAAGGCATAGGGAGGAAGAATGACAACTGATCACAGGACCGTGGCCTGGAAGAGAGGAGCCATATTTGCAGGTGGGAGTGGAGAACAGTGCTCGGTGATCATGTGCTCTTGAGAGGACCTTCCTTTACTGTGCTTCACTGGAGAGTAGGGTGGTGAGATGAGACCAAAGTGGGCTCAGATCTGGTGGAAGTTAAAGAATTTTTTCAAAATATCAGAAGTGCCTTCTGACTGCTTGGCAGCAGTGCTATATATTGTGTGACTGCAAAAGCAGAACTTTGAATAATGGGTAGGAATTAAAATGCACATGTATTCAACCTAAGGAGCCATTAGAGCTTCACCAAAAATGGACATGATTGTTTTACATAGTTGAGAGCTAACTGGTACTGAGGTGCTTAAGCAAAGGTGATGCAAACAGTTGTGAAGGAACCTGTAATCTGGGTTGGATGGTTAGATGGATGTCTTTTTATAACCTTCTAATTCTGAGATAATATAATCCTTAGTGGTGAAAATAAGAAAACAATAATTCACTAAGGCAGCCATGTAACAGGTACCAAATTGCGTCCATGAGATGGAGATCTCATAGTACATTCTCATTCCTCTTCTTTTTTTTTTTTTTTTTTTTTTTTTGGCTGTGCGGCATGTGGGATCTTAGTTCCCTGATGAGGGATCGAACCCGTGCCCCCTGCATTGGAAGCACGGAGTCTTAACCACTGAACCACCAGGGAAGTCCCTCAATCCTCTTATTTCTTGATCTTTAAATAGCAGTGAACACAGTGATTACTCTACTTCCTGAAATACTATCTTCACCTGGCTTCTGAGACCTCATTCTCTCTTCTGGATTTCCTCTTACCTTCCTGATTACTCAGTGTTCTGATTTCTCAGCCTCCCTCGCTGGATCCTCCTCACCTCCCCAACTTCCAAACAGTGGAGCACCCAGAGCTTGATCCTTGCGTGTCTTCTATTTTCTATTTGCAGTAATTCCCTCTGTCATCTCACCCAGGATCATGGCTTTCCATGCCACCTACATTCTAATGACTCCCAGATTTAGATCTGCTAGATCTCTGCATTGAACTCCCAATACACATATCCAGCTGCTTTCTGAGCATCTCCCACTGAATGTCTATTAGACATCTCAAAATCAGTGTGCCCAAAACAGTCTTTGTTTGCTTGGGCTGTTATAACAGCATGCCATAGACTGGGTGGCTTATAAACAACAGGAGTTTATTTCTCACAGTTACTATGAAATGTGAAGCAAATGTGCCCCTTCCCTCACATCCCATTGGCTGTAACTTCGTCACACTGTCTCACTGAGCCTGGAAGGAGGCTGGGGCCTACAGCTTTTACTTCTGGGAAGCCCTATGCACAGCTATATCAGGGGTTCTGCTACCAAAGAAAAAGACAAGAAGGGAGATTATGGAACAACTAGCAGTCTCTGGGTCTCTGCTTTTGCACCCTAACAAAGATCTCAGGTAAACAGCCAAAGGGTTAATTAACATTTGTTCAGTTTGGGTGGGTGCATGGGTGTTTGTTATCCTTTTTCGTTCTTTTTTGTATCCTTGGAACGTTCCAGAATGACTAATAAATATTTTAAAGGAAAAAAAGGCACTTCTATTCGAGCATAAAACGTCCTTATCTACCTGGGTACAACAGAGATTCCTGGCCATGTAGCCCATGGCCTGTGGCTTTAGGCTGATGCCAGTGATATACACAACCTTTTCAATCTCCGGAAACAAGAAATGGGTTACCGTCCAGACTTCAGCATCCTATGACTTGCCTTCCTCCCCCTGCCCTTCTGTCTCTCACACTGACACCCTCCCTCCACGTGTATCCCATCACAGAATATTCTTCCCGAAGCAGACACTGGACGGGCCCTCTCTGCTCCCAGGGCACACAGCCTTCCCTGAAATTGAGCAGCATTTTCCCCCATGGTTTAAAGTGCTCTTATGATCATCTCCTTTTCTTTCATCTCTCTCTTCTGAAATGTTTTGATAAAAGCGTCTTTATTTTCTTGTTTCCTAGAAATAAATAGTCGTATGGTTATGATGCTCCTTTTCGCTTCAACTTCTGCCTACTCCCAGTTAATTGATGTAATCATTCAGAAATGAATAAGTGTTTTAAAAGGTGTGTGTGTGTGCGTAAGAGGGATTGCAATCTGTGGTTTAAAATATCTACACCGAGTCAGAAACATAACATTATATTAAACCGGAGTGCAACAAATTGGTCCAACACAGCTGAAATTTCAGAGAGAAATTACAATAATTTCACAAAGCATATGACGGCAGCCGCACTAGTTTACTGCTGCTACCACAAATCCCAAATGAAATGGTTTTCACGTGTGAATATTTTACATATTCATTATTTCTTATAATTCCATGTAATTTTCATTTTGGTGGGGAAGAGGGGCGTATGTGGTGATGAATATAGAATGCACAAAATAAAAGTCATACACGGTGATCAGCAATGTCCTGGCAGCTACGTTATGAACCAGAATGTCAGGTCACCCTGGTAGATGTACTTTCCCTTATGCCCCCAAATGCACGACTCAAAGAGCAACTCTGCAAAACTTCCTAACGTGCTCAGCCATCAATTCTTGCCAAACCCTGTCAATCGTACCTGGTTTCATAAACCAGTGAAGCCCCTTTAAAGGGTTAATAGAGTTTGAGCTGATCTGTCTTTTGCAACCAAAAGGATCTTGACTGCTGAATCAGTGTCAACTGCAGGCAAAAACAACCCAAGGAAAAGGACTGATCTGATGTTTCAGTAATAAAAGAGGGCAGATGAAAATTTCCAACCTCTGGCAGTATGTGAGTACAGATACATTTTAATTTTTTGTTATGCATGATATGGATGGCCTTAAATATGAATTCATAATGGAGAAATATATTTGAAAAAGTAAATATTTTAATAATCTTTTAAAAATAGTAAACCCTCTTCTCATCTTGCTCCCTGGGGCGCTGACTGGGTACCCTCCATCCTCCTGCCACTGCTACTGCCACGGATCTCTTTCATGTATCTGCTGCTACTCTGGCCTTGTTCTGCCTAGCTGCTAGGTTATGTGTGCTTGCACACGTGTGCACACGTGCAAGAAGGAAGGAATCTGCTGATCCGCAGGACATGTCTCAGAGTTACCTGCTTTACCCCATGTGAGTCCTAGCTCCATTCCATGTTCTAACATATGGTCCTGCCCTGGAGGAAGGGAGCTCATTTGTGTGTGTGTGTGTGTGTGTGTGAGAGAGAGAGAGAGACAGAGAGAGAGAGAGACTAAAGTAACTTAATCCCTTTGTGCATGAGGGAGGTCACATATTTTTGAGTTTTCCCATAATAGAGGTTGCCTGAAATTTAATGAGTGTATCATTTTCCGGAGATGCAGCCTATATCCAAATTCACAGTGGACGGTTACCATGCCACCATGCACTTCGTTTAGCCACCCTGCTCCCCTCACCTAAGGCCATTGTGAGAAATAGGGGCAAGAGGTACCAAGAGAAAGGGAAAATAATATAGCAAGGAAAATGATGTTGGGCAGGGCAGCCGCAAATGCTCATCAGACTGTGCTCCTTCCAGAGTCCAAAGTGGAGCTTCTGGTTTTGTTGCAGAAATTTCTATTTCTCATCTAGATTTGAAGAGGAACTTGCTCTTTGACTATATCCTCAAATTCTTTTATTCTGGCTCAGGCTTTCCCTGTGAAAATTGGAAAAGCTCCTAATAACATTTTGTGACTTGAAGATGGTTATGACATATGATGTGGGGCTCATAATCTAGGATGAGGCCACTGTGTGCACAGTTTCTTTATTCAGAAGTAGCATTGATGGACAGAAACGTACCTCTGCAGAGGCTTTAGAGAAACTGGAATAAAGTGATGAAAGAGCAGGGCATTTATTCCATGTATTCATTATCTGCCAGTTTTTGACTTATATTTTACACATTCTACATTTATGTGGTAAATATTTTGATCATGTGGATTCTTTAAGAGAATTTTTTACATCAATATAAATATACTTTTTGATTTTTTGAAATTGTTAAATATCACTGTTTACAATTCTCCTTTCCTTTGATATGCACAGAAAGAGTTTCTCTGAAATATGATAGAGCTGAATTTATACACATTGAGATTTGACACCTTCTGAACCAGCTTAATACGTCTCTGATACCTCATCTGTTACTCCTCAACAATTTAAAAATTGTGTATTCATCGAGCAGTAAGGCGAGCACAAAGCTTTTATAGAACAATGAGGTCCATGTGCAGCTGACATATCTTTTCTCGTGTCAGTTTAAATATTAATTTGCTAAATTACAAGTGTAATTGTACCTCAGTATAAAGAAAATGGATACTTGATTTTTTTTTCCATGGCATCTGAAAAGAATTCTTGATTTCCAGGAAAAAATAGATGCTGTGTTCTGTGCTTTGATGTTTATTTCCGTTGGTCAATTTTGCCAATAGTTACTATGAGGTTTGATGTACTGTGCAGCTCTCACGGAAAAGTGTCCGATAATTTGGCGAGGGTCAGGGCTTGGAGAGTGGGCATAAAGTGACATCAAATTAGAAAGCTTGGCCTTTGGGAACCCCGAGAAGCACTGAGATTAAAATTCCTGAAGACTCACCTGGCAAATAAATATAGTTTGAGCACCCAATCTAGGTTAAATGATGTGAAAAGGCATGAGATCCTTTCCAAATGAAATAGACAGGAAATCAGCCCAAATGGAAGTAGGGAGGCATCTGACTCAAACGTAGTCATCCTGGTGAGAGAGCTTTCAGCTTCTAGCAGGTTGCTCTGTCAGCCATCACAAGTTAGTAGGGGTGGAAGATGGTGTCCTCAGTGTTTACTGCTGGGTCTGTCTCTCTCTCAGAGGACTCTGAGGGTCACGCCTTTCTTGGGAGCCCTTTGTGCTTTTCTGTTTCTCTAAATTAAAAATTAAAAAGTAATCCTCCGCGGCTTTAACACTGCTACAGTTCAATAAATTTATACCACTTCCTGCACCGTCTTTCCATATTAAATTTCATATTACTTAACATACGCATGACAGTGAGTCTGAAGGTGGAAAACTTGAGTGGACAGGGCAGCCCAGTAAGCACAGGAAGTGGCCACAGGCAGTTAAATGTCCCTCATCCTGGGTTGTGCGTGACTCTGGTGGAAAATCATCTAGATAAAGAGCTGCTATGAGGGATAGCAGCCCTGAGCAAGCAGGGAGGTGGAGAATATCTTGTTGGGAAAGGTGAGATATTTACTGCAGTGATCAAGGGGACATGGCTGGCAAGTGCCAAGGCTGAGAACAAGCAGGGGCACCCTGAGAAAGCTGGGGGCCTTATTACAGGAACCCGAGAACCCAGGATCCAGTTGCTTGACTCTGGTTAAGGTACAACCTCTTTGAGTCTACATTTCCTTCTGTAAAATAAGGGTAATCACACGCATTTTGCAGAATTGTTGTGAGAATTAGAAATGATGTAGGTAAAGCTCCTGGCATAGTCTCTAGTCCCTAGATTGTTCTAAGGAAAGGGTAGTTATTACTTTGTTGCATGCCAGAGAGACTCCACAGAAAGCACTAGAAAAAACATGAGAGGCATTCAACGCCCATTCCAGGAGGTTAGGCAGGTGGGGGATGGTATGAAAAACAAAACAGAAGACATGCTAACTCAAAAAAGATCACCACTACCAGACAACATAAAATCTGTATCTGGGAGTGCTCTATTTTCTCCTTTGGCTCTCTATTTTAATCCATCCAGCAGTTCATTGTTTAGATCTTTATGCTTTCTTCTGGTGAACTGTGTCCTTCAAGGCTAAGCCTTTAGGCTAGGCTCACCAGTCGGAGCAGAAAAGTACCTGGAGTTGCCTTAGTAATTACACTCTTTCTTTCTGGCTGATGTGGTGTATCTGATTGAGCTTTCTAGTTCTCCACCAACCCACTGACGCCTGACAATGGACATAGATTTTGGAGGTCAACATGATGTGACCCTCTCATATTTGTGTCCTCCTTACTCATATTGCTTATGTGACCTCCTGCCCAAACTCATTTTATGAGCCCAAGTTTCTTTCTGTTTCCTTTAGGTTCATTGTTGCCTACAACCCAGCATGACACTGACTCACGAACTTGTTTCCAACCTCCAGAAATCAATTGCAAATGAAAAGACTAGGAGGGGATGACTTATTATTAGGCCACTGGTAAACAGATTTTTACAGGCTTTGGTTTTGTCTGTGCAACAGTTCTATTATGTCTCCAGCAAATTATAGAGCTTTTTGGTGCTGAGCAAAATGGGTATACTGTTTTCGTTTAGACACTTAATTAGAAATCCAGCTCAAAATAGGCTCTTAAATAAGTCTGTTTGAACTATTTATGAAAAGACAAACTTAAGAACATTGTAATGTATATTTATCTCTCTCCACTTCCATTCCTCTTTACAGGAGCCAATTTGAGACATTTCTGGATAATTTTACAACATACCTGTGACGTGGGCTTTTGCCTAACACATTTACTTTTCGCTAATGGAAGAATTTTTCTCTATTGTTTATGCTATTCACTATCATTGTCTTCAGACAAAATGTCCGTTGGCCCAAGAAGGGCAGCCACTGATATCCAGAAGCTAAACTAGTATGAGCACTATACCTTGTTGTTGCCATGAGATAGTCTGGCACTCATTGCTAGGCCTTGGTATTCTTCTGTTGAACACAAACAATATCATAGAATGTCAATTCCAAGGCCACTCTGTGACCATGATGAATCAAGAGAAAAAGACCACTCCATAACCACGTCTGAACACAGACAAAACATGAACATTGTCTGAGCCAAAGAATACCAAACATTCCCTCATCCTGGTTAATATCAGTGACTGATTTTTTTTTTTAACCAATTACAGCTTTAGCTCAACTCTGGTCTGCCCTTTCCATAGATAATATTTATTAAAATAGCCAACTGTAGAATTACAGTTGCTAACTCAAAAAGATGCTACCTTCTGATAGCATCCAACCCAGGACAAAGCCCTGCTTCCTTAAAGACTCCACAAAATCACCTAACACAAGCCCTAAACCTTTCTACTGTAAGTCTTCTAAAATACGTCCTTTCTAACACCGTCTCCTACAAATGTCTCATGGTTCCCCATAGTGTGCATTCTTTCTCCTTGCGGTGAGTAATATACACAGCTTGTTTAACCAATGGTGTGTTCCTAGTGGTCTTTGGTTTAGAGGGCGTTGACTGAAGTGGAGGTTCCACTGAGATTCAGCTGATGGACTCTCTCTTTGGATCAGGACCCTCAACACAGTAATAGTACACATATCTGAAGTCTCTTGTGTTTCTATTTGATATGCACCCTGTCCAGAGCTGAAAGGTAAATTCATGCTTAATTGGGCTCCAACATTTCATAGAAGCCCTTCAGCATTGGGTTTATTTTCTTTTCCTAGGAATAAGGTCTCCCGGGATATTTTGTTACCCAATCTGGTTTGTATTAATCCCTGGTAAAATTGTTTTAGAGCCTTCTAATAATATCTCTACTTATGGTCTGTCTGCTGTTTTAGTGTCTTGAATATTGCTTGTCCATAAGAAAAATTCCATAGGCAGAAGATGAGTATAGTCAAGTAGATTGTTCATGACCTGGTCCTGGGGACAGAGGAGTTTAGAAGGTCTGCTCAGACCAGTGTGCTTTGGACAAATACTGTAATGGGACACCATTTTAAAAACATTGAAAAAACTTCCTTCTCAGTCCTGCCTTTGTGTCCTGGAGAATTTCCCTGCTTAGTTTCATCTACCCAGAATCAGGAAGTTTTGTTTGGCCCCTGGCTGGTGATGATTGACCTTTGGCCAAACACCAGAGACACCAAGTTACACAAGTATAATACTACTATTGCATATTTTTCAGTTCTCACAGGGCAATTCTTTTTCTACAGCAATGCCTTTTACAGGCTGAATACCTGCTTCCATCATCTTTTCTCACTATAAGGCTAAATTGTATGCTTATTTTTCTAACTGTGACAGTTTCAACAGAGACAGTTTGGAATAGCAGTGACCATTTTGGGGAGCTTTTGACATGAACAACATTGTTCATATGAGGGGTACCTTAGAACAAAAAGCAAAGAAATCCTCATGAGATGTTTGTTTATCTTGTTTTTCTCAAAGAGAGATCTTTTTTTTTTTTTAAACACGAGAGGCATCCCCTCCTTTTCTGTACTTTGAAGACTAATAAGTGCTGACGTGGGGGGATAGCTTCAAGATGGCGGAAGAGTAAGACGCGGAGATCACCTTCCTCCCCACAAATACATCAAAACTACATCTACATGTGGAACAGCTCCTACAGAACACCTACTGAACGCTGGCAGAAAGGCAAGAAACTCCCCACATACCTGGGTAGGGCAAAAGAAAAAAGAAAAAACAGAGACAAAGGAATAGGGATGGGACCTGCACCAGTGGGAGGGAGCTGTGAAGGAGGGAGTTTCCACACACTAGGAGCCCCTTCGCGGGCGGAGACGGGAGGTGGGCAGGGGGGAAGCTTCAGAGCCATGGAGGAGAGCGCAGCAACGGGTGCGGAGGGCAAAGCGGAGAGATTCCCGCACAGAGGCTCGGTGCCGACCAGCACTCACCCGCCCAAGAGGCTTGTCTGCTCCCCCGCCGGGGCGGGCGGGGGCTGGGAGCTGAGGCTCGGGCTTCGGTCGGATCGCAGGGAGAGGACTGGGGTTGGCGGCGTGAACACAGCCTGAAGGGGCTAGTGCGCCACAGCTAGCCGGGAGGGAGTCCGGGAAAAGGTCTGGAGCTGCCGAAGAGGCAAGACTTTTTCTTGCCTCTTTGTTTCCTGGTGCGCGAGGAGAGGGGATTCAGAGTGCCGCTTAAACGAGCTCCAGAGACGGGCGTGAGCCGCGGCCATCAGCGCGGGCCCCAGAGACGGGCCTGAGACGCTAAGGCTGCTGCTGCCGCCACCAAGAAGCCTGTGTGCGAGCACAGGTCACTCTCCACACGGCCCCTCCCGGGAGCCTGTGCAGCCCACCACTGCCAGGGTCCCGTGATCCGGGGACAACTTCCCCGGGAGAACGCACGGCGCGCCTCAGGCTGGTGCAACATCAGTGCAGCCTCTGCCGCCGCAGGCTCGCCCCGCATCTGTGTCCCTCCCTCCCCCTGGCCTGAGTGAGCCAGAGCCCCCGAGGCAGCTGCTCCTTTAACCCCCTCCTGTCTGGGTGGGAAAAGGCGCCCTCAGGCGACCTACACCCTGAGGCAGGACCAAATCGAAAGCTGAACCCCAGGAGCTGTGCGAACAAAGAAGAGAAAGGGAAATCTCTCCATGTAGTCTCAGGAGCAGCGGATTAAATCTCCACAATCAAACTGATGTACCCTGCATCTGTGGAATAACCGAATAGACAACAAATCATGCCAAAATTGAGGTGGTGGACTTTGGGAGTAACTGTAGACTTGGGGTTTGCTTTCCTGCATCTAATTTGTTTCTGGTTTCATGTTTATCTTAGTATTTAGAGCTTCTTATCATTGGTAGATTTGTTTATTGATTTGATTGCTCTCTTCCTTTTTATATATATATATATATTTTTTTTTTCCTTTTTCTCCTTTTGTGAGTGTGTATGTGTAAGCTGCTTTGTGTGATTTTTGTCAGTATAGCTTTGCCTGTACCATTTTTCCTAGGGTTCTGTTTGTCCGTTTGGTTTTTTTTTAGTATAGTTTCTAGTGCTTGTTATCATTGGTGGATTTGTTTTTGGGTTTGGTTGCTCTCTCTTTTTATTACTTTTTAATTTTTTTATTTTTAATATATATATTTTTTATTTTAATTATTTTATTTTCTTTTTTCTTTCTTTCTTTCATTCATTCTTTTTTTTCTCCCTTTTCTTCTGAGCCGTGTGGCTGACAGAGTCTTGGTGCTCCAGCCGGGTGTCAGGCCTGTGCCTCTGAGGTGGGAGAGCCAAGTTCAGGACATTGGTCCACCAGAGACCTCCTGACCCCATGTAATATCAAACGGCGAAAGCTCTCTCAGAGATCTCCATCTCAACGCTAAGACCCAGCTCCACTAAATGACCAGCAAGCTACAGTGCTGAACACCCTATGTCAAACAACTAGCAAGAGAGGAACACAACAGCACCCATTTGCAGAGAGGCTGCCTAAAATCATAATAAGTTCACAGACACCCCAAAACACACCACCGGACATGGTCCTGCCCACCAGAAAGACAAGATCCAGCTTCATCCACCAGAACACAGTCACCAGTCCCCTCCACCAGGAAGCCTACACAGCCCACTGAACCAACCTTACCCACTGGGAGCAGACACCAAAAACAATGGGAACTGTGAACCTGCAGCCTGCGATAAGGAGACCCCAAACACAGTAAGTTAAGCAAAATGAAAAGACAGAGAAACACACAGCACATGAAGGAGAAAGGTAAAAACCCACCAGACCAAACAAATGAAGAGGAAATAGGCAGTCTACCTGAAAAAGAATTCAGAGTAATGATAGTAAACATGATCCAAAATCTTGGAAATAGAATGGAGAAAATACAAGAAATGGTTAACAAGGACCTAGAAGAACTAAAGAGCAAACAAACAATGATGAACAACACAATAAATGAAATTAAAAATTCTCTAGAAGGGATCAATATCATATGAGGGAAACACAACAGGCAATATGTGAGGCCTTCAGGAAAAGCAGTGTCCAGGTTTCAGTTAGACTCTAATGCAAGAAGGGAAAGGAATCATTGAAAGAAGAGCTTGAGGGTGTTTATATCAGGATTTGATGAGTTTCAGAAGGTAGTGGAAAGATTTTAGGAATTGGGGAGGAGCAAGGGATAATGTAAGATAGAAGGCTGTCCAGGGAAGGCAGTGGGGGAGCTTCTGGGAGCGCTGAGCATCTTATAGTGACAGATATAACCTGGGATAAAGAGCCATATGTAAAAATATGATGCATAACTGATAACTTTCTCCAGCCTCTTCTTCCTAAACTCCATTTGTGGAACATTATGGAATGAGATAATGGGTATGAAAATATTATGTAAGTTCTAAAGCACACTACAAAATTAAACTATTACTATTATTGAGATTACGATTATTATTTCCTGTTACATCTGGAATTCTAGAAAGCATGATCTTGATAAAATAATGGAAAATTTCAGCCAAAGAAATTTTGAATTGAGAACCTTTAATTTTTTGGTAATTTAGAAATATTTATTTATTTATGTATTTATGTTATGCATGTATTCATTCATTCATTTACTCATTCGTTCGTTTATTCATTCATCCGTTTGTTCATTCATTTATCATTCATTCATTCATTTACTCATTCATTCATTCATACATTTATTTATTCATTTACTCATTCATTCATTCATTTGTTCATTTACTCATTCATTCGTTCGTTTATCCATTCATTCACTCATTCACTCATTCATTCATTCGTTTATTAATTTACTCATTCAAACATTCATTCATTCGTTCATTTATTCATTCGTTTACTCATTCATTCATTCATTCATTCACTAATTTATTCATTCGTTCGTTTATCCATTCATTCATTCGTTCAGTCATTAATTCGTTTATTCATTTACTCATCCGTTCATCATTCATCCATTCATCATTTATTTATCATTTACTCATTCATACATTCATTTATTTATTCATTTATTCATTCATTCATTTACTCATTCATTTATTCATGCATTCATTCATTTCTTCATGCATTCATTCTTTCATTTATATATTCATTTATTCATTGACTCATTCATTCATTTATTCATTCATTAATTTATTTATTTATTCATTTA